>NW_024081222.1:677250-1023491 GCF_003009895.1 Hyaena hyaena | reverse complement strand
TGACACATCCCCAAAAGAAAGAGAATCAAGAGCAAAAAAAAAAACGATTGGGACCTCATCAAGATTAAAAGCTTCCTCGTGGCAAAGGAAACAATCCATAAAACTCATAGTAAACCAACAGAATGGGAAAAGATAGTTGCAAATGATGTATCAGATAAAGGGTTAATATCCAAAATCTATAAGGAACTCACCAAACCCCACACCGGAAAAACAGACAACCCAGTGAAGAAATGGGCAGAAGATATGAACAGACACTTCTCCAAAGAGGACATCCAGATGGCTTACAGACACATAAAACGATGCTCAGCATCCCTCCTCATCAGGGAAAACCACACTGAGATATCACCTCACGCCAGTCAGAGTGGCTAAAATGAGCAAATCAGGGAACACGAGATGCTGGCGAGGATGTGGAGAAACGGACACTCTCCTACACTGTTGGTGGGAATGTAAACTAGTACAGTCCCCTGGAAAACAGTGTGGAGGTTCCTCAAAAAATTAACAATAGAACTCCCTTATGACCCAGTAATAGCACTGCTAGGAATTTACCCAAGGGATATAGGAGTGCTGATGCATAGGAGCACATGTACCCCAATGTTCATAGCAGCACTCTCCACAATAGCCAAAACATGGAAAGAGCCTACGTGTCCATCAACGGACGAATGGATCAAGAAGATGTGGTTTATCTATATGATGGAATACTACATGGCAATGAGAAAGAATGAAATCTGGCCATATGTAGCAACATGGATGGACCTTGAGGGTGTTATGCTGAGCGAAATAAGTCAGGCAGAGAAAGACAAATACCATATGCTTGCACGTATAGGAGGATTAGGAAGAACTTAACAGAGGACCGCAGGGGAGAAGAAGGGAGGAAATAGTGGGGGTGGGCAGAGAGACAAACCATGAGAGACTCTTGAATGCTGAGAACAAACTGAGGACTGATGGATGTGAGGGGGAGGGGGGAGATGGGCATGGAGAAGGGCACTTGTGGGGATGAGCACTGGGTGTTATTGGAAACCAACTTGACAATAAACTATTTGTGTAAAAAAAAAAAAGCTACTCTGGATATACCATAATAAAATTTGAAAAGAAGCCTTGAAATAACCACGCTGACCTGAAAGTAGCTTTACTGCTTAAAACAAACTGTAGCACTCTTTAAAGGAAGACAGCATACAGGAGAAAAATTACGAAATAGAAATCATGTTATCTAAGAAGCTGGCATCAAAACAAGATGAGGTGTACAAGGATTTTATTAGGGAAGGTATCTGTGTGCGAGAAAATGGGGAAAGAGTCTAATAAGGGTGGGAGAAGTGTCAAAACATAATAAAGTCTGACCCTGAGAGAAGAAAAGAGAAAGAAACAGAATAAAATAGTGAACAAAACCTCTGTGACCTATGAGATAATATCAAGTGAGATAAAACATGTATAATTGGAGCCCAGAAGGCAAGGAAATAGAGGAGGGACCAGAACATACACCTGAAGGAATAACAGCTGATTTTTTTTTTTTTTGCAAATTTGATGAAAACTATGAACCCCTAGGTCCAAGAAGCACAACAAATAGGAAAACATAAAGAAAACCACATCAAAGCAGATCAGAATCAAATTTCTGGGAAACAATGAAAAAGAGACACTTTTAAAAGCAGCCAGAGGAAAAAAGACATGTTTTATAGAGAGAGTAACACAGGTAGGGGTTAAAATAGACTTTTTGGCAGATTTCATGCAAATCAGAAGACAATGGAATGACATCTTCAAAGTACTAAAAGAAAAATCTGTCAAACTACAATTCTACTTCTTGTGAAAATATTTTTCAAAAATGAAGACAGAGTAAAGATTGTTCACACAAACATTGAGAGACTGTTACCAGTAGATCTCACTACAAAAAATAGTAAAGGAAATTTCACTGTTTCATGGCAAGAAAAGGAAGTTTCTCAGGGTGAAGAAAAATTATACAAGATGGAAACTTGGATCTACACAAAAGAAAGTAGAGTGCCAAAAAGGAAAATGTGGGTAAATATAAAAGGCTTTTTTGTTGTTGCTGTTAAGTCTGTTAAACTCTCTCTGTTCAAATAATGGGTGTGGTCCCTGTCCCCTGGCTGAACTCCAACTGATATAAAAGTCTATTTTTCTCTTCAAATCTGTCCCTTCAACCCAGAGGATCCTGTGAACTACAACCTGTTGCTCTCCTCTCATGGCTTCCCATTCTTCGTCTTCTTTTTAAAAAAAATTTAATGTTTAATTTTGAGAGAGTGAGCAAGCAGAGGAGGGGCAGAGAGAGAGAGGGAGACAAAGAATCTGAAGTAGGCTCCAGGCTCTGAACTGTCAGCACAGAGCCAGACACGGGGCTTGAACACACAAACTGTGAGATCATGACCTGGTTCAAAGTCAAATCCTTAACCAACTGAGCCACCCAGGCACCCTGGCATTCCATTATTCTTAAAAAAAAAAAAAAAAAAAAGAATACACTACAAAACAAAAAGAAATCACTTTCTATTGACTGCCTACCATAATTCAAGGATTGCCTTTTCTCCCAGCATTCTCCTTAAAATCCAGTCTCTTCACCATCTCTGATCTGGTTCCTGCAAGCTTCTCCAACTGCAGCTCCTATCTCTGCCCACTTGTTGTTCTCTAAATCACACCAGCCTTTGGGGTCCTCAAAAACTTCAGGTGTGGGGCGCCTGGGTGGCTTAGTTAGTTAAGCGTCTGACTTTCGCTCAGGTCATGATCTCACGGTTCGTGGGTTCGAGCCCCGCGTCGGGCTCTGTGCTGACTGCCAGCTCAGAGCCTGGAGCCTGTTTCAGTCTGTGACTCCCTCTCTCTCTGACCCTCCCCTGCTCACGCTGTCTCTCTCTCTCCTAGAAAAAATAAAAAAAAAACAACAACAGAAAAACAAAACTTCAGGTGTGTTTCCACCTCAGGATCCTTTTATACATGCTGGTCCTTCCACTGAATGCTCTTCCAACAGATACTTCCATGGTTCACTCCTTCTTAATGGAGTCACTGTTTGAATACCACTGCCTCAGAAAGATTGCCTCAATCTTTCTATGAAAGGTAGCAAGCCCCTTGTTCCTCTCAAACTACCATCTCTACCATTCACTTCTCTGGGTTTTATTTGTTGCTTTTTATTTGAGTACAGTTGACATGCAATGTTGCATTAATTTTAGATGTACAACATAGTTTATATAAACAATAATTTTATGTGTTATGCTGTGTTCACCACAAGTGTAGCTACCATCTGTCACCACACAATGTTATTAGAATATTACTGACTATATTTCCTATGCTGGGCTTATACATTCCATAATGGGAAGCCTGTATCCCCTACTGCCATTTACCAATTTTTCCCATCCCTCCCCCTTCCTCCCCTCTGGCAACCATCAGTTTGTTCTCTGTATTTATAGGTCTGATTCTGCTTTTAATTAGTTTGTTCATTTATTTGTTTTATGTTTGTTTTTTAGATTCTACATATGAGGAAAATCATGTGGCATTTGTCGTTTTCAGTCTGACTTATTTCACTTTGCACTATACCCTCTGGGTCCATCTATGTTGTTGCAAATGGCATGATCTCATCCTTTTTCATGGCTGCATAATATCCCATTGGATACACATGCCACATCTTTCTTATCCATTTGTCTATTAATGGACTTTTGGATTGGTCCCATATCTTGGCTATTGTAAATAATGTTTCAATAAATATAGGGGGGCATATATCTTCTTGAATTAGCGGTTTTGGGGGTTTTTTGGAGGGGGGTAAATACCCAATAGTAGAATTATTGGATCATATGGTATTTATATTTTTAATTTTTTGAGGAATGTCATAAGGTTTGCACCACCTTACATTCCCATCAACAGTGTACAAGGATTCTTTTTTTTCCACATCCTCACCAACACTTGTTATTTCTTGTCTTTTTAATTTTAGTTATTCCATTGGGTATGAGGTGATAGCTCATTGTAGTTTTGATTTGCATTAGTGATGCTGGGCATCTTTGCATGTGTCTGTTGGCCATATGTACACTACCATTCACTTTCTATTCTGTTACCCTGCTCAACTGACTTCAAAACATTGCAGTTGGAAGTTAAGTGACTCATCTATTTTCCATTAGATTTTTAGGGCCTCTGGTATATTGCATATTGTCTCCCCCAAAATTCCTACATCCTAATCTCTACAATCTGTGAATATTTTATCTAATACGGCAAAAGAACTTTGCAGATGTGATTAAATTAAGGATCTTGAGAGGATGAGGTATTGCTGGGTTATTTAGATAGATCTAATGTAATCACAAGGGTCCATAAAAGAGGGGAGCAGGAAGGCTGCACTCACAGAAGGTGGTGTGACAATGGAAGCAGAGGGACAGACTAGGACATGTGATGTTGGAAGTGGGGCTTGAGTGACAAGCTTTGAAAGACTGAGGAAATAACTGCAAGCCAAAGAATGTAAGTGGCTTCCAAAAGATGGAAAAGATTCTTCTTGGGCTTCCAGAAGAATCAGTCTATACCTTAACTTTTCCCTAGTGTGCCAGAACCTTAAAATCATTTATTAATGGATTGTTTTAATCCACTTGTTTTGTGATAAGTTGTCACAGCAGTAATAGCAATCTGATAAAGTTTCTTACTTTAGAACAACATAAATGCCATGAAAAGAATCATACAATCTTTCTTAATCTTGCATCTTATATAATCAAATTAATCATATCAGTTATCCTTTCATAATAGATCCCAAATCCAACAACTTCTCAAGACCTCTGACACTAAGACCATAGTCCAAGATACTAGTTTCTTTCACTGGGAGTACTGAACAACCTCCAAACTGGTCTCCCCACTACTACTCCCATCCAAGTACTAACCAGGCCTGACCCTGATTAGCTTCCAAGATCAGATGAGATCATGAGCATCCAGGGTAGTTTGGCCATAGATTCCCCATGTCTACTCTTAGCTGCTACTGTCTATGGTCCACAGAGGATCCAGAGGAATCTTTAAACGTGAGTCACATCACAGATCCCTGCTGAAAACGTCAATGGCCTTTCTTATCATCCCCAGGAAATTCCTCGTTCCTTACTGGGGTCTCAAAGCTGCACATCTTCTGTTCCTAAGACCCCTCTCTGATCTCATCCCCTGTCATTCCACCTCTTGCTCCCCTAATAATGCATTTAAGTGGTGTAAGCAGGATTTGAACCTAGAACCATGTTCCAACATGACCTCAGCTTGATTAGGCATTCCAACCAGATGTCAGGGAAAGCCTCTGTGCCTAGAGGTCCCACCTCACTGGGTCATGTGGGATTCAGCTGGTATGCTAGTTAAAATGCAGATAGCTGGGCCCTCTCCCAAAGATGTCTGTTCAGTGGATCCTCCATGAGGCCCAGGATTCTGCTTTGAAGATTTAGATGCACATCATAGTTTGAGAATCCCTGCACTGCTCAATTAATAGAGTATAATTCACCTATGAAGGTAAAAACAGGGCCTTGTTGATAGGCATGAATGAACTTGACTTAGAAAACCTAAGACCAGAAAGATCAATTTATGTTTCCATTATCAGTCTCAGCTGAGCAGCTGTGCAGGAGCTGGCTTAATTAACTACATTATTATGCGGAAAGCCAAATAATTAGAGAAAACTTATCACTATATCTTTTAACTACTATGTTTATTCTGAGGCCCTGAAAGAAATGTTGGTTTTTCCCAACCTCGTCAAAGCAGAGGCTGGGGTAGGGATAACGGCAAATGAATTTATCAGTGAGGTCAGGACAAGCACAGAGATGACGTCAGTTGGTGTTAAAGAATTTACTTGGATGGTCTAGGCCAACCAGTCAGGATTTGGAGATCAAGAGCATAACCTGTGGGGCGCCTGGGTGGCTTAGTTGGTTAAGCGTCCGACTTTCGCTTAGGTCATGATCTTGCGGTTCGTGGGTTCGAGCCCCGCGGCGGGCTCTGTGCTGACTGCCAGCTCAGAGCCTGGAGCCTGTTTCAGAGTCTGTGACTCCCTCTCTCTCTGACCCTCCCNTCAAATCAAATCATCTTCCTCAGATATGCGGAAAATTACACTTCTACACACACACACACACACACACACACACACACACACACACACACACCTTACTGCCTCCAAACAGCTGACATAATGGCAGAAAATCTGAGCAATCTCACATGTGAAACATTGAACTAAATGTTTCAATCCAAAGAGACATAAAAATGAAAAGGATAGGGGCGCCTCGGTGGCTTAGTCGGTTAAGGGTCTGACTTTCACTTAGGTCATGAACTTGCGGTCCGTGGGTTCGAGCCCCGCATCGGGCTGTGTGCTGACTGCCAGCTCAGAGCCTGGAGCCTGTTTCAGAGTCTGTGACTCCCTCTCTCTCTGACCCTCCCCTGCTCACGCTGTCTCTCTCTCTCCCAAAAATAAATAAAACATTAAAAAAAAAAAGAGCATAACCTGTGGAATCTGACCCACCTGAATTCAGTTCTGCTTTCTTGACCAACCAGCTGTATAACTTTAAGCAAATGATTGACACTCTCAGACTTTGTTTTCCCATTTGTAGGATGAGGCCACTAGCAGAACCTATTTCGTGAGGTGGTTATGAGGATTACATTTGAGAATATCTTCAAAGCATTTATTTCTGGTCTGCAAGAAGCACTCCACAAGTGGTTAGTTTTATTATCATGGCTACCATATTAATTCTCCTCCTTGCCTTAAACATCAGCTAACTTTGCTTGTATAAAAACGTCTTACAGATTTTTCCCCATTGAGGTTTCCTGGAACACACTCTGCATTCCATTCAGAATATTCATGAGGAATGACCCTTTACCCTGGGACCTGATCCAACAGCTGATAACTGCATGAAGCAGGTGGCTTGGCTGTTTATACCTCTGCTACTGTACAAAAAGCCCACGACCTGGTAGCATCAAAGATGTCACTCATCACTGTTTTTACCATCTATTTAAATAACCAGTGTACAGATCAGAGTGCCTGCTCAGGAAACACTTGTTGAATGAATTCATAGGTAGAACCCTGTATCTCAAGAATGACATAATGCTGTGTGCCAGCTAGGATTCAAAAGAGGCTTTGTGATTCTCCTAATGAAAGCTATGTGAGCAAGTCAGTTTGTTCATGACTTCATTGCCATCACTGTATGGATGTATAGTAATATTTAGCATAGAGTAGAAGTCAGTCTTTTTTCAGTGCAGTGTCTGAATAAAACTGGATTTGGGGTAAACATTTTCAATAAATATTGTAAATGTTCTCCCTAACTTTGGAGGTCTTATTCAGGTGTCCATAGGAGAAATTAGATAGGATGGTTTTGTTGGCCTCGACTAACTGGTCTTGGCTATTAGCTTGGTGCTATATTTTGCCTGGAGCTTGAGATTCTTGACAGCAAATTATTACCTTCCAGATGTCTCATAAAAAGTAAAGAAAAAAAGATTATATGAAGAAACCCAAGACCTTGTCAGCCTTTGCAAGCAGGCACCCATGTCCTTTTAACCACTGCCAGCCTTCTAAGAGAAGATTGTATGAGTTGTGGTTCTTTGAGTGGCCCCAGTGTGCCACAAGGTTAAGAGTTTGGGCTCTGAAATCCAGCTCTACTTTTTATAACCTGTAAAATTTGGCAAGTGAATGTAACATGCTCAGAACATGCCTTGGCACAATCATGTTTCTTATTATCATCTGGAGGCGTGATCCCTGTCAGTGTCAGTCATGGTCCAGTTCTAGGACTAGGAATTTACTGCAGCTATTTTAGAAAATGTAATACATTGGGAGGGTTGGAGGAATGGCTGTGGGTTCAAGAGCACACAGCTACTGAGCTGAGATGCAAAGACCAAGAAGCTATGCTGCCACCACCAGAAACCTGGGGTCTGGACAGGGCTGGTTTGGGCCACCATAACCACCAAAATGCCTTTGAACATCCATGAAAATGAAGCTGGACATGCTGCCTCAAATCCCTCCCTATTACCCCACTTGTGAGTAAAAGCTGCTGTGGGAGCAAGAAAATGGCTCCCACCTCATATCTGCCTTTTGAATCTCCTAGCCTATGTCTGTGATAGCCTGCTTCCAGGATGACCCCCAATGACCCCTGCCTCCTGGGGTTGACCTCCTGGTGGAGTCCATCGACCATTGTACTAGGGCTGGTCTGTGTGATTAATAGAACCCAGAAGAAGTGATGGTGGGTCACTTCCAAGATTGGGTTGTAGATGATGCTGTGATTTCAATCATATGACTTCTATCCCTTGTTCACTTCATCTCTCAGATCCCTTACTCTGGGAGAAACAACTTGCCTTGTCTTGAGGACATTCTTGCAGCCTTGTAGCAAAGCCCACTGGGTGAGAAACTGAGCCCTCTTACCAATAACCTTGTGAGTGAGCAAGGAAGCAGCCGCTCCAGCTTCCAAGTGCCAGCAGACCTCTAGGCTTTATGAGAGACCCAGAGTCAGAACCATACAGCTAAGCTGCCTCTGGACTAGGAGAGAGAATAAATGTTCACTGTATTAAGCAGGTAGGTTTTGGAAAAATCTGTTACTTAGCAATAGAGAACTCAATGGTATCTGAGTGGGAGGGCTCAATTTACCTCCCAAACTCTAGCTGCAGGGAATATGCAATGTAGTTTTAGCCTTCTGGCTGTGCAGTGAAGAAAAACACAGGAGGAAGGGGCTGGGTGCCGAATGATCCAATCTACACACCACACCACACCATTTCATGACAAGGATGCCAGTGTGTGATCGTGTTTGTAAGCAGCTAGGGATCAGACAGTCAATATATTTCAGACAACTCTGTCTTGCAGAATCTTGTCCATCTTTATTCACAAATCAAATTCTTCTTTTACTATGATCGTTGTCAACCACCAATAGTGATTCTCCCCTCTTTGCCTCCATTACACAGAGAGAATTGAATCCTTTCTGTATCACATGATACAAAGAATGTCTCAAGATTTTCCACTCAGTGGAGAATTATAATAAGTGGGGATTGTAATAAGGTGCAAATACCATAGTGACAAAATAAACCTATACAAGTCACCATGTTAAGATATGAAGCTCTTTTGTGGACCCACTTTTGCTACTGTTGATCAGTTGATGAGCAAACCATTTGAGCTACTCTGTGCCTCCGCGTCTGCCTCTTGCCTGGTGAGAATGAGTGGCTCAAGGAAGTCCATACTACATTATTTCAAGCAGAGGCTGTTTTCCTTTGTGGTTCTCAAAAATGCCTCAAGGGAAAATGTCTGATGCTTTATAAAAATGAATGCATCATTTTTGAGGGATCCTGCACCAGGAGGAAGTGACTGAGGTAGGAGCTAATTGAAGCAACAGAGATGTTTGTGTTTTTCTTTTCCAGAGGTCACAAGTACTGTTTAGTAGAGAAATGATATGATAGGTTGAGGACCTCTGCTTGGGAGACAGCAGAAAGCTCTGTACAGAGGAAGTAAGGCAGGCAATTCTCCTAGGGTGGCATCAAGGGTGCAGGCCATTAACACCTCTTTTTGGAGAAATTATAACAAGGCTTAAACAGGAGAGGCAAGAAGAGACTGTGCAAATGTCCCAGAGTGGATGCTATGTATGAGTGACAGACCTGCACAACAAAGGATTTATGAAGTGGTGGCCTTGAAAAGAGTTACACAGGGTAGAGCATTTAATTTGTACTTAGAGCCTGTGTGTCTTTTAACATAGAGCTCTGTGAGAGGGATTTACTTTTTTAAATATATATTTTTAAGTTTATTTATTTTGAAAGAGAGAGAGCATGAGTGAGGGAAGGACAGAGAGAGAGGGAGAGAGAGGGAGAAAGAGGGAGAGAGAGGGAGAGAGAGGGAGAGAGAAAATCCCAAGCAGACTCCATGTTGACAGTGAAGAGCCCAATGTGGGGTTCAATCCCACAAACTGAGAGATCATAACCTGAGCTGAAACCAAGAGTTGAACACTTAACTCACTAAGCCACCCAGGCACCCCAAGAAGGATTTACTTTTTTTTTTTTTTTAATAAAGAAGGGTTTTTGTTCCTTGGTATTTTTTGAAAAACAAAGATAAATAAATATTATATCAATATCCTGGCTCTCTTAGATTTTTTTTACTACCTAAAAATATCTAACCCCAAACACACTGAATACATCAGTTATCAAGAGGCCATTGTTCTCTGTCCCTAAATGGTATGCAATCTAATTTCATACAATCTAAACAGCCTGTAGGACTCAAGAGTCTTTTAATTTCTACATGTCAGCTGATGAACAAACACCCTGAGATGCCACGTCTTGTGGTACCACCTGCCCGTTTGACTTCTAACATATTGCCATCTTTAGGTAGGGGTGAGTTTTGTGGGGGCATTTTTTTTGTACTTGGGCCCTCTTCTGTTCTAAACCTGGCAGACTATGGAAAAATTATAATTGCTGGCTTCCTAAACTTAACAGATTTAAGGTAAAGACAAAAATTATTGCAAGACACAAAAGTAGTGAATCGTCATCTTCAGTCAGATACCAATTATACTCAATGGGTTGATTCTTTGTTCAATTATGAAGAAAAAATAACATATTGGAGACTACTATGAAAAGATTACATATAAAGGCAAGTGTGGTTGGAAACCCTACGATTTTTCATTATCTAGGAAAGACGCAAGGTAAGAACAGCATTGTTACACTCTCAGAGAACAACAGGAGCTCATTCTTTGCAAATAGGGAGCATCTTGCAGACAGGCTCTAGGAGAGGTTTGTTCACTGCCATGCCATAAAACTAGGCTCCCTCAATCCTTTTCAGAGTTGAAAAACTTGTTGAAATTAATAATTATAATTTAGAGGGGACTCAGGATGGTCATCAAGATGCCAAGAACCAACACACCTGGGCATCTTTGTATCCTTCCTTCCTTCCTTCCTTCCTTCCTTCCTTCCTTCCTTCCGTCCTTCCTTCCTTGTTTCTTTGCTTCCTTCCTTCTTTATTTTCTCTCTCTCTTGGGGCTATTGGGTGGCTCTGATGGTTAAGTGTCCAACTCTTGGTTTCGGCTCAGGTAACAATCTCACAATTTGTGAGTTCAAGCCCCACATCGGACTCTGCATTAACATCGCAGAGCCTGCTCAGAATTCTCTCTCTCCTCCCTCTCAGCCCCTCCCCTGATCACACTCTAACTCTGTCTCTCAAAATAAATAAGCATTTATTCTCTCGCTCTCCCTTTTCATTTGTTTTTTAATTGTGCCAATTTTATCATTTTTATTCTAAAACCCATTTTATTTATTTATTTATTTATTTATTTATTTATTTATTTATTGAGCAAGTGTGAGAGGAACAGAGAGAGAGAAGGAGAGAGAATCCCAAGCAAGCTCTTCACTGTTAGCAGGGAGCCTGATGTGGGGCTTGATCCCACAAATCATGAGATCATGACCTGAGCTGAAATCAAGAATCCAATGCTTAATCAACTGAGACACTCAAGAGCCCCCCTCTCTCCCTTTTTAAAAATGTGAAATATCCACTTCTTTAACTACACACACATTCACAGACATAGACATAGTTATAGGAGTATATGAAGATCTACACATGCATATACATGTGCATAGAGTAAAGTCTTCTGCTCAACTCTGTTGCATTCTAACCAGGAAGTTGTTTAACTGGTAAAGTTGAGAACCTATTTGATTATTGGAGAATACAGCTTGTGGCCTGAGATATGAAAATCATAGTGCAACATGGTCCAGAACAATGTTGTGTCTGAGATGGGGTTCCTTCTTCTTTTTCTTGACTCAATAGGCGACTGAATGGGCAAACTTGAGATCTGCAAGCTTCTGGAAGAGAACTGAAGAGAACAGATCTGTCAGAATCCAATTTTCCAAATGTCACACAATAACTCGTCATATTGATAAAAGAAAATCAGTGTTTTTTCCCTTTGATGAAGAATTTCTTGCTGTGGTAAACTTGATCAAGAGAAGGATGCTACATACACGCACACGTACATGTATGCACACAGTTCCATGCACAGAAATGTTCACCATAGCCTCATGTATAATAGTCAATAACAATTACAAGAAGCAAGCAAGCAAAGAAGCTCTAAGAGAGTCATACTAAGAAAATTATGATGTCTATGAATCATTCGTGCTATCTCTGGCTCTTTGGCTCTAAGATAAGCTCAAATCAGTACAGACAGAGGAGCTATCCAAAAATGCCCTTGGGACAACGGGTGTGATATAACAAGCACAGACCAGGAGCTGGGATTTGACCAGGCCCCAGGAGATCAGGAACTGGTTCCAAGGCAGTCTTGGGGCTTTAGGAGAATGAGGTCAAGGATCTTCACTGCTCGGTTGTGTCACTAATGAGTTCTTGCTACTCTCCCCTTCTCTGTCCCATTCCTAAGTTCCTCAACAAGACCAACTTCCTCATCTGTCACCTGGAATCTCTTCTCCCCAGCTCGCAGCTTCTGCTTTGTGTCCTAGTTCCTGCTTCTTTATGTTATTCATAGTTTTTGGTTCCTTTTATGACTTTAACTTGCCTTGGCCCCTAATGACGCTTTTGCTTCTTTTATTTAAACTTTAGCTGTCATTGGTAAATGACAGAATCTGTTTCCATCTAGCACTTCTATAGGAGAGAAAAGTTGACTGGTTGAGCAAATAGCAGTCACCCCATTAGGCATGAGCCTCTAAGACCCAGGCCTTCTGGTAGGCTGCAGATAAGCCTGTGGATTGCCTGCTGTGGGTGAGCAGTCTCCAGGGAGGGTGAGTTATTACGTTATAGAAACACAGTTATGCAGGTCATGTCTCCAAAACAGACTATGGGTGAGCAATCTCCCTTATAAGGGACTCCAGGCAGTCATGACAATTTGCATCTCTAGAACCAACCTGATGAGTGCATTGCAATTGTCCACAGAGTGTCTGCATGCACTTCTAACAGGGAGTCAATGAATCCAGCTTGTTGAGAAGGTAATTTGGCAATATATATATATCAAATAACTTAATGCTCATAGACTTTACCAGATCATTTTACTCCTAAGGTTTTATACCAAGGGAATGATCAGAGGTGAACACAAAGATCCACATGTAAGAATCTTCTTAAGGAGATTGTTTATATTAGAAAAAGTATTCAAAAACTAGATTCATTGTTATGCTTTATATGGTGTGCAGTAGAATATTATGCAGGTATTGAAAAGATGGTGGAGAAAAATATACAATAAGTATATAGGGATGTTCAGGATGAACAGAAAAACAGATTTAAAATTATGGTGTAATAAGAAATACATTTGGTCTTTGTCCATAGTTCCTGGCACAGAGCTCCTAAAAACCCTTAGGATTCCCTCAATGATTAGACTGTCTTTTGTTATTCATTAGGAGCCTCTTTGGTTACACCTGAGTTTATTAGAGGTGGGAGGGCTGAAAATTGAGCTGTATAATAACTCATGAACAATGAGATGTGATGAGCTTCTGAATTAGAAAACACATCCATGTGCTGGGACGGTGGTACACCCCATCTCTACTGGGACAGAAGCTCCTGAATTCAGCACCCTTCAGACATCACCCTATGTACCTCCTCATCTGGCTCTTCATTTGTATCCTTTAGAATAAACTGGTGTAAGTAAAGTGTATTCCTGTGTTCTGTGAGCCATTCTAGAAAATTATCCAACATAGAGAGGGAGTTGTGAAAACCCTTGTTTTATGGACATTTGGTCAGAAGTATGGGTGCCCATTTGACCTCTGGGGTGGGAATGGTCCGGTGTGATGCTGACCCTGGAGAAAGAGGGGTTCAGAATTGTGTTGAATTATAGGACACCCAGTTGGCATCTGGAGAATTGGATATTGGTGTTAGAAAACATCTTCCAAATAGGAAAATGTAGAGAACATTCCTTTATTTATAAACACACAAACACAAAACCAAAGGGGTTATGTAACAAAAACTTAATTACAATTCTTTCTTTTTTATTTTTATGTAAGCAATCATCTGATGTATAAAAAGATGCAACAAATTTTAAAATGATACAAAATATCAATTTCAGGGCACCTAGGTGGCTCAGTTTGTTGACTTGTTTTCAGCTCAGGTCATGATCCCTGGGTTGTGGGATAGAGCCCCACATCAGGCTCAGCACTGTGCATGATTCTCTTTTTCTCCCTCTCATGTGCTTAAGATTCTCTTTTCCTTCCTCTGCCCCTCCCCTGTTCCTGCATGCTCTCTCTCACTAAAAACGAAACAAAACAAAAAACAAACAAACAAACCCCCCCCCAAAATATCAATTTCACAAAAACAACAAAAAATGCGTTAGAGAGCACATGGGTAAATAGAATAATTCATGCTATAGCATATTGCTACATGAACTGGGAACAAAAAAGTTGGTAAAAGAAGACAGAGGAACTGTTTTAAGAATTGGAACCGAGAGGTTCCACAATCATCTGGCACCTGCTCAATGTTGTACTTATGGTTAGAAATGTACATGATGCAGGGCACCTGGCTGGCTCAGTCGTTTAAGTATCCAACTTCAGCTCAGGCCGTGATCTCACAGTTCATGAGTTTGAGCACCCCTATGGGGTTCCACACTAACAATGCAGAGCCTGAATGGGACTTTCTCTTTCTCCCTCTCCCTCTGCCCCTTCCTTAATCTTGTGCATGCTCTCTCTCCTCTCTTAAAATAAAATTTAAAAACCTAAAAAAAAAAAAAAGAAATGTACATAATAGGAACTCCAGAGATCTTCCAAATCCTTCTTTTAAGTCCCTTTCCTCCATCAACTGTGGCCACATGTAACAATTGTGCTGAGTTACTCTCTATACTAAGTAGTCATCCTCATGGGTTCCTTTGTATGTGTATGGTAATCATTCAAACATTGGATCCATGGCAATCCTTAGAGCTGGATTAAAACTGGATACTTTTGCCCCAATTTCTCAATTTCAGCCAGTAAACAGTCAGTTATCATTTGGCATACAGACAGTCCATCAATGACTGTACTAAGTCAAGTTTGGCTTCAAGGGACAAGTTAATGAAGTTGGTATCAACCAGAGTGTCATAAAGGTGGGCCCAGTTGTGTCATATTAAAGAAATAAGCAAGTTGGGCAAATTGTCTTTCCTTGCATGCACTGGGATCTTTCTTTTCTTTCTCTTTAGGCTTTAATCTATCTTTCTGTGGAAGCCTCTGATCTTGGTGACTAAGCATTTGCTTCATGGCCATGTACTTTCTTGCCTTCTTTTGCTTCCCCATGTTCATGCTGCACTCTTGTTTCTTTCTAATTACTGTTATTTCTAAATGGAGAGATGTGGATGCTTTTTCCAAAAATTGTTATTATGAATAGCTATTATGGTTACAATAGGAAATAATGAATTTTGTAATTAATGTTTACAAAGAGTTTGTGGTAACACTCATATATTATGTTAAATGGAAACAAGAACACAAAATTGAACATTGTACACAGTTACAACTCTGTTAAAAATATGGAGCAAAAAGGCAGGAAACACGTTGCAGGGTGGAAATGTCTATTTCTGGGTGGTGAACCTACAGGTGACTCTGATTTATACTTGAGTATATTTTGTTTGCTTTTCTAAAATGGGCATATCTTGGCTTTAACCTTTTTTTTTTTTTTTAACTTAAGGAAACTTGAGGATTGGTTCCTTAATATGGAGATTAAGAGATCTATCCAAGGCCACAGTTGTTCAGCAGAGAAGCTGGGACTGGGGGCCAGATAATCTGACAAAGGTGCAGTGGACACTGCAATGTCCTGCCCAGATCCCCTTCAGGAACAACATTCCTTCCCCCAGCTTCCAGAAGTGTTACCTCAAGCCAACCCGCAAAGGTCAAAGTGTTTATGCTGGAAAGAACCACTTTCCCGAGGTCAGCCACTCTTTCATGGGGATTCATACCCAGTGATGGAGGATCACAAAAAAACTGTTTGGGGCAACTCTAAAGGGTCATTCTGCTTCACAGTCTCTAAGGAGTCACCTGAGATCTTAGAGTTGTATCACAGCTTGACACCTTCCTCTGCCCATTCCTTCCATGAATGTGGCTTCTCCCTCATAAACATCCTGCACAATAAGCTTTATCTCAGAGTCAGCTTCCCAGTGAACCCAGCCTGTGACAGTCGGTAGGTAAGTACCAGGAGTGGTTCAAGAAAGCAGACACTACGATGAGATATAGGAATGGGATCATCTGCCACTAACTGAGGATGAAAACCCTCCATCTCTGGTGAAGGTGAAGTCCAGAGTCCCTGGCATAAGACAGAAGGACAATTGCTAGAACTTTCACCAGGGGTGAAACGGGACAGCATATCTGCGGTAGGGAAGGCATCAGGTATTTGAGAAATACGAGGGAAATCATTGCTATAAGAACAACAGAATTGCGTAGCTACTGCTGAAATTGATGGACTTCTGGAAAAAGAAAGAGAAGCTGGGAGCAACTGATCAGCAATAAAATCTAGTCCAAAAAGTCAGAGGGCCTTCTCAGAAGCATAGAGGGAGGCTCTTGTCTCTGCAGTGGGAGCCTGACAAGGCAAGGAACTGAATCCACAGGGCAGCAGGGTTTCAGAGAGGCCACTCTTCCAAACACATCATGCCTGTTGCACCAAGGCCAGGCCCTGGGAAAAAATGGGATTAGAACACCCGAGGTGAGGATATGGGGGTTGAAAGCCCCAAATCTGCTGGCACCTCTGAGCCTGCAGAAAGCTCCCCCAACCCAGCCCACTGCTTGAAGTCTGGCTGGAGGTGCACAGGCCTCTCCTCCAGGCAACATGCTCCTCTCGGGCCCCACCCACCTCCACTTCTGGCATAAGTCTGTGCTAAGGCTAAGGCACAACACAGCCCAGCCAGAGTCATGCTGGGTCTGGGAAGGAAGGGAGAGACAATATTTCACAGGAGCAGTGGGACCCAGCCAGCTGGAGCACAGCCTAGGCATGTGTGTGGGGGACCGGACTGTGTGTTGGAGCAAGGGGGGGTGGGACATAAGGTTTGATAGTGGAAATGTAATAGGTCTGGAAGCACTCACCTGGGATTCTGGATGGAACACCCAGGGGACGGCCCCAGGAGATGGTGCGGACATGCTAGTAATGGAAAATTAATCTCTGCATGAAGTGAGATAGAATTGCCAGCATTTCAGTGGCATATGGTGAACACTCTTCAGAGGCATGTGCACAATCAAGAAGATACTGCATGAAGTTGGAAAACACAGCAGAGGAATATGCTCCAAAGGAGGGTCCAGGGATGCCCTCATTCCCATGGCACTAAGGAAGACACAGGTGAGATGGTTTGGGCTCCAGTTTCCCTCAGGGGCTCAGTGGTGTCTCTGTAGAAGACGCTGGCACAGAACAGGGCCTGCCAACAGCACTGGCAGGTGAGAAGACTCTGGAACAACAGAGACCACCCCATGGCATGTCACAGTCAGGAGCCAGGTGAAAGCAATGATCATAGTGTCCAGGTCAGAGGGGCAGCCATGGAGCCTGACCCCCAGGCAGAAAATAAATAGTTAGTAGAACTCAGGCCCCTAGGAGCACCTGGGTGGCTCAGTTGTTTAAATGTCCGACTCCTGATTTTGGGTCAGGTCATGATCTCTCAGTTTCTGAGGTCGAGCCCTGCATAAGGCTTCACGCTTCGGGCACAGAGCCTGCTTAGGATTCTGTCTCCCTCTCTCTCTCTCTGTCTCCCCTTCTCCCCCCTCTCCCGCTGCTTGCATGCTCTGTCTCTCTCTCTCAAAAATAAATAAATAAATAAACTTTATTTTTTTAAATTTTTTTTTTACAAATAGTTTATTGTCAAATTAGTTTCCACATTACACTCAGTGCTCATCCCCACAAGTGCCCTCCTCCATGCCCATCCCTCCTCCCCCCAATCCATCAGTCCTCAGTTTTTGTCAGCATTCAAGAGTCTCTCATGGTTGGCCTCTCTCCCTTTCCCCCACCATTTTCCCCTTTCTTCTCCCCCTTGTTCCTCCGTCAAGTTCTTCCTAATCCTCCTATACGTGCAAACATATGATATTTGTCCCTCTCTTCCTGACTTAAATCGCTCAGCATAACACCCTCAAGGTCCATCCATGTTGCTACACATGGCCAGATTTCATTGTTTCTCATTGCCATGTAGTATTCCATGGTATAGATAAACCACATCTTCTTGATCCATTCATCTGTTGATGGACAATTAGGCTCTTTCCTTGTTTTAGCTATTGTGGAGAGTGCTGCTATGAACATTGGGGTCCATGTGCTCCTATGCATCAGCACTCCTGTATCCCTTGGGTAAATTCCTAGCAGTGCTATTGCTGGGTCATAGGGGAGTTCTATTGTTAGTTTCCTGAGGAACCTCCACACTGTTTTCCAGAGGGGCTGTACAAGTTTACATTCCCACCAACAGTGTAGGAGGGTGCCCGTTTCTCCACATCCTCGCCAGCATCTAGAAATCTCTGATTTGCTCATTTTAGCCACTCTGACTGGCGTGAGGTGGTATCTCAGTGTGGTTCTGATTTGTATTTCCCTGATGAGGAGGGATGCTGAGCATCGTTTCATGTGTCTGTTGGCCATCTGGATGTCCTCTTTGGAGAAGTGTCTGTTCATATCTTCTGCCCATTTCTTCACTGGGTTGTTTGTTTTTCGGGCGTGGAGTTTGGTGAGTTCCTTATAGATTCTGGATATTAACCCTTTATCTGATATGTCATTTGCAACTATCTTTTCCCATTCCGTTGGTTGCCTATTAATTTTCTGGGTTGTTTCCTTGGCTGTGCAGAAGCTTTTAATCTTGATGAGGTCCCAACAGTTTATTTTTGCTCTTGATTCCCTTGCTTTTGGGGATGTGTCAAGTAAGAAGTTGCTGCGGTGGAGGTCAAGGAGGTTGTTTCCTGCTTTCTCCTCTAGGGTGTTGATAGTTTCCTGTCTCACGTTCAGGTCCTTTATCCATTTTGAGTTGATTTTTGTGCATGGTGTGAGAAAATGATCTAGTTTCATTCTTCTGCATGTTGCTGTCCAGTTCTCCCAACACCATCTGTTAAAAAGGCTGTCTTTTTTCCATTGGATATTCTTTCCTGCTTTGTCAAAGATCAGTTGGCTGTATACTTTTGGGTCCACTTCTGAGTTCTCAATTCTGTTCCATTGGTCTATGTGTCTGTTTTTGTGCCAATACCATACTGTCTTGAGGATGACAGCTTTGTAGTAGAGGCTGAAGTCTGGGATGGTGATACCTCCCGTTTTGGTTTTATTTTTCAGTATTACTTTGGCTATTCGGGGTCTTTTGTGGTTCCATACAAATTTTTGGATAGTTTGTTCTAGTTTTGAGAAGTATGCTGGTGCAATTTTGATTGGAATTGCATTGAATGTGTAGAGTGCTTTAGGTAGTAATGACATCTTAACTATATTTATTCTTCCTATCCATGAGCATGGAATGTTTTTCCATTTCTTTGTGTCTTCTTCAATTTCCTTCATAAGTTTTCTATAGTTTTCATCATACAGATCTCTTGTATCCTTGGTTAGGTTTATTCCGAGGTATTTTATGGTTTTTTGTGCAATTGTGAATGGGATCAGTTTCTTGATTTCTCTTTCTGTTGCTTCATTATTGGTGTATAAAAATGCAACCGATTTCTGTACGTTGATTTTGTACCCTGCAACTTGGCTGAATTCTTGGATCAGTTCTAGTAGGCTTCTGGTGGAGTCTGTCGGGTTTTCTATGTAGAGTATCATGTCATCTGCGAAGAGTGAAAGTTTGACTTCCTCTTTGCCAATTCTGATGCCTTTGATTTCCTTTTGTTGTCTGATGGCTGATGCTAGGACTTCCAGCACTATGTTAAACAACAGTGGTGAGAGTGGACATCCCTGTCGTGTTCCTGATCTCAGGGGGAAAGCTCTCAGTTTTTCCCCGTTGAGGATGATGTTAGCTGAAGGCTTCTCATAGATGGCTTTGATGATGTTTAAGTAGGTTCCTTCTATCCCAACTTTCTCGAGAGTCTTTATTAAGAAGGGATGCTGTATTTTGTCAAATGCTTTTTCTGCATCTATTGACAGGATCATATGGTTTTTATCTTTTCTTTTATTGATATGATGGATCACATTGATTGATTTGCGAATGTTGAACCAGCCCTGTAACCCAGGAATGAATCCCACTTGATCTTGGTGGATGATTCTTTTGATATGCTGCTGGATTCGATTTGCAAGGATCTTGTTGAGAATTTTTGCATCCGTATTCATCAAGGATATTGGCCTATAGTTCTCTTTTTTTGTTGGATCTCTGTCTGGCTTGGGAATCAGAGTGATGCTGGCTTCATAAAATGAGTCCGGGAGTTTTCCTTCGACTTCTATTTTTTGGAATAGCTTGAGAAGAATTGGGATTAATTCTGTTTTAAATGTCTGGTAGAATTCCCCAGGGAAACCATCAGGTCCAGGGCTCTTATTTGTTGGGAGATTTTTGATCACTGATTCGATTTCTTCACTCGTTATGGGTCTGTTCAGGTTTTCTATTTCTTCCCGTGTGAATTTTGGTAGTGAGTGTGTGTTTAGGAATTTGTCCATTTCTTCTAAGTTGTCCAATTTGTTGGCATATAATTTTTCATAGTATTCCCTGATAATTGCTTGTATTTCTGAGGGGTTGGTTGTAATAAGTCCATTTTCATTCATAATTTTGTCTATTTGGGTGCTCTCTCTTTTCTTTTTGATAAGCCTGGCTAGAGGTTTGTCAATTTTGTTTACTTTTTCAAAAAACCAACTCTTGGTTTCATTGATCTGTTCAATTGTTTCTTTGGTCTCTATGTTGTTTATTTCTGCTCTAATTTTTACTATTTCTCTTCTTCTACTGGGTTTAGGGCGTTCTTGTTGCTCTGCCTCTAGCTCCTTTAGGTGAGCTGTTAGATTTTGGACTTGTGCTTTTTCTAATCTCTTGAAATAGGCCTGGAGAGCAATGTACTTTCCTCTTAGGACTGCCTTGGCCGCATCCCATAGATTTTGAATTGTTGTGTTTTCATTTTCATTTGTTTCCATATATTTTTTAATTTCCTCTCTAATTGCCTGATTGGCCCATTCATTCTTTAGAAGGGTGTTCTTTAACCTCCATGTTTTTGGCGGTTTTCCAGACTTCTTCCTGTAATTGATTTCAAGTTTCAAAGCATTGTGATCTGACAGTGTGCATGGTATGATCTCTATTCTTTTATATTTATTGAGGGCTGCTTTATGTCCCAGTATGTGATCTATCTTGGAGAATGTGCCATGCGCACTTGAGAAGAAAGTAAATTCCCTGGCCTCAGGATGTAAAGTTCTAAATATATCCGTCAGATCCATCTGGTCCCATGTGTCTTTCAAGTCCATTATTTCTTTAGTGATTTTCTGTCTGGTTGACCTATCCATTGCTGTAAGCAGAGTATGAAAGTCCCCTGCTATTAGCACATTCTTATCTAGAAGCTTGTTTCTGTTTGTGATTAATTGTTTTAGATATTTAGGTGCTCCCATATTCGGTGCATAGACATTTATGATTATTAGTTCTTCCTGATGGATGGACCCTGTAATTATTATGTAGTGCCCTTCTTCATCTCTTGTGATTGTCTTTAATTTAAAGTCCAGTTTGTCTGATATAAGTATCGCTACTCCGGCTTTCTTTTGATTTCCAGTAGCATGATATATATTTCTCCATCCCCTTACTTTTAATCTGAAGGTATCTTCCAGTCTAAAATGAGTTTCTTGTAGACAGCATATAGCTGGATTTTGTTGTTTTATCCATTCTGCTACCCTATGTCTTTTGATTGGAGCATTCAGCCCATTTACATTCGGTGTTATTATTGAAATATGTGGGTTTAGAGTCTTTGTGTCCTTTGTAGGGTTCATGTTTGTGGTGGTGTCTCTGGTATCTTTGTTCCTTGCAACCTTTCCTTCAGAGCGTCCCCCTCAGGATTTCTTGTAGGGTGGGCTTAGTGGTGACAAATTCTTTCAATTTCTGTTTATTTGGAAAAGTTTTTATCTCTCCTTCTATTTTGAATGACAGGCTTGCTGGATAGAGGATTCTCGGCTGCATATTTTTACTGTTCATCACCTTGAAGATCTCCTGCCATTCCTTTCTGGCCTGCCAAGTTTCAGTAGATAGGTCTGTCACCCCTCTGATAGGTTTCCCTTTGTATGTTAGGGCCCTTTTCTCCCTAGCTGCTTTCGAAATTCTCTCTTTGTCCTTGTATTTTGCCTTTTTTACTATGATATTCTTGTAGAAGATCAATTCAAGTTACGTCTGAGGGGAGTCCTCTGAGCCTCTTGTATTTCCACATTTACTTCCTTCCCCAGGTCGGGGAATTTCTCTGCTATAATTTGTTCCAGGACTCCTTCAGCACCTTTCCCTCTCTCTTCTCATCTGGGATTCCTATGATACGGTCCCTCTCTCTTCTCATCTGGGATTCCTATGATACGGATGTTGTTGCATTTGACCGTATCGCTGAGTTCTCGAATTCTTCTTTCCTGTCCTGGACCAGTTCGTCTCTTTTTTTGTCAGCTTCTTGTTTTCCTATAAAGGTGTCTTCTAAATCACTTATTCTCCTTTCTGTCTCTTCAGTCCGTGCATTGGAGGCCTCTAATTTATTATGTATCTCATTTATTGCATTTTTTAATGCTTCATGCCTATTTTTATTTTCCATTCTGTCTGTAGCCATAGTTTCTTTGATGTCCCCTATGTTTTTTTCAAGCCCAGCTATTAATTTTACCATTATTATTCTAAAATCTTGTTCACTTATGCTGGTGATATCTGTTTTGAGCAGTTTATTAGCTGTCATTTCTTCTTGGAGTTTCTTTGGAGGAGAGCTCTTTTGTTTCATCATTTTAGTTAGCTTTCCGGTTCTTGTTGGTTTTTTTTTTTTTAAATATTTTTATTTATTTCTAGGAGAGAGAGAGAGATACAGCGTGAGCAGGGGAGGGTCAGAGAGGGAGGGAGTCACAGACTGAAACAGGCTCCAGGCTCTGAGCTGGCAGTCCGCACAGAGCCCGACGCGGGGCTCGAACCCACAAACCACGAGATCGTGACCTAAGTGAAAGTCGGACGCTTAACCGACTAAGCCACCCAGGTGTTCCCGGCTCTTGTTGGTTTTAAAGACCTGTTATGCTCCCTGTATCTATGAGCGCTGTTATATCCAGGAAGACTCTTTGACTTTCCAGGTCCTATCCTTTCAGAGAGTGTTTTTTGAATGGTATCTCTTGGACTTTCTTGTTGGGACCTTGGTTATTTTATTTTCCTATTCGTAGTGATATTTGGGACTCTCCACCTTGTGTACTCTGGCTTGTTTCTTGTGGTAGCTCTGGAAAAGAAAACAGTTAGTCAAACACACAGGGAGCAGGAGCACACAAACGCACAGGCTAATTCAACTAACATGCAAAGCGAGAGGGAAAACGAGAAAGTTAAGAGAAAAGACGGAGGAGGGAGGGCGAATAATAGGGAGTAGAAAATACATAAAAGGGTCAAAAAAGGGAAAAGAAAAGGAAAAAAGACGAAAAGCAATGGACAAAGAACGGTTTAAAGCATATAACCGGATTTCCCAGCTACAGTTAAATAGCCGTATGTATGCAGTGCTGGTTGAAGAGCATAGAGAAAGAGAGAGAAGACAGGGCGGGATGAGGCAAAACTGGAAATAGAATGAACAGGCAGAAGGGATAAGAAGCTTTTTTCAAAGAGGTAAAGGGTAGAATATGGTTGGATAGGTCAGAGAAGGATGCTGGAATTATCCAGAGAAACTATATAGTCTAATCAGTCCTGAGAGAAAGACATGAAAATGTCAGTAGGTGTAGAATTTACATTTACAGAATGGACTCGTTGTGATTGTTTAAGCAAGCCGGCGACCAGAGTTCATCAGGTCAATGTTCTGGGGAAAAAAGAGAGAAAAGAGAAAGAAGAAGAAAAAGGAAAAATAAAAAGGGGGGGGAGGAGGGCAGCTCTCAGGCAGGGATGGGCGTGGCGTGATCCAATGCCTCAGGCGGGACCTCTGCCTTGTCTGTTGTGGGGAGGAGAGTGACGGTGCTCCAGTCCCTTCTTGAACCTAGTGCTGCACCTCGCTTTTTTGGGCGTGTAAACTCCCCGTACCGGGGGCGCAGCCGAAGTTGGTTGCACTCTTCAACCCAGGCCAGTTCCAATCTCCCAGTCCGTGCGCCCCGCTGAAATTGCCTTAGACACAGTTTCCCAGGCAACCCCCTTGGGGCAATTCCAGGCCCCCTGCCGAGCTCTGGGGGTGGAGTCAGAATCGCTGCTTCCTTCTCTGGGTCAGGCTGGCGCGCATGGGCGGGGGCTTTCCTGCCGGGTGCGCTGAGCCTGAGCCCGCTAGCGTGAGGAAAACCAGGTCCCTCTATGTCTCATCACCGGAAACACGAACTCACAGGCAAATTTCCCAGTTTTTAGTTCTTTGCCTTCCCTCTCGATTCCCAGTCAGCCAGGAGTGCGGACGCCCGGTGTCCTCGCGGCTCTTTCAGGGGCCCCAGCCGCCCGGGAGCTACAATGGCGGCAGGCGCACCACCACTCTGAAGTCCAGCCGCCAGGAGCCAGCACAAAGAAGCAGTTTGTGTGCTCAGCCCCCCTGGCACCAGTTGGTGCGAGGGGACCTAGTGTGCAGGTATTTGGCAAGTACGGTCTTTCTGTGCACCGAGCGGAGGTTTTTCTGTTTCGGACTCTCTCCTTTTCCCCTCTCACTCCCCGTAGAGGGTAGAGGGGGATCGCCTCCCTCCCTGGAGTCTCCGATCCCGGCCCGATTTTATCTTCCCCGGTTCGCACTCATGTTAGAAGGCTCTCTCAGTGGATTCTGTGTCCTTTTTCTCCCAATCTCTCAGGTTTTGTAAGGTTTCCAATGGCTTCAGATCTTTTCTGTGTGATGTATGGGCGCGAGTGCAAGTATGGAGCTCCTTACTTCTCCGCCATCTTGCCCCCTCCTCTCAAATAAACTTTATTTTTAAAAAATAAAAAAGACCTCAGGGCCCCTAGGGGCAAAATAGATGGGCAGCCATTAAGGATGACATTCTATCTGTGCAATCCAAGAAAACAAGAATGGATGAGCTGGGCAGTGCCCCAGTTTTACTCAGTTCCCAAACATGATCCAGAACGTACAGACTGAAGGAGAGTCTCCATTCTCAGAAAAAAGGAAGTGAAGGAAGGAGGAATGGAGGGAGGGAGGCAGACAGGCAGATAGGCCTTGCAATCATGGAAAGTATACATGGTAATGATGTCTCAAGTATTCCCTAAAGGGACTTAAAGTCAGTTACTTGGATAACTGTACACTGGAGAAGGGCAAATACCCAAATATTTTGAGAACATTTTTGACATTGTAGAGCCACAAAGCAATGTCATGCCTGCCTACCTTCATTGAGGACCATAAGGGGGCTGGGTAACAAATGGAGCCCTAGCCTATGTCCAGCTCACAATGGGCCCACTGGGTCCATAAACTCTGGTGGTCATTTCCCTGGTCCCTGAATGTCTAATTGGGAGTGACATACTTGGAAGTTGGCACAACATCCACATTGGATCCTTGACCAGTGAGGAGAGAGCTATCACAGGGGAAACCGTTAAGTTGTGCCTCCCCAAGGTGGGCTGGCAAACTTTTTCTATAAAGGTCTAGGTAGTAAATATTTTAGGCTTTTCAGACCAAGAAGCAATACCCTCAACTCCTTGAACAAATGTCCCATGCCCCCAAAATGTAAATGTAGTCTTTTTTTTTTTTTTAACATTTTACACTTAAAAATGTAAAGATTCTTAGTCCTCAAGTTGTACAAAAACAGAAGTATGCTTTCTATTACATTCACTATATTTAGAGCAAATGCAAATGGACTGAGAGATCTCCCAGGATGCATAGTGAAATACAATTCCCCTTGGGGTCAGATAGTCTGTAGGACAGTGGATTGTTGAATCTCGGTCATATCAAAAGCTTATTTACTTTTTTCAAAACTAAGAAAATTCATCCCTAGAATAATAAATTTAGATAAAAAATATTTAGCCTGGGAGTCTAGTTCTTCCATTAAATTTCATGCTGAGTTTTGTATGCATGTGTGTTTATCCATGTGTTCAAAGATGGTAAGAACCTTGATGTGGTGGTGCCATGCCTCATTGCAGTCCAGACCCCTATCCCCATGAGATTGAAGGTGAATGTTTCCCTGGCTTCCCTTCTGAGGACTCACCATCAACAAAATGCCTCTGGGTTGCCACCAGGTCCCAAGGGCTTCAGGCATCTGAGGGATGAAGGGGGAAAGCTGTCCCAATCGATAGACTGAACTGTTCAATAACTCATTTTGCTGCCAGGGTGGTAAAATAAATAAATAAGAACCTGGCTGGAAGTAGAAACTCTCCATGTTCAGTGCTTCTTGGAGGCCAAGTTGATGGGCTTTAATAGCTTCAGTCGGCACAGGACACAGGCAGACTGTCCCAGCAGTGTGCCCTCTGTTTCCTAGGTAACCGAACTTGAAATAAGATGATGGCTGGAACTGGGTACCAAATCAATTTGTTGGAAGTACAAATGTGGGAAAGGCAAACTTCACATAAAAACCTCAGACTGCAGCATCCACATTTATTATCATTTCAGCTTGTGTGTCTCTACTGCTCAATTACCTGCCACCCAGCTTAGCCAGTCCATCCCTCCCAACCGAGGAACCCCACCCCCTGAAAAAAAGAAACTTACAAGTTCGTGGTGCTGTCATGATCAATAAATAGAATGCTTCTCTCCATCAGGTGAAAAGAGCTAGAGGCAGATATACATGGGGAAAGCTCTTTTGTGTTACAAGCCTTAGTGGTGGGGTTCTGCCTAAAGTAAGGATTCAGAAATTTCTATATGATCCACCATCCATCCAATCTGTGTGTGAAGAGATTGCTCCAGTGTTTCTCCAGAGGGAAGAAAATTCCCAAGTACTCTAGCTAGTGGATCACCAATTCTTAGTCTTTGCCTGGCTTCAGTTTCAGGGAATTACAGCAGTTACCACTTTGCCTGGGTCAAGGGTGGGGTAGGAATAAGGAAGAACCTTCTCTGGGCAATTTGTGCCCCTCCCATCCTAACACTTACCACGCTGTATCATAATTGCCTCAGGATTTCTTTTGATCTATTCTGTTCTGGACTCAATCAATGGCAGCAGTTTACAACATGTTTAATGAATGAATTAATGAATTAATTTTAGTGGAGATAGTGATGAGAAATCCTTCTGTCTGTGTTGAGTCCTTGAGTTTTTTAATTCTCTTGTCACAGCCTCCTACCCAGCATCAGTCCTTGTTTCCCAAATTTACAAAGAAAGGGAGCACATTCCCCCACTCCTGAACCCAGAGGGCCCCAAGAAGAAAGCATTCTCCCCAAACCTGGCACATAGCAGAACTCGATACATACTTGCAAATTAAGTTGCACTGATTATCATGCAAAATAATCCAACATGATTTTAGAATCAATTTTGAATTTCCACCATTTATAGTGTTGACTGGATTATTCAAAAAGCTTTCACTGAGTGTATCAATCAGGATAGACAGGCGTCAGCTAGCCTTGTCTCTACAGGGCCAAATAGTAAATATTTTCTGCTTTTCAGGCCATGCTGTCTTTGTCACACTATTCATCACTGTTACTGCATCATGAAAGAAGCTGTATATATACCCATAATGAATGTTTATGAATGAGTGTAACTGTGTTCTAATAAAACTTTATTTATAAACACAGGTGGAGGGCCAGATTTGGCCCATGGGCAGTAGTTTGCCAATCCATAAATTAGGTTAGGCTGTAATAGTAAAACCATCAAAATCTCAGGGGTTGAGCACACTGAAAGGTTATTTCCCCCTCATGCTACGTGTCTGAGAGGGACTCCGGTGGCAGGGAGGTTTTTCTTCACAAATTTACTCTACACCATCTTAGAACACCTGCACCTCTATGTGAGGCTTCACTATTCTCCACAAGAGAGGGGAGGGCCAATAAGGTAAACTCTGGCAAATAGATGTCTTACCTCAGAAAGGACATGCCTCACTTCTCTTCTCATGTCTGTCTAGAGCTCATCACTTGGTCATCCCTAAATTCAAAACTGTGGAAAATTTTAATCCAAAATCAGAAGAGAACTGAATATTGGTGAATCAGAGTACTATCCACCACACTGATCATTAGTGTGTGCAGAGCCCTACTTGGGACTAATAGTAAGCCTTTGACTGATAGTAGATGAGACAGACGTGTTTCAACAAATGGTGGATGCAAAGTGACCGTGATAAGTGAGTAGTTGATAGTGTGGTGTCTATAGTCCCTTTAGCTGCAAACTCTGATTGGATCTAAGTGTGATAAACACACAACACCTGGCAGAGATAGCAGGGCCACTGCTCTAATTATTTACACACTCAATGGACAGTGGAAATTCTGAAACAGGACTCTCCCCAACCCCTCCATGCCTCCAGCCTATTTCTAGATTGTGGAATGTGGGTCTACAAGAGGATGAGGTGAGAAGGGGCAGAAAAGAAGAAGAAAGCAAACACAGCTTCCAGCAGGCAAAAGTCATCATGTACATTTCAAAAATGATAAAAGACTTACCTGGAACACTGTAGAAAGTTGCCAAGGACAGACATTTAACCCAAGCAAATTTTACACTATTGTCAGCAACAGATACCAGTGAGTTCTTTTTGAACATCCAAATATAACTGGTCAAATTCATGTCCTAAGTAGGGAAAACGCCAGAATTGAAAAGCCTGGTATGAGACTTTCAGTGAAAGGAAAAGTTAAGACACACACACACACACACACACACACACACACACGGCACATGCTGCCCTTGTGCATAGGAACCCCAAGCACTGGGTTGGGAGCATGCCCTTGGGCCAGCCCCATGCAAGGGGGACTCCTGAGGTGTAGAAGCTCAGGCCTCAGGGGAATGCTTTACCTGTTTAATTAAAAGTCTATTTTTTCAGTTCCCAAGAATACTTACCTTCTCCCCAGAGACTTCCAAGAATTAATTAATACTAAATGCTTGTCCGGCCCTTTGCCAATGTAAAGGATTTGTTTAGTCTGAAAGGCCAGGAGGATCACAAACAGGAGAGTTGGGCTTTATTTTATAAAGACACCACCTACATTCATACAAAGAATGACCTTGACCTTGCCATGTGGAAAACACAAGGGAAAGAGGCCTTCCTATTTTAGGAAGTGTCATTTTCACACCACACAGAAGGCAGGTCACACATTGCCAGATTCTCTAGATAGATAGATAGATAGAGATAGAGATATGTATATACACACATATATGTATATCAACATATATATGATGATATATGGACTGTTAGAGGTACAGCTAAAGATAAGAACTTTGTTATTTCCTCTAAGACCCATTTCTGAAATCCGCAATAAACAACAACAGCCTGTGGCAATTTCTTGGGATTCCAGTGGAACAACAGAAATAGAGAACAATTCAAGGTTGTTTGTTGTCTAGTGGAGGCACAGAGGTGGGTGGGGGCCTTACTGGGAGCCAGTCAAGCTGCAGAGTCTGAGGGAACAGTTCCCAAGGCCACCCTTGCTTCTGACATCATCTGTAAATTCAAGGATTTTCTGAAACTACCTCCAGTTTCAACAGTTCACTGGAAGGACTCACAGAACTCACTGAAGGCTGTTATACTCATGGCTACAGTTTATTACAGGGAAAAGATTAGAACCAGCCAAAGGAAGACACACAGGGGACAGAGTCCAGGGCTTTCAAAACACAAGACTTCCATTGTCCTCAGGAGGTGACACCCTCTTGGCATCAATGTGTGACAATATACAGGGACTATTGCCAACCAGGTAAACTTACTCATGCTTTGGTATTCAGAGATGTTACTGGGGCTTCATTACATAGGCATGACTATTGATTGATTGCTCATTGGTCTGAACTCAATTCCAGCTCCCTTTCTAAGGAATTTGGGCTGTTATCACAAAGCCTGAGGTGCCCATACTGAGTCACCCATTAGCATAAGCTATCTGTGGTCCAAGGGGTTCACTAT
Source organism: Hyaena hyaena (assembly GCF_003009895.1). Lineage (NCBI taxonomy): Eukaryota > Metazoa > Chordata > Mammalia > Carnivora > Hyaenidae > Hyaena > Hyaena hyaena. The sequence goes on along the minus strand of NW_024081222.1, from coordinate 993,711 downwards.
GAATAGCAAAGACTGTTCTATCACTTAGGGAGTTCCAAGAGTTTAATGGTTACCTTCCAGGAGCCAGGGATAACATATCTCTCTGGGTGAGACCAAATTCCTTACTACACTGGTCCCAAAAGAGATACCTCCAGTAACTTTGCCTGGGAAGTTTGCTGAGGACAGAGAGGTCTAAGCAGCAGCATCCAAGTTTCAAGGGAAAATGATTATATCCCCATGGGGGTAGTCAGTGGATTATCTGTTTATCATTCCTCATGCCTAAGTCCTTTCCAGACTGCATAGCTTCCTAGAACATGATTCGAGGCCAGAATCTCCTCTCTTCTCTTTTGTCCATTCATGAATCTCAATTACCCATAGCTCAAGGTCTTTTTCAAGCTTTATGTCCTTTGTGAAGGACTTCATTACAAAACTTATGACAGTTTTGAAAACTGGCTGAAAGTAACAGGAACTCTCACTCATTGCTAGTGAGAATGCAGAATGGTGCAGCCACTTTGAAAGACAGTTGGGTGGTTTCTTACAAGACTATACATACTCTTACCATACGATCCAGCAATTGAGCTCCTTGATATTTACCCAAAGGAGTTGAAAATTTATGTTCACACAAAAACCTGAACAAGAACGTTTATAATAACATTATTCATAATTGTCAAAACTTGGAAGCAACCAAGATGTCCTTAAGTAGGTGAATAAATAGATAAATTTTGTTGCATCCAGACAGCATAATATTATTCAGCACTAAAAAGAAATGAGCTACCAAGTCATGAAAACACATGGAGGGAACTTCAATGCATATTACTAAGTGAAAGAAGCCAATCTGAAAAGTCTACATACAGTATGATTCCAACTCTATGACATCCTTTCCGAGCAAAATTATGGAGACAATAAAAAGATCAGAGGTTGGGAAGGGTTAAGAGGAAGAGAAGGATGAGTAGATGGAGCACAGTCGATTTGGGAGGCAGTAAAATCATTCTGCATGATACTATTGATGAGGGAGTGTGAGGCAAGCTGAGGGCAAAGTGCAGGCTAATAGCCCCCCACCCCAACCAGACATGTTTGATATTCCTTGGACACTCCAGGCTATCCCAAAACAGGAAAGAACCAAAAAACAAAAAATGGTTAAACGAATAAGAGTCTCCATCAGTTTACCAGAAAAAGCAATCCCATCATAGCCTAAAGTCCAGGAACCATCTACTGTCTTAATATTAATGCTTTGTTATGGGGGGAAACAACTTAGCTTGACAATAGCTACTCCTCCTGTAAGTCTTTAGCATGTGAAAATCTCTTTGGAAACTCCCTCTTTCCCTACTCCATAACACCTCTTGCCCCACACACACTTACAATGCAGCTCTTTCTGTCCATGGGTCTTGTTCCCATGCTTTAATAAAATCACCTTTTTGTGCCAAGGACATCTTCAAGAATTCTGTCTTGGCTGTTGGCTCCAGACTCCATGAATCCCCATCACCCCAAAATGGCATCTTTATGACAGTGAATGCATGTCATTTATATTTGCCAAACCTGTAGGGTCCACACCATGAGTCAACCCTAATGTAAACTAAGGACTCTGGGTGATAATGATGTGTCAGTATGTGTTCATTCATTGTAACAAATGTGGGATGAGCAGTGCCAAATGAATAACTCTAGAGTTATTTAAGTGTGTCTTCTTTCCCCTGCTGGGTCCCCTGCTTTCCCCTTGCTGGTCACTGGGGCAGGGACCAGCATGCATTTGGTGTCCTAACAGCACTGGGAGGGCACAGAGCTTTGTACAGAATAGGTGTTCTAAAAGTATCAGTTGAAAAAGAAAAATCATGCACAGGCACCTCGGTGGCTCATTCAATTAAGCACCCAACTTTGGCTCAGGTCATGATCTTGTAGTCTGGGAATTTGAACCCTGAGTCTAGCTCTGTGTTGACAGCTCAGAGCCTGGAGCCTGCTTTGAATTCTGTGTCTCCCTCTCTCTATGCCCTCACCAAAATTGTTCTCTCCTCTCTCTCTTTCTTTCTCAAAACTAAATAAATAAACATTAAAAAAAGAAGAAAAACCATGCAGACAAGCATCTACATTATTCACATGGTCTCATTGTTGCCCGACAACAGCAGAGTCAGGTGACTCTGCTACATCCTCATGTGCTCAGCCCAAGATTGTCCCTCTTCCTGCCAATGCTCCTCTTCTTTTACCATCTCACTTACTCTGTAGAGTTCCAGCCTTCGGAAGATTTTGTTTCAATGAGTTCCATTCACCCTGTGTCCAAGTACTTACACCCCTTATTGTATTTCCTGAGAAGCTCTTGATTGGATTGGGGAAGACACACACACGGAGATTCCTTCTATCACCCAGAGTGGACATGAGTGTGGGCAAATGGTCACTGAGTTGGACTGGTGCTGGTATGAGTGTTCTTTGATGTAGTCATTTTGGGAAATAATTTGGTACCATGTATTGAAAGCTGTAAAAAAAAATGTTTACCTAATTCTGAGATTTTGTTCTAAAGAAATAAATTGTGTATGAGCAAAAAAGCTTAGTTTTATGGATCACAACATTATCTATAATAGGAGAGGAAATTGCTATGAGCTAATGCCCAACAATAGAGGCTGCTTAAACATACCATGATCTATCCACAGGTGACATGCTATTTCTTCATTTAGCAAACAAGTGTCTACTCTGCACAAGGCATGGTTCCATAGGTGAGAAATGCACTGAATAGCACAGACAGAAAGCCTGGCCTTGCGGAGCCTGTATGCTGGGTGGGGGAGGGTGGGTAAAGGCAACAAACATAACACATTTTATAAAAGTAAAATACTTAGTATGTCAGAGAGTGATATTGACTGTGGAGAAAAATCTAGCAGGGCAGGAAGATGGAGAGTGTATGGAGGAAGGGTTTGGGTAAGAGAAAATATAAAATAGGCTAGTTGGGGAAGGTCTCGTTGAGAAGATGATATCTAAGTAAATTTGGAGGAGGCAAGGGAACAAGTTGTGCAAATATGGAAGTAGAGAATGTTCTAAATGTTCTAGAGTGCTCTAAAAAGAAAGAACAGAAAATGTATGGTCTGATGGCTGGAGCATATCTGAGAAACAGCAAGGTTGTTTCTGTTCACTGTGGCTGAAGTGGAGTGAGCAGGAGGGAAAGAAGTAAATAAGGTGAGGCAGATGGTAAAGGGCCTTACTGATCATGCTAAGAACTTTGAAGTTTAGTCTGTGGAGGGAGGAGCTTATGGAGGGTTTGGGCAGAGGAGCAACATGATCTGACTTGGGTTTTCAAATAATCACTCTGGCTGTTGTGTTTAAGACAAGTATAAGGGAACAAGTCAAAAGAGGGAGATTTATTAGGAAGACGTTGCAATATTCCAAGGGTGCCTTGCACCAGGGTTGAAGCAGTAGCAAAACTTCTGGATCTGTTGTGAAGGCAGAGCCAACAGAATTTGCCACCATATTGGACACAGGATGTGACCGAAAGGCAGAAGTCAAAAATAACAGTCGTTTGAATCTTATGCAGAAGGAAATGCAATGACAGAAAATATCCAGAATATATTTCTAATTGAATCAGGTTATAAAACAATGTTGTTAAAATTACTCTATTATTGGAAAAGGAATATGTGTGTGTGTGTGTGTGTGTGTGTGTGTATACAAAAGGGCTTGAAGAATATCAACTGAACTGGGAGAAGTGGTTACCTCAGGAGCAGGATTACTGGTAGTTTTTATTTTCTTCTTTTTTCCATTTTAATTTCTACTTTCCCAACATGAAAATATATTGCTTTTAATTAAGAAAAATAGAGTTAAGTCATTTTAATCTGACCCTCTTCTCCATTCTCCTAAAGGTGGGTCAGTCAATACAGGACCCTCTTCCAGATAACTTCAGGGTTTCCTCTGCTTTCCTGATGGTAATTATAGCTACTTAAGACATTATATAGTTCCAAACAGAATACAGCAAATACTTAGAAAGTCTTGTATTCTCTCCCAGAAGCAATCTCAGGTAAAAGGGTGGGATGGTCTGTGCCTTGTGAACTCAATCAGCAGATGCTTGGGAAAGTTTGTGGCAAACTAGAGTAATGTGTGGGTTTCGATTCATGCCAAACACCCATAAAAAAAAAAAAAAGTGTCCAGAATGGTATCAGGAATGACTGGGGACACCTATTGGAAGCATGACTGCCTCACTGTTGAGGCTCTGTCTCTTGCTTTCTGAGGACGGCAAGACGTGCGTGTGTGGAAGATGGGGGAAAACATGGCGCAGCTCAGACCATCAGCCTTTCAGATGGGCGGAAAGAAGATGAAGCAGTGTGCTGGAGCATTCAGGGACTGGAGGTTGTAGAAACTGAGCCCAGTCCCAAAGAAAGAGGAGGGAAGGATGAGGGCAGGCACGGAGAACAAAGGAGAACAGCCCAGATTAAGTAAAGGGCGTGTTATTCAGTAAGTGACATCCTCCTCAGAGAAAGCCTCATAACAGTGTTTAAATATCCTCTTCACACAAGGTCCTATCACTTCTGGCACTTGTCTACACAGTCGCTTTGTCCGTGGAAAGTTTTTGTCTCCCTAAAAGGAACCTCTATTGGAGTTAGGATTATTTAACTAATCCTTTTCTTCTTTTAAGTGAACAGTTGAGATGGAAACTTTTAAATTATGTGCTTGATGATATTTATGTGTTTAAGAAATGAATTCTTTTAGCACAATAATTTTAACATTGTGCCAGTCTCACAGTTAATGACTAAGTAAATGACTCTCACTTTTGGTTTGGGTAAATATTTCTCTCTCCACTATCATTTATTCCCTTATGGGAGCTGTAGACTGCATCATAAACTCAGCACAGAGGATTGTTCTAAGTTTGTTTTATGCAATATTGAGTAGAAACTACCTATAACATCCATTAGAGGAGATAATGGATTTCTTTCCTTTTCTAGAAAGTCTATATGCCTATGACAGTCATAGAATGAGCATTTTATATGCTCTGGGCCTGGATCTACCCAAGCTCTCAAATTGTGCAGGTTTGCGAGCAGGCATGAAGGCAATGCTCTGCCGTTCTGTAAATATCCAGACTTTGTCACTGCCTTCACCATAGAGAAAAAATGCTGGTGCAATACTGGGAGATCTGGAGGAGGGGGGTCTGCATAGGTGCATGTGTCTGGGACAGTTTGGGGGAGGTCATGGAGAAGAGATGACCACCAGAAGACCTGTGAGTTGGACCCAGGTGATGGGAAGCTCTTCAACCCATCCCCTTCCCCTGTCCTTGAAATATGGATTCTTCTTGCTCTTCCTGCTCCCAGAGGCTGCTCCAAGGACATAGCCTTGCAATAATGATACGGTGTTGAGAGCACCTGCATAGCTTATGTGACTGAACCCAGTTAAGGCTTTAAAGTGTGGTGGGCAGGTGTGGGGATCTACTCATCCTGCTGCTGAGCAAAACAAACTTCATACATAAATTCCCTTTGCTCAATAAAACAGTCACCTACCAACATGGAGTGGCCTGTATCTTTCTTTAGTCTCTCCCTGCCCTCCAATCATGGGGGCCAGTTTCAGATTTCACCCAGGGAAACTCCAAAAGGGGTCATGAACCAACAAGGAGTCAAGTGGTAAACTGAGTCAGTGATCAGTGATCAGACATGTGTGACACAGGCTTACATGGCATTGAGTTCAGATGTTTTTCCTCCAATAGCAAAAGCATCACCAGCAACCACAACACATACAACCCACAGAGTGCCAAGTTGTGGCCTCCATGTACTAAAGAAGAGCACTCTGCTGTGTGCTCCCTGAGGGTAGACATCAATATGAAGAACCCCATTGTCGGAAGGTTGCAATATCCCTCCTGCCCCCTGCTCCCACTCATCTCTCTACCCTCTTCCCTCCTCTGGGATTTTCCCAATGCACCTTCACAACCTAACTTACTAAATAAATATTAATTTACTGAATCTTGCCCAATGTCTGTCTCCCTCTCCTACAATGCAATCTCCATGACTGTTTCATACAGTGTGGTTCCTCCAGTTACTAGTACAGTGTGGGTACTCAGTAAATATTTAGGTGAAGAACGAATGAATTATCCTCCAGTGCCTAGGAAAGCACCTAAAACACAGTAGGGACTCAATAAATAATTTCGAATGCATGAGGGGATCCACCGATTTACACATGTTATGTCATTTAATCATACATGATAGGTATTATTATTTTCATTTGACAGACAAGAAAACGGAGACATAAAAAGGTTCAGCAGTTTGTTCAGGGTCGCAAAAGTGGTTAACATTGGAGAAAGGATGCAAACAGTTCTGTCTAGTGTCAAAGCTCATATAATTATGCTAGACTGAACAAGACTGTTTATCATGGAATATGGAAACAGATCCATTGAGAATACACAGATTTACAGGTATATACATGTACATTTCATTACAGCTTGTAAACACTAGTGGCTTAGAGACAAAGATCTAAGATCTGGCCCAGGTTTTCTCTCTTTTAAATTGAGGTATAATTGACATGTAACATGATATTAGTTTCAGGTGTACAACATAATGATTTGATACTTGTATATATTGCAAAATGATCACAATAAGTCTGGTTAACATCCAGCACCAAAGATAGTCACAAAATGTTTTTCTCTTGAAATGAGAACTTTTAAAACCTACTCTGTGAACAACTTTTTTCAATTTCAATTTCAATTTATTTTTAATATAGTTTATTTGTCAAGTTGATTTCCATATAACACCCAGTGCTCATCCCCACAAGTGCCCTCCTCCACGCCCATCAACCATTTTCCCATCTCCCCCACCCCCATCAACCCTCAGTTTGTTCTCCGTATTTAAGAGTCTTACACTTTGCCTCCCTCCCTCTCCTTAACTATTTTTCCCCTTCCCCTCCCCCATGGTCCTCTGGTAAATCTCTCCTGTACCACATACGAGTGAAAATATATGGTATCTGTCCTTCTCTGCCTGACTTATTTCACTTAGCATAACACCCTTGAGTTCCATCAATGTTGCTACAAATGGCCAGATTTCATTCTTTCTCACTGCCATGTAGTAAAACACATATTCTTTTCTTTTTAATGTTTTATTTATTTCTGAGAGAGAGAGAGAGAGAGGCAGCATGAGCGAGGGAGGGTCAGAGAGAGAGAGGGAGACACAGAATCTGAAACAGGCTCCAGGCTTTGAGCTAGCTGTCAGCACAGAGCCTGACACAGGGCTCAAACCCATGAACTGTGAGATCATGACCTGAGCCAAAGTCGGCCGTCCAACCGTCCAACCAGGCACCTCTAGTTTAGCTACTCTGATGGGCATGAGGTGGTATCTCAGTGTGGTTTTGATTTGTATTGCCCTGATGATGAGGGATGCTGAGCAACATTTCATGTGTCTGTTGGCCATCTGGATGTCCTCTTTGGAGAAGCGTCTGTTCATGTCTTCTGCCCATTTCCTCACTGGATTATTTGTTTTTTGGGTGTGGAATTTGGTGAGTGTGAGCAACTTTTAAGTGTGCAATACAGAATTACTAACTATAGTCCCCTAGTTGTACATTACATTCCTTAGGACGTGTCTATTTTATACCTGGAAGTCTGTAACTTTGACTCCCTTTTACCCGTTTTGCCATGTCCTCCCAGTCCTCACCTCTGGCAGCTACCATTCTATTCTCTGTGTCTATGAGCTTGGTTTGGTGGCTTTTCTTTTTTTCCCTTAGATGCTACATATGAGTGAGATCACATGGTATTTGTCTTTCTCTGACTGACTTATCTCAGCATAATGCCCTCAAGATCTCTCTGTATTGTTGGAAATGGAAAAGCCTCCTTGATTGAATAATATTCCATTGTGTATATATACCACAATTTCTTTATCCTTTTATCCATCAATGGACACCTCAGTTGTTTTAATGTCTTGACTATTGTAAGTCATTGACTATTGCAATGTCTTGACTATTGCAGTGAACATGGGACTGCAGATAAATTTTGAAGCTAGTATTTTCATTTTCTTTGGATAAATATCAAGCAGTGGAATTGCTGAATTCTATGGTAGTTGATTTTTAATTTTTTGAGGAATCTCCATACTGTTTTCCACAGTGGCTGCACCAATGTACATTCCTCCAAACAGTGCACAGGGTTCCCTTTCTCCGCATCCTCACCAACACCTGTTATCACTTGTCTTTTTGATAGTAGCCAATCTAATAGGTACAAGGTGACATCTCATTGTGGTTTTGATTCCATTTCACTGATGATTAATGATGTAGACTATCTTTTCATATAACTGTTGGTTGCCTGTTGGTCTTCTTTGGGAGAATGTATATTCTGATCTGCTCATTTTTTTAATCAGACTGTTTGGATTTTTTGTTATTAATTTGCATGAGTTCTTTACATATTTTTGATATTAATATCTTATCAGATATGCTTTGCAAGTATTTTTTACCCATTTGGTAGGTTTTCTTTTCATTTTGGGAGACTACATCTATTAAAAACTTCTTCACATAAAAAAAAATCAACACTCATTGAAAAAAAGTTAAAAGAGAACTACCATATGATCCAGGAATTCCACTTCTAGATATTTATCCAGCTGATTAGGGAGGGTGTTTGTTTGCTTGTTTGTTTGTTTTTAAGTAGGCTTCATGCCCAGCGTGGAGCCTAAGCATGACCCTAAGATAAAGACCTAAGCTGAGATCAAGAGTCAGATGCTTAAGCAACTGAGCCACCCAGGTGCCTCCTGGATATTTATCCAAAGACAACAAAAATACTAACTCAAAAAGATATCTGCACCCCCATATTCATCACAGCATTATTTACAATTGCCAAGACATGGGAACAACCTACCTGTCTATTAATGGATGAATGGACAAAGAAATTATGGTATATATAGAGAGTGAAATATTAGTCATTCATTAAAAAAAAACCCAGTGAAGGGGCGCCTGGGTGGCTTAGTCGGTTAAGCGTCCGACTTTTGCTTAGGTCATGATCTCGCGGTTCGTGGGTTCGAGCCCCGCGTCGGGCTCTGTGCTGACTGCCAGCTCAGAGCCTGGAGCCTGTTTCAGAGTCTGTGACTCCCTCTCTCTCTGACTCTCCCCTGCTCACACTGTCTCTCTCTCTCTCTCCTAGAAATAAATAAAACATTAAAAAAAAAAACCAATGAAATCTTGCCATTTGTGACAATATGGATGAAATTTGAGGACATTATGCTAAGTGAAATAAGTTTGACAGAGAAAGACAAATTGTATGATCTCTCTGGTATGTGGAGTCTAAAAAAGAAAAAAAAAAGCTCATAGAAACAGACAACAGACTGGTGTTTACCAAAGGTGAAAAGAAGCGGTTAGGAGTAAATGGGTGAAAAAGGTATAAATCTATTTTTAAAATATTTTAAAAGATGAATATGTTCTAGGCTTTCAGCCAAAAATGGAAAGACAGTTCCAAGCAAGAATAAAAGGTGAGTAAAGGCAGGAGAGCTACACCAATGAGCCAGAGAAATGAGGCAGGACTGGGAGGGCAGAGTTTCCTCAACATCCAGAACTACCTTGGTCACTGTTTTACAGCTGAGCACACTGAGAGTTAGCCACTCAAGGCCAGGCAGTAGCTACAGGGCCTCTGACCCTCCAGGTCCCTGCCACCCTTGCCTCAGTTGGTCCGGCTATGAGGGTGGCCAAATACAAGACTTGTCCAGCAGGAAATATGTCTCTCTCTTCTGCTTGTATTTCTAGAGAAGTAGATAAAATAATAGATACTCATGTGTCTACCACTCAAAATGAAAAACGTTAACATTTTGTCATATTTGCATTGGGTCCTATTGCCCATGATTATTCCCAACAGGCAACCCCAGTGGTGAATCTGGTGAAGATCTAGGTATTTATAGTTCTACACCACATCACACACACACATTTATAAACCACATACACCACATGTGTTTTAAACATGCACAGGAAGAACTCAAACAACACATACCATCATACCACTCTTCATTCAATATTGCATCTTTGATGTTTGTCCGGGTTGAATTGTACACTTACTCGCGCAAACCATTACAAAGTATTCCTTTCATTTTCCTCCTGATAGTCACTTTAGTGGTTTTCAGATTTTTGCTATTATGTCCCAGTGTGCACACATGACAATTTGTCTAGAATTGGGATTTCTTGATAGTAGGTTGTGCACATGTTTGGCTCTAGTAGATGTTTCCAAAGTGAGAGGAAGAAGAAGGGGAAGAAGGAGGAGCAGGAAGAGGAGAAGAAGGAGAAAGAGGAAGAGGAGGAGGAAGAGGAGGAGGAAGAGGAGGAAGAGGGGTGGGGAGGGGAGGGAAGGGGGAGAAGAAAACCTGGGCCAACCCATCCCCTTTCTTCTAGGAATTTCTTCACTCAATCCATCTCTAGCAAATAGGAATGTTCTGCTTTGCCAAAACATCCCAGAGAAGGAGACTGGTACAGAATTCCCTACGAGGGAATTGCACTGCCATGCCATTTTGACACAAATGTTCTGCCTTAACACTTTCCCACCACAGCTAAATCCTCATCCTCCTTGCCCTAGTCTATGGAAACAGCAAGACGTTGCCATCATTTAATGATATCCTTTTACATACCTCATGACAGTTAATAGTTTTTATGTTGGATGGGGCCTGTGATTAATTGGAATTAAAGGATGCTGAGAATGTACAAAGCCATTCTTGTTTGCAGTGAGTTATTCACTGCATTCATGCTTGCCTCTTTGAGTAGACATCTGGAAGTGTGCTACAAAAATTATTTCTTATTGTTATGAGTTGAACTGTACCCCCCCCCAACCAAATAGGTTGAAGTCTTAACCTCCAGTGCCTCAAAATGTGTTTTGCTTAACAAGAGGGTTATTGCAGATGTAATTAAATAAGATGAGGTCACAGTGAAGTAGAGTGGGCCCTGGTCCCACACCAGAGCTGGTGTAGCTGTAACACAGCCACATGGGGATGCACACAGGAGAACTCCATGTGGTGACAAAGGCAGAGGCTGACATGACTCAGTCATACCCCAAAGAAGGCCAAAGGTTTCCAATAAAGCACCGGAAGCTGGAGGAAGCAAGCAAGGATTCCCCTACAGTTTTCAGGAAGAGCATGGACCTACTGACACCTTGAATTTGGACTTTTGGCATCAAGAACTGTGAGATAATACAGTTCTCTTGTTTCAAAGCCACTTGGTTTGTGGTGCTTATTATGGCAGCCTGAGGAAACAATACAATTATATAAATAGTTTGTCTTTGATCAAGTATCTAACTTGTATTGATCTGGATGAAAGTGTGTCTCCACATTTCACCCATGTCCTCCTGTTTTCAGAGACTTTGGAAGCTTCTGAATGAGGAGGCTATTTTCAGAAATAGTAATGGAAGTTTCAATTTTGGATGTATTTAATTATAATGTAAAAATGAGTAACACTCCTTCCAAAAAGATCTATCCTAAATCCATCTGGGATTCAAAGAGATAGTGAACTCAAACAATGCACTAGTGCCATGGTCCTTAATGGATGCCCAATTCTCTCTGAGAATAGCAGAGCATTATTCTAAAATTAAAATAATCACTAAAGCTAGGTGACAGAATGCCTTTATGTAGGCCTCTACAGATCTGGCTATGCCAGATTTAATTAAGGAGTTTTATTTGCATCAATAAATTATTACCCAAGGTAAAATTAAAGTTATTCGATTTGTTCACACTCAATTTCATTTAGGTGTACAATTAGTGGTTTAAGTCTATTGCAAAATAATTCAGCCAAGAAATCAATTTTAGCACCTACAAAAAGCCCAACCAAGCTATAATTACAATCTTCCAAATGCTAATTGCATACAGTTTGGGATAAGAAATATACATATATATCACCTCACTGTTTACTACCAAAAAAATTATAATTGCATGAAACATGGAAAAGTTATCGTCATTATTTATGACCCTCTAAAGGCTAAGATGTTCCTTTTAAGGCCCTTTTGGATGGTCCACATTAGAAATTATTGTCTTCTCTGGCTGTATATGTACAATTTATCCTTCTTGTGCAGTCAGAAGCTAAAGTAGGCTTAGGCAGAGAAGCCCATAGTAGGAGGCAGCAGGGACCAGAGATCAAATCAGGAGCTGGGACCTCAGGGCAGAGCCTGAGTTTGGGGGAAATGTCTATCACCTGTACTGTCAACATGTTCTCATCTATAAGAGAAAAGGTCACAAGTTGGGGGGATGAGCAACTAATGGAATAATTGATGAAAATGATGTTCATTTCCAAATAGGAAATTAAATATATGCTCCAGGCAGGTCATAAGGTGACCATACTTGATGAGAACTAGTGAGAAGTAAGATAACATTCAGCAGATTGTTCTGAGAGTTGTAATGGTCTCTAGAGCATTCTCTATCTAAAAATGCTGAATGAATCATTTGGAGCAATGTAAGAATGCAAAGGCGGTAGACATCTGAGTTGGAGTTTGTTATTTTGACTATGTTCTCTTGCTATTCACCAAAACCACATGCACTGTGACAATGATGCTGTGCATTTGCATAGCAAGTCACAGCGTACAAAGGTCCAACATGTGTATCTCTCCCTGGGAGGTCCATTTGCAAATGATTATTACTGCCACATCTGTTTATCAGTTGGAGAGGAAACCAAGTGAACTGGAGAAGAAAAAGGACTGGAGAATGTGGGAGATTTAACCAAGACTCCACAGCCATGCAGGTACCATATTTTGACATTATATATCTTTGACATTTGCATTTTACACGCAATGGCAAATGCTACAGCAAACAGAAATTCATTATTTTATTTATTGTAAAGAGTATACTCTGTTATGTGCTACACTGCTTGCCTGGGACTATAGGGAGAAATTCCTTAATATCTTAGCACCATAAAAAACCGTTCTCCTGAGCATTGGGGTAGTTACCTATTCCAGCACATTCTCCCTCTAGAAAAATGGAGGGATGTTCTTCTGGGCCATTTTTATGCATAACGACACTTATGTGTCTCTCCAAGGTGACCAGATTTTGAAAGGGAAAAGTAAAGATTGATTCAGAGAATGGAAATGGGAAAAGTAGAGGGAATAGGTAGAACTGAGGAGAACAGGAAGATGTCAGCTTCCCCTGACACTGACCCACTATTGCCTCACTTGTGGAGAATTTGATGTGAGTCTGGCACTAAGTTTGGGGAGAGATGGTGACAAATGCAGTGCATTCAGAGGGAGAATGGGGGCAGTTAGGAAAAACTTCTCATGAAGAGTTGTTGAAGGAACTGAAGGTTTTGAGTCTTGACTGGAAAAGTCTCGAGGAAACACCCTATGTGCTTTCTATCATGTGGAGAGCTGCCATAGAGAAAGGCAGGAGAAATTTCCTGGTGAATGCACAGAGCATAGTGAGATCATTGGAAAAGAACACCAGGAAAGAAATTTCCTTTCAATGTTAGGAAAAGTATTTTAACAATTATACCAGACAACGAATGGTCAAGGTGTCCTATAGAACTTTCCACCATTGACTGCAGGTATCTGAAGTGACTAGAGAGCTGTCCTAAAGGCAGCATTTGATTCAAGCAAATGGCCTGGGGTGTCTCTTCTAGCTCCAACTGCCCATGACTTTACGAATAAGTTCTACTTGGTTACTAGGGCGCATCATTCCTTGGTGTTTGCTAGAGACCTCTCCATGGGGCAGTAAACCTTTCTCCTTCTGTTATCTCATAGTCACTTTAAAATATCATTCTTTGGGTGGCTCCTTCTCCCCTGGCTCCTTGGCTCTGAAGAATGATGCCAAACTGAAGGAATCAGGAAGTGCTGATGAAAAATTTTTATTAATTACCGATATATTTTTTATCTTACTCAGTAGACTTTTGTGTTCTCTCTGTACCTCACAGTTTGTAGGCATTTAGTGAAGTTTTAATGCATGAATGAATGAGTGTGAATATTATCTTGGCAGCTAATTTTGAAAACAATATTCCAGGCTTTAAGGAGAAAAGGAAAGGGAAATAATCCAATAAAAAATTTTTGAACCTTTTAAAACAGCTCTAAGTTAGAAATTAAATTAATTATTCAGGATTTTAAAAAATACTCTTAGCAAAATATAAAATTTCCTTGATTATTAAAACACTATAAAAATATACAGCCTCCATCATGCTAAATGGTGAAATATTAAAGATATTTTCTTTAAAATAAAATCAGATAAGGAGGCTTGCTATTGTCAGCCCCAGTATAGAACCCTTTACTAAAGGTTCTATACTGTGTAATAAGACAAGAAAAAAAGGTATAAAGAATGCAGTACAAAAAGCAAAATTGGTAGAGGCACTTGGGTGGCTCAGGTTATGATACTGTGGGTTCATGGGTTCGAGCCTTGCCTCAGGCTCTCTGCTCTCAGGATGGAGCCTTCTTCAGATCTTCTATCCCACACCCACCCTTCCCTACTTTCTCAAGCTTTCTCTGTCTCTCAAAAATAAATAAACATTTAAAAAAGTAGAGCAAAATTCAGGTCGTGATCTCACGGTTCATGAGTTCAAGCCCAGTGTCGGGCTCTGTGCTGACAGTGTGGAAACTGTTTGGGGTTCTCTGTCTCTCTCTCTTTCGGCCTCCATGCTTGCTCATGCTCTCTCTCTCTCTCTCAAAATAAATAAACATTAAAAAAACAAAGTTTTTTTCTTAAATAGTTTATTGTCAAGTTGGTTTCCATGTAACACCCAGTGCTCATCCAAACAAGTGCCCTCCCCCGTGCTCATCACCCCGCTTTCCCTCTCCCCCACCCTCATAAGCCCTCAGTTTGTTCTCAGCATTCAAGAGTCTCTCCTGGTTAAAAAAAAAAAGTTAAAAAAAATAGAGCAAAATAAACAAAGGTGTATCACCACAAAAAATGGTAGGTCTCTTCTTAATTTGGCCTTTCTAAATCTGCTTTCCCGTCTCTGCTGTCAGTGGCTAAACAGCAGATTAACAAAAGTTTGCTACTCACTAAGTTCCTGTGAACTCTCCAGGTCCACCTGGTCTGATTGTGTCTTGCTTCTCAGCATAGCCAGTCTCTCCTGGGCTCCAGCCCATCTTTAGCAAGCAGCCTTACTTTTTGGAACAGTAACTTATCTCCTGTCTTTACATAGCAACTCTCCTAGATGGGCACAAAGCAGACCTGGTCTTCCCTGCTTTATATGATTCTCTATAATCCCCCTCTTAAGGAATTACCCTGGGTTAAACATTGTTGATTCGCTTAAAAAAAGAATTTAAATCAAACTGAGTTTTTTATACACCCTACATATTAAATAAGTATGAACAAATATATGTTATGGGGTCAGAACAGACATATCGATTAATAAGAAAACAGGCATATTGATTGAGCAGCCATTGATTGATGGCTGAAAGATCCAGTCATCCAAAAGCTCACTGAGTACTCCTCAGTATAGGGGTCAACAAGAGAAAGAGGTGCCCCTGCCCACCATTAGGCAAAAGACACCAGCTATCATACAGAACACAGTAGATAATATATGCAAAAGAGCTAGATGGACTATTTCCATAGACAGATGGGGGAAATGTGGGCTGAATGACAGAGTATTGGGTGATTTGCGCATAACTGGTTGAACAAACACACCCAACAGAGACGATTAATGAACAAATGTCAGCATATCGTGAGATCTATATTGGCTCTACCCTCATCCCAGTCTTGTCCAACAGTTTTATAAATGATTTGGATAAAAGAGGGATAGTGTAATCAACCAAATGTATGTTATCATGAAACCAGGAGTGATGGTAAATACACCAAATAACAGAATCAGAATCTCAAAGTCTGCAGTGTTTCTTCAATTAGCCACCCACTCAGTGGTGTGATGTGTCCAGATAGAGAGAGGGGATGTGTTCATCATGCCCAGTGCTGTATTTACCACACCTGTGGGGGGGAGGGGCGGGAACAACACATCCAAATGGGAATTTTACAGTAAAACAAACTCTAGGCAAAGTGACCAGGATAATGTTACTGGAAAACAGTGTAATTAGATGTGTAATCTAGCATAAGATATGTAGCCTATGACTTCACACGATCGATTGCCATACATTTAAGGAAATACATGTGAAATGAAATAGGACTTCAGCTTATTCTGTGTCATTCCACAAGGCTGAACTAAGACAAGACAGAGTTTGACTTTGTGGGAAAGAAAAAGAATATTGACTTAGTACCTACCTAGTGCCAGGAATGATGCTTAGTGTTTCATAATAATCCTCCCAACAACCAAATAAGTTGTTCTGTTTATCTATGGCTAAATAGAAAACCACTACAAACTTGGTAGCCGTTTAAAATAACCACGTATTATTCTTCTAGCTTACCTGTCTGTGGGTCAGAAATGTGGACAGGGAAGAGTAAGGAGAGCTTATCTTTGCCTTGTGATGCCTGGAGCCTCTGCTGGAGTGTCTTGAATGGCTGAAGGCTGTTCAGACTCCATCCAGCCTCCAAGGGTGGTATTCCTCACACCATGGTGGCCTCAAGTTGGGTGAACCTCTTAGGCAGGGCTTGAGGGCCCAAGAGGTGAAGCAGATGTTGCCCTTCCCCTCAGGTCTAGGCTACCAGCTGACAGAGAAGTTCCTCTGTACTGCACTGGTCTGACTGGAAGAGGGAACCGGAGAGGTAAGGAAAGCCTCTGTGGCTGTCTATGACCCATCAATCGTAAGGACTGGCAGAGCCAGGACTGACCAGTGATCATCCCACTCAGTATCCTCAGGCCCAGATGTCCTCTCAATGTGCATTTTCTGCCCCAACCTTGTTTCTCTTTTTTAAATTATTCAAGTTTATTTATTTATTTTGAGAGAGAGAACAAGCAGGGGAAGGAGCAGAGAGAGAGAGGGAGAGGGAGAATCCCAAGTAGACTCTGCACTAACAGTGTGCAGAGCCTGATGCAGGGATTGAATCCACGAACCTGAGAGATCATGACCTGAGCTGAGAGCAAGGGTTGGACGCTTCACTGACTCAGCCACCCAGGTGCGCCACCACTCACCCTCACCTACCTTGCTTCTAAGCTCCAGACTTTACCTCCAAATGTGAATGATGCATCTCTGAATTTTGTGGCAGCCCCTGAGATTCAGCAGGAGACATGTGAATCTTAAACTTCTCACGGGTCCCCTTTCCATCCCAAACTGGGCACATCCACCACCCCTAAATTCCATCCAGTCTCCCAGGCTCAGCACATCCTGGAAAATCGGTTCCCACTCTCTCACTCATTTCCTGGGGCCCACATCAGTCATAAAGGCCTGTGGGTTCACATGCACCACAGCAAACCAGGGATCTGGCCCTGAAGAGACCCCTCTTCAAACTTGGCTAACTCCAGCCACACTGCCCTTATGCTCCTCTGCCCTCACCCCTGTCCTCTGAGCGGCTCAAACATCATCTCCTAGAGGGAACCCTAGTAAATATAGCACTTTCCCTTAGCCCTTCCTCCCCTAAGCTCACTTTCCTCTTCACAGTATTTATCCTTACCTGATATGGCATTATCTATTTATTTGCCTGTTTACTGACTGCCCTAGTCTCTCCCTGGAACAGTGCCGTTCCATAGAAATACAACGCGAGGGGCACCTGGGTGGCTGAGTCAGTTGATCATCTGACTTCCTCTCAGGTCATGATCTCACATTTCATGGGTACAAGCCCCATGTTGGTCTCTGTGCTGGCAGCTCAGAGCCTGGAGCCTGCTTCAGATTCTGTGTCTCCCTCTCTCTCTGCCATTCCCCACTCTTCCTCTCTCTCTCAAAAATAAAGAAATAAACTTTAAAAGAAATAAAAGAAATACAACATGAACCATGTATGTAATTTTTACATCTTATGGTAGCCACACGTTAAAAGCTAAAAAAGAAGAAAGTGAAATTAATTTTCATCACATATTTTATTTTGCCCCAAACGTCCAGTATAGTATCATTTCAACATATAACAAATACAAAAAACAAAAAAACAAAAAAACAAAAAAAAACCCCAAAGGATTAATAGGATCTTTTGCACTTTTTGGTCTATGTTTTGAGTTCAGGTGCTCTCCCAGCACTTCTCATCGACACTTGCCCATTTCTAGGGCTCAGTGGCCCCCGGAGCAGCAGCATGCTTGGATGGTGCAGCTCTAAAATATAAGCCCCCGGGTTCAGGGGGTTCATGCTTCTTGTTCACCTCTCTCTTCTCAGGGCCTGCAACAGTGCCTGGCACTGAGTCAGTATTTGCAGATTGCATGACTACCATAAAGTAAATGGCATTCCTTGTCTTGGTTCCTCTCCCTCTCACACCAGCCAGGCTCCTCCTCACCTCTTGTGTGGTAGGTGCTTCCTACCTGTGGGCACCTGTAAGTGTGGCCAATAACTATTCCTTTTCCTCCTGGGAAGCTCTAATCTTGTCACTAGTTCCAGAAGCCACTGGAGAGAGGCTCTAACAGGGCAAATTGTATCTGTGCCTTCCACCAGTAAAGGCAAGATTCAAGCTACAAACGTGTTAGAATCTGCTTGATCTGGTGCCCTCCACCTGCGGCCACATGCTGATGGCCTCTTCCTTTTCTTTCTCAGCCAGAGTGTCCAGGACTCCAGTTCTCTCTCCTCCCTTATTCCTGCCCTCATCCTTAATCCTGAGCTCTGGGGTGGGGTCCCCTCAGGGATTTCTAAAGGTCTTCAGTGTAACTTATGTTGGGAACACTGACATCTGATCTCATGCTTTTTAAAAATTTTTACTTGGGGCGGGGGTGGGGTGGGGGAGAGAGATTCTTAAGCAGACTTCATGCTCAGCACAGAGCCCGACTTGTGACTCAATTCTACGATCTTGGGATTGTGACCTGAACTGAAATCAAGAGTCAGACGTTCAACCGACTGAGCCACCCAGGCGCCCCAACCTCATGTTTTTTGACTGAAGAAACTGATGGCAGAGGCCTGTTTGGTCTGAACTGGTGCCTACCAGGACAGCTAACTCTAAGGCCCACTGCCTGCCTATTTGTCTGCTGCTTCTGTGACAGTTTGGTGCCAGCCTGCTGCCCCAGCTCTTAGTGATGGCTGACAGTTCCAATCCTCTCGTCCCTGGATGTCACAACTAGATGTGGCCCAGAGTGGTCAGCTGGCTTTGAGTTCCTCCTCTATGAATTCTCTTTTGTTAAAAAATGTCAGCTTTACAGGGTCACCTGGGTGGCTCAGTTGGTTGAGCATTTGACTTCAGCTCAGGCCATGACCTTGTGGTTCACGAGTTTGAGCCCTGCATTGGGCTCTGTGTTGATGCTCAGAACCTGGGACCTGCTTCAGATTTTGTATCTCCCTCTCTTTCTGTCCTTTCCTGCTCATGCACTCTCTCTCTCTCTCTCTCTCTCTCAAAAATAATAAATAAATGTTACAAAAGGTAAAGAATGTCAGCTTTACCAACATGTAATCCACATACCATACAACTTCCCCTTTAAAGAGTATGATTCAATGGATTTTGCTATATTTACAGATATGTACAAATATCACCACAGCTCATTTGAGAAACTTTTCATCACCTGTAAAAGAAACCCCAAAATGTTTAGTTATCACCCCCATCTCCCCTCCCTCACAGCCCTAGGTCACCAATAGGTCTCTATAGATCTCCCTATTCTGAACACTTCCTCTGAACAGGATTATATAATACGTGGTCTTCCATGACTGGCTTCTTTCACTTAGCATGATGTTTCCAGGGTTCTTCATGTAGCATGTACCCCCTTCCTTTTTAGGGCTGAATAATATTCCATTATGTGGACATTCCCATTCATCAGCTGGTGGGCATTTGGATTCTTTCCACGTTTTGGCTATTATGAATATTGTCAAATGAACACTCATGTACAATTCCCCCATCAATTCTCCCTATATATAGCTGCCAGGCTGATCTTTGACAAACATGGGAGAGCAAGTCAGTTTATTATTCTGACACTTCCAGGGCCTTGGCCTTTCACAACTGGAGTGTTCTCCATTTCCCCCCATGCTACAGAGAAGCAATGGAGGGCCATGATCAGGGCAAGGACTTTGGATCCAGAGGTCACAGTTACAGTTATTAGTGGGCTAAGCTGGACACAAGGCCAGTCCAGTTTGGGGGTTTGGGGAGACGGTGATGATTCTTTCACTTTGGATTACTATCCACTAGGCAACAAGCAGATCAAAGATGTCAGGGGCTGTGTTCTCCAGGGATACCCTCTGACTTCCACAGAGATGCCCACGCTCAGAGGCCACTAGCCAGGCCAAGCAAGCCACCCTCCATGTAAAAGCACAGAGCCCAGCACTGCCTCTCATCAGCTACAGAGGGACCATGACAGCACTTAGGGTCCTCCATGTTAGCACTGTGGCCACACTCATCTGTGTTCTACTTCTGACTGCCTCTTCAGGTACCACCACAGTGTCTATTATCCCCTGTGAATGGGAATAATAATAGCACCAACCCCCAGGATTCTTGAAAATCCATGCATGCATGCATAAACCAAGCCAGAACAAGGAAAGCACTCTATGCATGTCAGCCATGATCTCTTCCCAAGACAAACACTTTGCTCTCTGGAGACCTCTCTCCCACCTGTGCTCATCCCCTCTTCATACCTTGCGTCTAGATTCTCAATTAACCAAGTTCTGGCTATTTCTATTAGTTTCCTATTTCTGTTGTAACAAATTGTCACAAACTCAAATGTGATGGCTTAAAACACACATATTTATTATGTGTGCCTTCTGGAGGGCAGAAGGCCAAAATTGGTCACAGTGGGTCAAAATCAAAGTGTTAGCAGAGCTCCGTTTCTTTGGGGACTCTAGGGAAGAATTGTTTCCCTGCCCTTTCCAGCTTCTTGATGCTGCACATAGTCCTTGGCTCGTGGCCCCCTCCTCCATCTTGAAAGCGAGCAATGGCTGGTGGAGTCTTTCTCAAACTGGGTCACTGGGCTTTTCTGAGTCTGTTGTTACATCTCTGCTTCTTCCCTTGAGATTTCCTTGGCCCACCTGGATAATCCAGGATAATCTCCCCATCTCAAGACAGCTCATTAGCAACCTCAATTCCAGCTGCAAACTTATCCCCACCTTACTACAAAACTTTTTGTCATGGCAGCTCCGGATATCAGAGCATGAATATCTCCAGGGACTATTATTCTGCCTACTACAGTATTCTTTAATATTCAGTTCTAGCCTTTCCTTGCCACTTGGGTCTTTCCCAAATGACCCAGTCCTCTGCCTCCTTTCCTAAATGCCCGAAGTACTTCTCATCTGTAACCTTCATTTTTACATAGCTTTTGTGTCATCGTGTCCTCTTCCCTAAGTGAAATGTAAAGTCCAGAAAGGCATGGACCACATCTCACCCCATGAGGGAGGCAACATGGCAGAGCAGGAAGGCCCAGAACTAGGAGCCAAGGGGCCTTTCTTCTGTTCCAGCCTCTGAATGGGAAACCCTGGGCGATTTTCTGAACATCTGTAATTCTCATTTTCTTTTCTGAAAATGGAGTTCATCCAAACTCTAGCCTTAGTCATTGTTAAGAATTAAAACAAAGCAACACATCAACAAAAACAAACTTCAGTTTTTTTAAAAAATGGGCAAAGGACTTGAATAGACATTCCTCCAAAGAAGACACACAAATGGCCAAAAAAAAAAAAAAAAGCACATGAAAAGATACTCAACATCACTCATTAGGAAAATGAGGTACTACTTCATGTCCATTGGGATGACTATTATAAAAAGAAAAACAGGAAATTACAAATGTTGGTGAGGATGCGGAAAAATTAGAACCCCCGTGCATTACAGGTGGGAATGTAAGATGGTGCAGCTGCTGGGGAAAAAGGTATGATGATTCTTCAAAAAATTAAACAGAGAATCACCATATGATCCAGCAATTCCACTTCCAAGTATATGCCCAAAGTGAAAGCAGGGACTTCAACACCCACGTTCACAGCTGCACTATTCACCGCAGCCAAAAGGTAAAGCAACCCAAGGGTCTATCAACAGATGAATGGATAAACAAAATGTGGTATATTCATACAATGGAATATTATTCAGTCTTAACAAGGAAAGAAATTCTGGACGTGCTACATAGTGGGTGAACCTTAAGGCTATTATGCCAAGTGAAATGAGCCAGTCAAAAAAGATGAATATTTTATGATTCCATATATAAGTTCCTCGAACAGTCAGGCTTATAGAGGCAGAAAGGAGAAGGGTAGTTGCCAGGGGCTAAAGGGTAGAGCTGGAGTTAGTGTTTCACAGGGACAGACTTTCAGTCAGGGAAGATGGAAAACTTCCAGAGAAGGATGACGGTGACGGTCACAGAACAATGTAAAGGTACTTTGTGCCACAGAACCCTCCACTTAAAATGGTTAAGGTGGTATATTTTATGTTACATATACTTTACTGCAACAACAAAAAATTTAATCAATGTAAGTAGAAGTGCTCTGGTAGCTGTAACATTTGTACAACTTTAAGGTGATGGTTTCCTGATAGCCTATTACCTCCTCGCCATTTTCCTGTGCATATTCCAGGTCCCAATAAATAGCTGCAAACACAATGCAGAATCCCTCAGGGAAATACATCCTCCTATCTTTTTCTTTCCCAGCACATCTGCAGGCGTGTATAGCTGACCATCTTACCTGATGATGTCTTGTGAACTATAACAGTCTGAACATTTTAAAAAGTTTTTTAATGGTTGTTTATTTTTGAGAGAGAGAGAGAGAGAGAGAGAGACAAAGTATGAGCAGGGGAGGGGCAGAGAGAGAGGAAGACACAAGATATGAAGCAGGCTCCAGGCTCTGAGCTGTCAGCATAGAGCCTGACACGGGGCTTGAACTCACAGACCGAGAGATCACCACCGAAGCCAAAGTCAGACGCCCAACTGACTGAGACACCCAGGTGCCCTTGAACATTTTTAATGTGACAAAACATGAAAAGGGATGGAGAAAGCAAGGTAGAGAGAGATGTGTGTGCATTTTGCATTCATGGATTTGTGTTTATAATCCAACGATGTTATTTTTCAAATCTGCCTAAAGCTGGTTCCACCAGCCGGTTTCTTTTGGTGACCTGAATACATGTGTGCATTCTCCATATGCTTTGGAGTCTGCACACAATGAGCTGTGTTTGTCCCTCCACTGACTTTACACAGTGGAAGCAGAGCGCACAACACGTAGCCTGGGGAGCCCGAAATCCCGAGCCAAGCTGCATGCAGGGTAGGCAGGGGCTGGGGGAAACAATAAGACCTAGTAACCTCCCCCGTTCTCCTAATTGCTTTCTTCTCGCAAAGAACCACACCAGCGGCTCCGGTGGCCCTCAGGGAAATCTCTGCTTGTTATGAGGCCGGTGGGCAAACCTTCCCTCACTGTGAAATGCTGGCAGTTTGTGTCAACAAATCCAATTTCAGTCAATCAATAGACAGTCCGCCTCCCAGCTCTGTCCTCTGGGCTCCATAGAGCCGGGAGCTGGCTTCCCCTTCCTCCCAGCCCTGCCCACGAGAGCCCCGGCAGGAAGAGCTGCTGGCTGGGTGCAGAGGGTGCACAGGTAGCGGTGTCTGGCTGGTTGTGGCAGAGGGTCACCGACAGGGATGGTCCCACTGCCCACAAGAGACACAATGTGGTGTGTGGGTTACAAGGACCAGCTGTGCACAGAGAGGCCCAGGTACGAAGCCTGGTTGTGCTACTTTTGGCTGTATGGCCTTCGGCAAGTTCTTCACCTCCTTGAACTCCAGGTTCCTTCTTTCTAAGGCAGGATGGTAATGTTGAGAGAAAGATTACAATGCATGCAAGTCACCCAGCCCCTCTCTGGCCCATAGTAAGTATAAAGAGGGAGAGGCATTGGAGATCTGCTGAATCTTACAAGCCCAATAGGGCAGTTAAATGGGAGTTACTGCGGAATTTACAGTCATCGTTAGCACCATCATCATGACCCCTGTCTTCTTGAGGATTGTGTGGAAAACAGCTCAGGACTCTATTGGCAGAGAGTGAACCAGCCCATGTAGCTCTACCAATATGGAGGAGAACATTTGACCATACACTAGTTCATGAAGGTTCCTTAAACAGACGTGCTTATTGAATGTCATCAGTGTTTGCAAAAAGAAATATCCAAACTGTAGAGGCACCTGGGTGGCTCGGTCTGAGCCTTGGTTTCAGCTCAAGCCATGATCTCACAGTTTTATGAGTTTGAGCTCCTAATTGGGCCCTGCACTGACAGTACAGAGCCTCCTTGGGATTTTCTCTCTCTTCCTCTCTCTCTGCCCTTCCCCAACTCTCCCGGTCTCTGTGTCTCTCAAAATAAATAAACTTAAAATTTAAAAAAAAAGGAATATCAAACTATAGTGTCTTCATCAGATGCCTGGTACCTGATCTCAGGAGAGTCATTTGCAGGTAGATGTGCCCAAGGAGGTTTGCTCCATTGCCTGGCACAAAACAGAATAGGCACAGGGTTTGACCTTAGACATAGTGGTTTTCCGGAGAGCAGGGCAAAAGGACTCCACAGCAGCTCCCTGAGATTTTTGCATTTCCCCTGAGAAACCAGAAAGAAGAGAGCCCTCCCCACAAAGGAGCCCTCTCACCAGTAGGGGAGGTCACAGCTTCATAGATCTTTGGGATCTAGAGGTCCCCACCAGACAACAAAGAGTTAACACAACCCTACTTCTTGCTAGCTGGCCATCATACCCAATAGCTTAGGGGGTGAGACCCCTCTGCATGTACATGAGCATATGAACTCCCCACAGGGGCAGCAGAAAAGCCCCTCAGAGTGAGATGCACAAGGACAGGTTCAAGGTAATCAGGCAACACAGGGCTTCACTCAAGCTCCGGAAGCACAGAATTTGTAACTAACTAAGGGTGCAAACATTTCTCCAGCAGGAAATGGTTAGAAAGAAGGACCGTAGAGTGCATTTTGTACCTGCTGCGGCTGCTGCTTGCTGTTTCGCTTAATTGGGAAGGGAAAGAGAGTAATTAGAGGTGAGGTTTCCAGATGCAGAATGCCCTAATATTTATGGACTTTCTACTCTGAGGCAAGCACTGTGAGAGACCCTTCCACATTTATTATTTCATTTTGTGCACCACAATAGCCCTGCCTGGCTAGTATATTTATTTTTTGTTGTGGTTGTTAAATGAGGAAGCAGAGGCCCAGATATAACCTGAAAGCTCAGGGACCTAGTACTGAGCAGGTGCTCAGTAATGAGAGATTAACAGAGACCTGCCCAGGGTCACAATCAGCAGGAGAGATTCAAATGCAGATTCTAAAGGTCCAGGCCACTCCTGACCCCACTTTGCTGTCTCCCTACCTGCTTGCTCAGGGAAGGAGGATAGGAGTCCTTTGTCAGGAATGGGTTTTGGCTCCTGGGAAACACTTTCAGATGGAGGAAATAAAGCTTTTTCTAGGGGAATATTCTTTTTCATAGGAGCAGCCAAATCTCCATGCAACCCAAGGGGAAACCCCTCTCAGATATTTGGAGGAGTCAAAGATTCTGAATTTAAAAGAAAAAAGGAGAGAAAGACATCCCCACCCCCAGGCCAGTAAAATGTGAGCTATCTCTGCTATGAAATTGGGCTTTCCTCATGTGGCAGGCATTCAGTGCCTGCTTCCTTTCTGGAATTCGTCTTACAGTGAGAACAGTGAAAACCAAGAGAACAAAACCAGGTCGCTATACATGTTTGGGGCATTTGAGATTAAGATATGTAAGCAAAGTGGGAAGAGTCCTAGAAATTGCTCCTAGAAATTTAATTACTGGTGGGCGAGGGTGGGCACCTGCGTGGCTCAGTGGGTTAAGTGTCCGACTTTGGCTCAGGTCATGATCTCACGGTTGGTGGGTTCGAGCCCCACGTTGGGCTCTGTGCTGACAGCTAGCTCGGAGCATGGAGCCTGTCTTTGGATTCTGTGTCTCCCTCTCTCTCTGACCCTCCCCTGCTCATGCTCTCTCTCTCTCTCAAAAATAAATAAAACATTAAAATAAAAAAAAAGAAATTTAATTACTGGGTAGAAATGACAGAAATCTGGATTTCCAACCAGACTTCTTGAGCTCCAGACTCCATCACATGAAACTGCCTCTTGGCACCCCATGTGATGCCCCATGGGCATATACAACTCATCTTACTTGAAGTCAAATGAGTTGTTGGCTGCCCCCACCCCATGCCCACTGCCACCAGGGGAACATGGCTTGCCTTCTCTACTTGGGTTGGGGGCATCATCATCATCCACCCAGTCTCTCAAACTAGACACTTGGGATGTGTGTCAGCCTTCCCTCACTGGTTCAGCAGGCCGCCTCCTGCCAAATCTCTCCTTCCCACTGTCACTGGCCTGTGGCATCTTTCTTCCATTCTCATACTTGAGCTTCCAGATCAGTCTTCCCAGTTGTAGCCTTACCCTCCTGTGCCCATCAGTGGTTCCAGAAAGAGTGCTCTAAAATCCTAATTTGATCATGGCACTTACCAGCTTCCATCACCCACCAGGATTGCACAATCTAGTGCCCAAGCCTCTTAGCAGGCTCTGAAAACTTGCATGATCCCCACAGATGGACAAATTGGGCCTGCCTCCAAACTACCTCCCATCTAGGTAAATAAGTGCCACTGAGAGGGTTCATTTTATGTCACCTTGGCTGGGTCAGACATACTAGTTGGCTTGGACTGCCATGCAAGATACCACAGGCCGGGTGGCTTAAACAGCAGAAATGTATTTTCTTGTTGTTGTGGAGGCTGAAAGTCCAAGATCAAGGTGCCAGCAGGATTGGCTTCTCCTGTTAGCCTCCTTGGCTAATAGACAGCCATCTTCTCACTGGGTCTTCATGTACCCCTGGTGTCTCTCTGTGTGTCCTAATCTCCTCTTTCCATAAGGACATCAATCAGACTGGATAAAAGCCAACACTCAGTTTAACGTCAACACCTCGTCAAGAGTCCTATCATCAAATACGGTCATATTCCAAGGTACAGGAGGTTAGGGCTTCAACATAGGAATTTGGAAGGGACATCATTCAGCCCATAACAGTGATAGTATCCTGTTTGAGGTCAAAGACTAGTTTTTATGTTGCTGTGAAGGTATTTCTTAGATGTGATTCAAATTTAAACCAGTAGTCTTTGAGTAAAGCAGATAACCCTCCATAACATGTGTGGGCCTCATCCAATCAATTGAAGGCCTTTAGAGAAGAAACTGAGGTCCCCTGAGGAAGAGAGCATTCTGCCGCCAGGCTGCCTTTGGACTGGAGCCAACCATATCAATTCATTCCCAGCTTTGGGATTTCAGACTTGCCAGGATCTACAATTGTGTGGGGCAATTCCTTAAAACAAATCTCTCTTGATATATGTACACATATCCTATTGATTCTATTTCTCTAAAGAACCCTGACTAATCCTAACCATATACCCCAAAAGATATCTTAAAACACATAAAAATGTAAATACAGGGGTAGACAGTCAAGGGTTGGCATGATGTTTCCAAAATCACCAGGAACCCAGGCTACTTCCATCTTGATACTCCACAATCCTTAGTGTGCCATCTCATGGTCCTAGCTGGCTGCTTGAGCTCCAGATATCATGTCTCCACTCCAGCCAACAGGAAAGAAGAAGGGACATAAAAGGGAACACCTCTTTCTTTTAGAGACACGTTCTGTAAGTTGAACATGAACATCTTCTTAGCCAGAATTTGGTCATATCTACTTGCAAGGAATCTGGGAATGTAGTCTTTATTTCAGAATATATGCACCCAGCTAAAATCAGAAGGTTTTATATAATCGTAGAAATGGGGGGATGGGCATGGCATTGCACCACAATACATTTTCTACAAGTACCAGCTTAAGTGGGTGCCAACAGGAATGAATTATTTAGAAATTAGAGATTAGTGTGGGCTGGGGCAGGCAGAGAGGGCTTTAGAGTGGAAAGGGGTTCTGGGCTACTTTTGAAGGAAGGGCTAATTCTCTCAAGCAGGAGGACATCCCCACAAGCCTGTCCCAGGGTGAGCATAAACACTACTGTGAGCAGCGTGACACTGGGAGACTCAGCCCAGGATCAGCAGAGTGTGAGGCCAATGCTGGAAGGCAAGCTCACTCCGCAACAGGCTGGCAGGCAGCAGCTGCCAGCCGAGGATGGACAGGCTGACGGCTAATGGGGCCCAGGGCCAAGGGCATGGCGACCCTTCCAGCACCGCTTCAGTCTTCAACGGAGACCAGGGGAGGAGAGGGGGAGGCAGGGAGTGAGGGAGGGGCCGTGGGATTGCTTCCATCTCCTCAGGGCAAGCCAGCCAATGGGCGGCCTCGCTGATGCTGTAATGCTCCAACTCGGCATTTCATTGGGTAGCTCTCTTTCTGGGCTCAAACTATTTATTCATCCTCCCCCCCCCCCCATTCCAGCCTCCCGAAATCGCCACTAGGCATAAACAAAATACCGAGCAGGACTGAGCCCAGATGGGTGGATGAACACACCCCTGAAGTGCAGTGTTGTCTGTGAGGACAGAAGCTGTGACAAGTCCCCAAGCCCCTCACAGGCCCTGGGGAGGCCGGGCTTTCCCACCCAGGCACAGGAGAGATTTCTCCCTCTGATATTTATTTTTTGTTTCCACAGTTTTACAACTCATGTTTCTTACTGTACGGTCGCTCAGAGCTTTTAATACACCAAAGGGCTCCGTGAAGCTTCAACAGGGGTAAGTCTGTAAGTAAATAGCATTTCCTAAACCTGGTTGATCTCAGAGTCTTTTACCTGCAGAGCATATTGCACAGGACAAGCTCTAGAAAATGCTCTGACAGGGAATAAGTCACTCCTGAAATCCCAGCTCGTCAGGAAGTCATCATCCCAGGCCTCTTCCCTGGGCTCTTATCTGGCCTTCACACCCACTTGAGGTCTGCCCTTGCCAGGCTCTGCTTAGTTGGAGCCTTGTGGCTTAATAGGTATGAACAGAGGCTCGGGGTCACTCATGCCCCCAAATCGGGGTGGGAGGTGGAGGAGAGACGTCTGGTGTTGGGGGAGCCTTACTGTCCCTCCTATGTTCCCCTTTGCACCCAAGTGTGGACCCCAGGCGACGAGGATCCCATCCAGCTGCAATGACCGAGACCCTTCTCAACACAAGCATCCTCAGGTGCTAGAGATGGATTCTGCGCTCATGGTTCTCCCTGGGGGGACCCAAGGCAGAGAACTAAGCAAGTCACTGCAATACAGTGTGCTGGGTACAAGACTGGAAGTCATACTATGTATGGTCGTGGCTCAGAAGAAGGGAGTGATGGCTCTCTTTGGAAGGGACATTGTGAGGGGGCACCAGGGAGAAAGGGGACAAGAGAGGCAAAAGGCAGAAGTCAGTGCTTGAGGTAGTCAAGTGAAACCTCTACCCAGTTCAGAGGCCTCCAAAATGTTCACATCCCAGGAAACCAGGTCTGAGAACCAGGCTCATGTGACAAGGGCTAAGCTCACCAGTACACTATGAGTTAAAGGAAAGCCTAATGCTGTGCAGAGGGTCAGGGAGCCTGGGCTGGTGTGTGCTCTGGCCAAGCCCATTCCTAGTTTTCCTACTGCAGCTCCTAGATTGTGTCTGATGCCACAGAGGGAGCATCAGTCAGGTGATAGCCACACGGTCGGAGGCCAGCAAGCCTCTTTGTCCTGAGTGGGGTTAAGCAAGTTGTACAGTGGTGGGGCAGAGGCATGGGAGTTGCTGGTACAGTGAGGCTCAGGGCTGAAGTGGTAAGAAGAGGCTGAGGACAAGATGGAGCAGAGACAAGGTAAAAGGGGAAGAAAGATGAGGAAAATGGGAGGGCAGCTTAATGCAGTGCTGGTGCCCTGGGGATTAGGAACTTGGCATTCTGGCCCCAGCTAACCTTCTTACTGCCTGAGTGACCTTGGACCAGGCATCTCTGATCTGGGCTACTTCACTTTTCTATAAAAGGAACTGGGGAGAGTAGCTGTGATCCTTTTTTTTAATTTATTTTTTTAATGGTTTATTTATTTTTGAGACAGAGAGAGTCAGAGCATGAGCGAGGGAGGGGCAGAGAGAGAGGAAGGCACAGAATCTGAAATAGGCTCCAGGCTCTTAGCTGTCTGCACAGAACCTGATGTGGGGCTCGAACCCACAAACTGTGAGATCATGACCTGAACTGAAGTCAGACTGACTGAGCCACCCAGGTGCCCCAGAGTAGCTGTGATCCTTAAAGTCCCCACTTTCTCAAGTGTCCTCCTTTCTGGAAGGTCCCTTACCAACTGCAGGTGTTACCACTGTAAACAGGAATGGGCAGATGGGTGCAGGTGGCACAGTGGTCCTCATGAGGGTGGGATGGGGGTGCTGGCACCCTGGGCTGACTCAGAACAGTGCAGCACACAACCCTATCTTCCCCATCTCTCTGCTTTCTACCTGCTGAGCCCCCAGGACGCTGCAGTTCATGTAATAGTCTCCTCCAGTGCTCATAATGGTCCCGCAGCAGCTCCTGCAGGCTCGGCCTCTCTCTGCTGGCAGCAGGCTGTGAGTTCAGAGGGAAAATGAGCTCCCAGCTTTTGGGAAGGTAAAATCAGGCTCCAGAGTCAACCCAGGACAGCGGTAGATCTGCATTTTCCTTGGGACACGGGACCCGTGAGGGGCCCATACAGCGAAACTCTCAGTCATTGCTCTGCCCTGCAGAATCTAAATAGAGAAGAATCAGCCTTTGCTCCTTATTTGATACAGTACCACCTTTTCCTTCAGTTGTTTCCAAACTATGTTTAACTAAGAGACTTGTATGTAAATGCAATCTAACATGAAAGTGTAAACAACAAGTATTCAATAATGATTTCTTGAAATCCATATCTTTTGACTGCAGTGTTGAGAACTTGCTACACACTAGTGGTCCAAACTGACCTTCTCCCTGCCTTCATAGAGCATGGTTTAGTGAGTGAGACCACCCATAAGCAAATATTTGATGAAAACCTGTTATCAATATAATGAAGGACAAAAAGGCAGGGATGTGTTAGGTTGATTTGTCAGGGTAGATTTCCTGGGAAGGGATGCTCCTGCCTCTAACGGGGACCTGGTCAGTGTGGAAGCTGGGGACAGGGCCGGGCAGAGCCTTAGGTAGCTGACAACACCCAGAAATAATGAGCAACCTCCACATGCAGGTGGGACAGTGAGATGCCTCTGCCTGGTGGGAGGTGCTGACCTTCTCCACAGCTCAAGCCAAGGCAACAGCTCCCACTCATGCCCCCAGTGGCCTGCCAAACATCAAGCTGTAGGTTAATAAAATGTACAAATACAGAGATTTTCACACAATTGATACACATTACAAATTTGAAGGTGACCAGCCCCATAAAGAAATAAACAACTTCAACAAAACAAAGTGCTTACAACTGGAGAAACTGAGTTACTAGTGCAATTAGAACAGAAATTTTTAGATCCACGTATTTTACATCTTCAGAGAGATAAGGGAAGGTGTCTGTATTGCATATATCAAATGAGAAAAGATGGGTATGACTCAAGAGCTGGAAATTATGAAGAGAACTAATGAGAGATCTTAGAAATGAAAAAATACAATTATGCAAAAATTATTCTGACTATAGTGTGGAGTATGAAAGCAAGATGGCAAGATGCATAGAATCTAGTAAGAGATGATGGTGGCAGAGCAGGAAGAGAGGAGTAGATGGATTCAAAATATATTTTAATGAGGAGTCTGCAAGACTTTCTAACTTGCTAAGGGTTTGAATGTGAGGATGAAGGAAAGGGAGTACTCAGCGATGAAGTCTGGAATAAACACAGAACTGCTCCCTGCATAGATCAGAGAATCCCCTTTGCCTTCTGTGTGCATCAAAATGAGTTGTACAACCCATTGTACAATACCCAAAATGTACCTTTTGAGGTTTTCTCTTCTCTTTGTCCTTGACCTAGAGAGCTTGCATAAAAAGGGGAGAGAGCTGAGTCTGGCATTGATGTGGCCATTATGTTTGTTATCCCTGGTGCCTCAGGGAGAGTCATGGCTGTGGAGGGAGAGAAATGTGACTGTTGCAGATTGGGTGCCCTTGAAAGCAGGCTCTGAGATGGAATTTTTCTGGCAAAATGTTGAATAAGGAGTCAACAATGAAGGGGATGGGGAGGAATGAAGGAGGATCAAGCAGAGAAAGAAGTAGAACCAAACCCAATGACAGCCTTGGTCAACCTCATGGGTAGGTGGGGTAACCAGAGTGTTATGTAGTTGCATCCTTCAGTCATTAAATCTGGACAGCAATCCCCATTGCTGGAACAGCAAGTCCTTATTGAAGGGTGGTACTTTACAATGCTCATCACAGTGATTGAGGCCACAGAAGCCCCTCAAGTGGTTTGAGGTGCAGCCTTGTGTATATCTCACTGTGTCTTGCACGTACCCTGTCTGAGGTCATCACTAAACATATCTCCAAATTGTGCAGGAAATCGTAAGTTCAGAGGCAAGGGAAGGGCTATTCAAAGCCAAAAACACCATTCATCGGGGTAGAAGAGAAAGGAGTGATTTAAAGATGATCAGTGTGGAGCTGAAGTCATCTCACTTATAGCAAACTGTATAATCTAAGCACAAATCTTGGGAAGTTCATATTCTGTGACCCAGAGTCTACAAGCTCACAATATAATATCCTATTGAGAAAAGCAAGTCTAACTCAATTGGTAGAGAACCTCTCTGCTGATTCAGATTGTATTTTCACATGACCCGGCTGGCAGCGGGCTGAGACTCAACTCTCAGAACATTTGGAAGCCCTAAATGTGGACTGATGAACTGTAATATAGAACATCTTTGAGTCCCTCAAAGATCGTTCAGGGATTCTATATCCTACTAAAGTCTGCTTCTGTGATATTTGGACTTGTGCATGTAAAAACTGAGGCAGGAGGAAAACAATAATGTACCCAAAGATGCTCTCTGCTATTTGGTTCAATGGGGCCTGGGATTTTTGAAATTCTGAAATAAAGTGGTTTACTAGGCAGTATTCCCTGGAGGGAAATGAGGAAGCAGGATAGAGAGAAGGAAACCAAGCAAAATGCAAAGCCAACAAAGCCCCATGCTTGCAGGGTGACTGGACTATCCTACACAGGATGTATGTGGATCATGAGCCCCTCTACCCGCTTGTCATTAGGTAGGGGCTATCTCAGAGGGATGGACAGGGCTGGTAATTCCCATTCTCCATGTGCTCAGGCAAAGCACCTTCCAGAAGTAGCCCTCTGACAAAGACTGGAGTCTAGATACTGGGAGAAAAAGCAAACTGGGAGCTGAGGGGTATGGAAATGGGAAGGGAACCTGAAGAGACAGAGAGGAATGGATACCACAATTGCCAGGAGGAAGTTCCAAGGTTATGGAGTCAGCATCTACTGTGTCCAAGACCATGCTGCCTATTTTGGAGAAAACAGAAGTCCCCAGACTCCATGGCTCTCATCAGTAACAGATGTCTGTTCCCTCAACACCTCAAACCAGCCTTAAGTTTCCTCACTGTTCAGAAATGCCTTCTGGGATGATGGCACAAGCATCAGTGAATGTTAGGGGCCATAGCTGCATCTGGAAAATCACTGACTTTTCAATGCACTGTGTTCATAATGATAATAGCAACAAATACAATAATATAGCTGTGACTGTGCTTACCACACCTATTTTCTCTCCCTAGAATACAGCAAAGTTTTCTATTCCAGCACCCTTGGATCTAGGTAGATTGGGCCTAGTACCCCTGGATCCATTCTCAATAATGTCATTGCTTCCAGGTCAAGGCAGTGAAAGCAGTCATGAATTTCCTTCAGAAACCTTAAAGTCTGCATGCTCGAGATAGTGACACCACAAAATGGAAGGGCAGAGTCCTTAACTCCCTGGGTCACAGGAGAGCTACCTTCCCAGAATTATCTACACTGGACCCTCTGTTGGTGGGAAATAAACTTTTGCTAAGCCATGCATTTCTTCAAGCTGTGAGCTGTTAGCTTACACTATTGCAGTTAACAGTAATAACCACAGAAACAACAGCCTGTCATGAAGTATCATGATTTTCCTTTGGTAGGTGAGGAAATTGAGGATC
Source organism: Hyaena hyaena (assembly GCF_003009895.1). Lineage (NCBI taxonomy): Eukaryota > Metazoa > Chordata > Mammalia > Carnivora > Hyaenidae > Hyaena > Hyaena hyaena. The sequence continues at coordinate 959,969 of NW_024081222.1, read as the reverse complement.
AAAATGGTTAAAAGGCTAGCAAATGGCTGAGCTAGAACTCAAAGTTTATCTTTTAATCCCAGTCTGTGTTCATTGTCGTGTAAAGCCTAGTGTGGCTATGTTTGACGCTTTCCCACTTGTCAGCTTTGATGGGACAGAGAGGAGAATATAGAAAACTGGGGTCTCTTGGGTAAGATGGAATGGGGAGGAAGGATGCAGAAAAGAAAGGCTTCCCACATCAGAAGCCAAGCTTGGGGCATTCTGCAATTTTGCTAAGGGCTTCCCCACCTGCTCACATATGGTCTGCCCTTAATATCCTCACTGTAATGAAGTTGTTTCTTCACTACAGTATGCTCATTTGTCTTGTGTGATTCTAATGACTACTTGCTATTGAAAAGAAGAAATGAGATGATTGAAGTGGCAAAGCTTGAATTCCCAAGGCTGTGCCGTGCCCTCAACTCCATGCAGAAGAAGCAGAGAACCTCTTGTTTCATGCAGACATCGTGCTTGCTCTCTGTTCTGCCAGCTACCCATTTCCTTCTTAATAGAATCTAACTTTCCAAGTTACCATATCCTTTGGGGAAGTCTAAGCCATTCCCCTAGCCAGGGGTGAGAGTTCATGGCCTAAGTTAAATATGTATGATGGAATGATTTCCCTGCCAGATGATAGGCTTAGGTATGGGGATGGGATGTAGTTTTGGCCAATGGAACTAAGCAGAAAATCTGCTGATGAGGCTTCTGGGAAAGCCCTCCCTTAAAAAAAAAAAAAAAAAAGATAAAAATGTTTGCTTTTCTGCCCTGGGGCTTGGGTGTGTATATTATTCCTGAAACCAAAACAGTCAGCATGGATCCATTAGGAGAATAGTCTATGAAGATAAGCCAAAAGATTTAGGATGGCAGAGTAGTAAGACAGAAATAACCTGGGTCTTTAAGACATTGGTGAACTTGTGAATTAACCAAACCTGGAGCTTCTACCCCTCTGGACTTCTTATTATGTGAGATAATAAACTGCTTAATTGTTCACATCATGATGGATTAGGGTTTCTATTACTTGCAACCAAAGGCATCCCAATGGATTCAACTGATACATTGCCATATGCTCTATAAGGGAGAGAACAAGAAGAGCTTCTAACTCCCACAATGCTTAGCGGCTCAGTTGGCTTTCTTGTTGGATCTAAGCTTCCACCCATGCCTCTTGCTCTGACTTGGAATACATCCCTCCCTATTTCACTTACTTATGACTCTGCTCATCTTAGCTCCACTGCCCATCAGAGGGAGCATCCCCTGAGTTACTGCACAACAAATCCTCAAGTTTCCTACCCAGCTGCAAGCAGGAGAAAGATGTTGAAACACCACGAGTCCTGGCAATACTTTGTAAAGAGGTGGTGACTGTTTTCTTGGGTTTTCCATAGGTGAGTACTAGGAAGGAAAAGAAAAGAAGCTCATTTTTTCTAACATTAATTAATTCACATAAGGTCACATTTTACATCATTTTAATTAACTTTCATTGAGTTCATGTTCAAAATGGGAAAAATATGTTCATTAAAATAAGTCATGAGGACCTTAGTTATAACAGCATGGGGTATTTAAACAGGAGAGAAAATTGGAAATCTTTTCCTTCTGCTCTGATGCATGGTGGGGTTTTGTGAATTCCAAACTTCTCTCAAACATACCCCCTTTGTAGAATTTAAGAAGAAATAGACTTGAAGGTTTTAACTCTTTTAGGAAGTCTTTCCTGAGCTTTCTTACCCCTGCTTGCTCCCCTCCTCAACCACTGGCTAAGCCCCCTGCCCCATTAACACTTGCAAACCTCTGTCTCACAACCACTACATTATCTGACATTAATCATTTAATATTTTATTTCCTCCACAACACTGTGAGGTTCTTGAGGGCAAGACCTTGTGTTATTTCTTTTCTTTTTTTCCTAGCAAAATAGCTGGCATACAATAGTTGCACAGTGTAAGTTTATTGAATGAATGAAAGCCAGGAAAATTTTTCCTGGGTCTCATTTTAATTTAACAAAGGACAAGTATATATTGCACCATGTAAAATGAAAATTAAAAGGGAAAGTCCTTAACAGTAGTATCAAAGGCCTGCAGAATCTGCTGTATATGGGAGGGTAGCTGGTGGAACACAGCTGGCAGCTGGTTTGGTCTCTGACATGTGGACTTAGGACAAGTGTGTGTCCTTGTGCATCACATCTAGGAATACCCAGTGCCAATCTGCACTAATCTGGAGGGTAGGATCTGCCAGAGGTGCATTTGTTTTTTGTCTTGGCTTTTAGGATTGTCCCCAAATGAAGCACAAGCCTTTTTCTCAGCTGAGCTGACACTGATTCTCCAGATACCTGCCTGTCTAACTCATAAGGCCTCCACGACTCATTTTCCATTTCTCAACAAGCCCCTATCAGATGAATTTTCATCCCACAAGTCCTTGCTGAACCTGGCAAAGTGCCCAATTACATAGCAAGTCCAATTGCAGGACTACAGATCCTCCTTGGTGCCCCATTGTGCCCTTCCCCACGTCCCCGGTGGCCACTTCACTCACTGTCCCCCTCATTCCGCTCCCCCGTGGAATGACCTGCCATCCCCTCTTGCTCAACCAGTGGAGGAAAAGGCAGCAGCCTTCTTATTTTTCAAGAGGTGCTTTGTAGCTGGGAAGGTTTGAGGCTGAATTTCACCAAGCTCAGATTTACCTCCCTGATGAAATTTATAAGTACTTGTGTGACTTACTTTTCCTTTTATCTTTTTCTTTTCTTTTTTAAGATTTTATTTTTAAGTAATCTCTATACCCAACACGAGGCTTGAATTCACTACCCCAAGATCAAGAGTCACATGCTTGGGATGGCTAGGTGGCTCAGTCGGTTAGGCATCTGACATTGGTTCAGATCATGATCTCATGATTCATGAGTTCAAGCCCCACTTTGAGCTCAGTGCAGAGCCTGCTTGGGATTCTCTGTTTCCCTCTCTCTGCCCCTCTGCCACTCATGCTCTCTTTTCTCTCAAAAATAAATAGATAGATAAAGAGAGAAACATTTAAACAGAGTCACATGATCTACCAACTGAGCCAGCCAGGTGCCCTCTTGTGTGACTTACTCTTAAGAAAGCCCAATATTTGGATTTCTAAATGTAGATTCAAACACTATTCAGGCTACAAAAGGATTTTCCCATCTTCAAAGGACTTGTCCTTAGAACTCCTACAAATCAATAAGAATAAGTTAACCAAATTTAAAAAATGAACAAAATGCTTGAACAAGCCTTTCCTTTCAAAGTTTATCTAAATGGCTGTTAACATAGAAAATTATGCTGGATTCCATTAAGCAGGCAAATGCAAATTAAAACTATGACCTAATACCAATAGACCCCCACCAGAATGGCTAAACATTCTGGTAAATGAAAAACACAGAAAATAATAAGTGCTAGCTAGGGTGTGGAACGACTGGATTCATATATGCTGACAGTGAGATTGGTACAACATGTTTGACCATGTTTATAAAACTGAATATATACATAAGCTCTGACTCAAGATTCCACTCTCAGGAATTCCCAATGGAAATGCACCTACATATCCACCAACACACAGGTGGTAGAATGTGCCGACCGGCATCATTTGTTGTAGAATATGTCTGGTAATTATGCAAATGTTGATCAATGGTAGAATGGATATAAATAAACTGTGATATATTCACACAACAGAATATTCTGTAGTCATGAGAATTGATCCACACTACATGCAACAATGAGGATGAAATTGATGAACACAATGTTAAGCAAAAGATAGATACAAAGGAGTGTATCGCTTTAAATAAAGCAAAACCTGGGAAAATTATGTTCTTAGAAATCAAAATAGTCGGGGGGGTTGGGTGGCTTAGTCGGCTAAGCGTCCGACTTTCGCTCAGGTCATGATCTCGCGGTTCGTGGGTTCAAGCCCCGCGTCGGGCTCTGTGCTGACTGCCAGCTCAGAGCCTGGAGCCTATTTCGGAGTCTGTGTCTCCCTCTCTCTCTGACCCTCCCCTGCTCACGCTGTCTCTCTCTCTCTCTCTCTCTCTCTCTCTCCTAGAAATAAATAAAAATAAAAAAAAAAGAAATCAAAATAGTGATTATCCTAAGAGAGTAAATGATTGGAAGGGAGCCTAGGGAGGGGGCCTTTAGATTTTTGATGATGTTTTATTTCTTGATCTGGATCCTGGTTACATAGATGTGATATGTGCCCTTTTCAGTGTGTGTATTAAACTTCAATTAAAAAAATTTTTTTAAGTATGGTGAGATTTATAAATTTTTCATGCCACAATGGAACTTTCTAGAATTATATATATTTGCTATCCAGAATGAAACATACCACCAATGTTCAATTGGATTGGGTGTTTTCCCTCCCACCCTGTCTTCACTAGCTTCCTAATTCTGAAAGGATAGGGAACGGAGTTAGGATTTAGGAACTAACTTCCACGTGCATGGCATTGGATCATGTGTTTTTGGTATTCTCTAAATACTCCAAGTTCTTGAACTCCAGTTGAGGCCCAAAGGACAGAGACCTTTTTTCATTCTCTTTTCCCTCTACCCTATCTCTTTCTCAATGCCCAGTTGCCCTGAGGATTCTTCAGGGGACATAGTGTCAGCCTGGAGAGGATTCCTTGCTTCTCTATCTCTGTCACACAGGATGCCTGTCCTTTAGGAAGCAAGCATTTATTATGTGCCTGGAATCACCTCAGTTCACCCCCATACTCCCAAGCCTATGCCCATTTTACAGAGGAGAAAACTGAGAAACATCACTCAAAAGGCCATATCCTTCAGAAGTGATGAGCTGGCAGTTGGCTCCATGGCCACACCATACTGCCTGGTGTATGATGTTTTCTAGAGAAGCCTCAATCTGCAGTTTTAGTTTCCCAAAGTGGCTACCTTCTTTCTGCAAGTAACAACCTGGGCTGGCTGGCCATCCCTGACCGACCATCACTGGTGAGCTCTGGTGTCCTCTCTTCTGTCCCAGGGCCTAGAGACAATCAATCAGGATTCCCCTACTAGAGGCTTTTCTCAGGTCCCAATGGGGCCAAGACAGTGTTACCCCACTCTGAGCCTGCCTATTCTTTCTCTGCAGGACAGGAAGGAAGACCCCAGAATTTTGCGGGCTTCTCTGTGGCAGATGGAGCATGGGAGAGCCTGGTCCGGGTGCACGGGCCCTGCAGATGCTGTCAGAGCTGCCCATTTATAGACAATGGCCAGGTGCCCAAATTTCCCCTGGGCAGCCTAACTGCACACTTCACCTCCCAGCCTGGCTGTGTGGAATTCTCCATCTATATTGATCACACTGGCTTACCACTGCAGACAGAACACCGCTCTGTAATATGCTGGGGAAGGCACCGTGCTACCCAGCATGGCGATTACAACTCAGCTTGGGGAAATAAGCCTCTGTTCTTGAGTTCAGCCCAGCAGCCTTTTTTCCTCAGCTCCCAGTGGAATTTTCCCCAGGCTTGCTCAGCTCAGACCCAGGGTAGCAAACTGACCACTCCTCAGTGTTCTGGTGCTGTCATGGAAATCAGTAAAGACAGCCTCAAGGGCAGGGTCTAAACCAGCACATCTTAGTGGAGAGCATGCACACCCATGATCTCTGTGCTCAGGGTCCCCTGAATCCAATCTTTGGCCAACCTCCAATGACCGTTTTCTGCACTCTATGCCTCCCTCACCCTTGGCAGAGAAATTGCTGCATGATCCCAGCAAGAGTGATGGAGTTGCAGTTTGGCCAGGATCTTAGAGGCCATCCGGTGCTCCTTTTACCAATGAGAAAAAAGCCCAGAGAAGTTAACTGACTTGCTCAGGGTCACACAGCTGCACAGGTAGAAGCTGAATGAAGAGAATCCAGGCTTCCTGATTCAATACCCCCCTCCCCCTCCCCCACAGCATTCCAGGCTGTTTTTCCGTCTTTACTTAAGGGACTCCTCTAAGCCCTGCAGTTTTGGGCTACAGATTCAGGAGTGCCTAGAGATGATCTCTTTCCTTTGGGGAGGCCAGAGAGATTTGTGAGGGGACCTACCAGGGGTGATGGCGCTAAAGGAGAGCACACCCCAGGGCCTAGGTGGCTCACAGAAAAGTCAGCACAAGGTGAGCATTGTTTCGGCAGCAGGAACAGTGAAGGGAACGCAAGTGTGCACCAAGTAGTGGCGGCTGCCCTCAGGCATCAGGATGTCCCAGGTTCTTCCAGGGAGGGGCAGCAAACGCCTGCTTCCCCTGGCAATATTGACACCCAAGCCAGTGACAGTCAGGCAATTCCTGTGCTGAATTCACTGCATCAGTTGGAACTGAAAATGTATCACTCCTCCAGGAAGGTTGGCAAAGAGGACATCTGAAGCAGTGAAGGTGGGCACTGGGTTGGTCACTTCCAGTATATTCAGAGATGATCAGAGGAGGGTCACACACTGGCTGCATGGCTGGTCCCCAGGCAGCAGCCTCTGCAATTCTCTCCTCTCTTCCTGTCCCCATCTTCGCATTCCCTGCCTTGGGCCAGCTTTTCTCCCTCTCCCTCTCCACCCCACCTAGACTTTCCAGGCCTGTGTCCCATTTTCTGAAGGACCTGCCTATGAGGTAACTGGCTGGAGAATTGAGCCTATGCAGAAGGATGACCATGGTGGCTGGTGATTTTCAGTTTGCCTGTCCTTGGATAACTTCCCAAATCTACACTGATGTGTCAAGTCCCGGCCAGCCTCCATGCCTCCCTGGGCCTGTTTCTGTATCTGAAGCTCTGGGTCTTTTTAAGCAAGAGCAACCATGCCTCCCATGAGGCTGTACTATTACTTTAAAAAAAATGTTCTTGTCTTGTGACATTTGTGCTCTGAATTCAGACAGCACGGACCTGAGCTCCAGCTTTGCCCTGTCTTCACAGCCTGAATTCTGATCCTCAGTGTCCCCATCTGTATTACGGGGCTGATAATGTCAACATGGTTTGTTTGAAGGTCTGAGTGAGATGATGCATGGGAAGTGCTCAGCCCACTGTTACCCCAATAAATGTAACATGCTCACATGTCCTCACCATTTATGAGGCAGGCAGAGCATATTCCGTCATCAAAATGATAGATGCATAAGTGGAATCCCAGTAAATGACTTGTCTAGAGGCAGAGGTTTCAGGTGTACCAAGCTAGGGTCTGTGGACATCTTCCAATGCCACCTCCTCAGTGTCTCTGTTTCCGATGGGCTGTCCTTCGCTCCTTGGGAGGTTTAGAAAACACAGAGAGGGTTCTCATTGCTCACACAGTCCTGACTACATGCAAGAATCCCAGAATAAAATCTGTGTCTGACATTCCTCAGGGTTTACTCTAATGACTTATTTTATAGGTGAAGAAGTTAAGGCCCAGAGAGGTTGAGTAGCATAGGTCACACAGCTTGTTTTCCCCCCACTCCTACCTCCATCTCTGTACCCTGAGATGCTGTCCCTTCTGATTCAAGTTTCGATCTAGGTTATCCTTACCTTGCCCACTCACAGATCCTGGAGAGGGAACTGAGGGGCCTTGTAGTCCAAGACCTTCTGGGCACAAGCAGACCCTCCTGAGTGCTGCCTGGCCTAGCCCCCTCACATGGTCTCCAAAGTTGGGGGACTTCCGTAACCACACTTTGCTCCTATCTTCCACATAGCTGCAGTTGTCCAGTGGCTGTTTCTCTACTCAGGCCAAAATGTGTCTGTCAACTCTACCCAGCAGGCATGGGGTTAGGAGGAGGCCCCAGAAAGGGCCATGCCATGACAGGTGGGACCAGGGACCTAGCTCATCCTGGGGGGTGTACAGCCCAGTGAGCCATGGCCCAATCTGCAGGGACAATGAACCCAAGAATTCACTCCTACAGGGGGCAAAGCCTGACCTTCCCTCATGGCTCCGGTGAGGCCAGAAGCACAGCCAGTTCCCCTCATCCGCGAGCTGTGTCTGCTGTGCTGACTTCATCCTCACATTCTAGCTCTCAGGTTGCAAGGGTGGGACAGAGCATCCAGTTGAGTAGATGCCGCCAGAGAAATGACTCCTGAAGGAACAGCTTCTGGGTGGGGATGAAGTTCATGTTCACAGGTATTTGATGTTCATCCTTATTAAACCCAATCCAGAGTGCTCTTTCCTGGCCAGCGTGTGTCCTGACCCCGGAAGAGAAGAAGGCAAGTGGGCCAGCAACCCGTGAGAGAGTTTCCCCTCGGGATAAGATTCAAGGCTGGATGAGGAGACGGTGGTTGGCCCTGCCTTCTGCAATGTTGGGGGTACTTAGGGGTCTGACTCCAGTTTTTAGGAAGCAAATGCAAATATTTTAAGGCTTCAAGTGAAGCAAAGCATGTGGTTCGTCTCAGAGGAAAAAGTCCGGGAATCCAGTCACAACCTTCATACAGGCTCAAAACGCTCCCCTAAGACCCACCCTAGCTCTAGTGGCTCTGACTACAGCAGCCCCACCCCACCCTCCGGACTGGGCCTCACACTCAGGAAGAGCTCAAAAGTCCAAGCTATTATTATGACCCCACAGGGGGCCCCTGACATCCCAGTGAGCCAACACGTGGGGAAACCGAGGGCTATGAATGAGGCCACATTTGGGCCCAGGGCCTCACTGCTGCTGGGCTCAGAAGCCCATGGATCTGGCAGGTCTGAGCACAATGGCAGCTCAGGCTCATCTGTGCGTCCTGAGCTGCCCTGTCCCTCAGCTCTCTATAGGTGCTTGGGGATGACGGAAAATCGGGCCCTGCCAGGGAGTCCCTCCTGAACAGTGGGCACAATGGGGCCTCTGGGCGTGACCTGAGAGCCCATTTGACCACCAAGCATCCTGCAGCCCACTGTCCTCAGCTGTTTCAGCAATCGGCTGTGCTCCTTCCAGGTCTTTAAGTTCAACAGTCTCTCTCTCACTCTCTCTCTCTCTTTTTTTTTTTTGGCTCCCTCTGAGAGGCAAATGTTCTAACAAAGATGTGATGCTGGAACAAGGCATTAATTTCAATAGTCACTTAAAAGCAATTGCCTGGGAAATATCTCATTTTCCCATTAAATGCTGCACAGCCAAAACCTCTGGTGATTCTCCTCCCTTCCTCTCCCTGGCCCCCGCCTCCTCCATGTACAACCCTCTTCTCCTCTGCCAACAATTCACAACTGGCAGATCACTTCCCAGTCCTGTCCTAAAATTACATCCTGAGTACATAAATGATTCCGTTCGGCTAATAAGTAACCTCTAGACAGCAAATGCCCGACGGGCAACTTACCCTGAAGAAACCACACTGGAGGGGCTTCCCCCCCACGATGTGGTATCTTCTTAGGAGCACAGAGCAGGTGGCTAATTGAGTTAGCAGCTTTGCGAACACTCCATTCTTGGTGCAGAGGGACTGGAAGGCACATGGCGGCCTGAGGCAAGGGCAAGCTGCCTTCTGAGGTCTCTCCTTAGTAATGAGACGTGGCTGATGCAAAGAATGCATTTCCAGGTCTTCTCTGGCCTTCCACTAGACAAAGGTCTGAAGAGGGTGCCTTTCAAGACCTGTCTAAGGGGAAGCTGTGATCCAGGTGTGGCTGAGTCTGACAGACGTGGTGGATGACTTGAAAAATTGATTGTGCATCTTTCATTGCAAATTTGGGAGGGAAGTCTTGATGCCTCACTTCCTTTCCATCTGAAGGCCCCAGAGGCTGCCTGAGGCAGAGCTAGAGGCTAAAAAGGGGGAGTCTTGGCCTGTCCCCCATTTTCCCAGTATCCCCATGCCTCTGGCCCCCAACCCCTTACTTGTTTTCCAGCTACAGGCTCTTCTCCTTGGTTCCATTACTTCAGGGCCCCACTCGCAGATGCCATCTAATGTAATCTTTCTCCAAGGGAAACTCACAAAACACACTACCCAGGGCTGCCCCCTCTTTCACAGAGATTCTAATTATTATTAAAAATAAGTTGACTGTTTATATGTGACAGATCTCTGCTGGCTCAATTCCAGCTGCTCATCTCACTGACAGTTTACAGAAGAACTGAGGCCCAAAGAAGTTCAGTCACGTCCCCTGAGGTCACACCACTGGGCTCTGAGGATTTGAGCCCAGATTCTCTTGGTTCTGGGGCCGGAATACATGATTGCATGGCCATATATCCATCTAACCTGCAAGACTCAAATTCATCTCCAGTGAGGGAGCTTCAAGTCCCGGCAGTGAGGAGCTCTCTGGGGCAGGGCACTGACCCCATAACCCTCATATGGTTTCACAGCTGCTGGTACCTGCAGCCTCATCTCTCTGAATAAGAGAGAAGCTACAGAAAATAGTGTGGCGGGTCCTCAAAAAATTCAAAATAGAACTACCATGTGATTCATCAATCCCACTTTTAGGTATATATCAAGGGAAATAAAGTCAAGATCTCAAAGAGATATCTGTACTTCCCTGTTCATTGCAGCATTATTTATGACAGCCAATATATGAGAACAACCCAAGTGCCCTTTAAGGGATGAACGGATAAAGAAAATGCGGTCTATACATACAATGGAACATCACTCAACCTTCCCCCCCACCTTTTTTTTTTAAAGGAAATCCTACCCTTTGCAAAAACATACCAGAGCCTGGAGGATGTTGTGCTAAGTGAAATAAGACAGACACAGAAGGAGAAATACTGCATGATACTTTAAGGTATGTGGAATCTAAAAGAGTCAAACTCATAGGAGCAGAGAGTAGAATTGTGGTTGCCAGGGGCTGGGGGATCAGAAGACATGGGAAGATATTGGTGAGAGCCAAATACAAAATTTCAGTTATACAGGATGAACTAGTTCTGGGGATTTAAGGTACAACATGGTGGGGCACCTGGGTGGCCCATTCGGTTAAGCATCCAACTCTTGATTTCAGCTTAGGGCATGATCTCATGGTTTATGGGATGGAGCCTCATGTCAGTCTCTGTGCTGAGCATGGAACTTGCTTGGAATTCTTTCTCTCAAAATAAATAAATAAATAAATATTTCAAAAAATGAAGTACAACATGGTGACTCTGGTTAAGAATATGTATTATACTTGGGGTGCCTGGGTGACTCAGGCAGTTAAGCATTTGACTTCGGCTCAGGTCATGATCTTGCAGTTCGTGGGTTTGAGCCCCGCGTTGGGCTCTGTGCTGACAGCTAGCTCAGAGCCTGGAGCTTGCTTCAGATTCTGTGTCTCCCTCTCTCTCTGACCCCTCCCCCCTCCCCCGCTCATGCTGTCCCTCTCTCTCTCTCTCTCTCTCTCTCTCTCTCTCAGAAATAAATAAAACATTTAAAAAATTAAAAAAAAGAATATGTATTATACATGACATTTGTTAAGAAGGTAGATCTTAAGTGTTCTCACCAAAAGAAAAAAAAGGAAGAAAGAAAATGGTAATTACTCAAGGTATAGGTTAATTAGTTTGATCGAGGTGCTCCATTCACAATGTGTACATATATGAAAACATCAAACTGGGGGCTCCTGGGTGGCTCAGTCGGTTAAGTTCGGCTCAGGTCATGATCTTACAGCTGGGGAGTTCGAGCCGCACGTTGGGCTCTGCTCTAGCAGCTCAGAACCTGGAGCCTGCTTCAGATTCTCTGCCCCTCCCCCACTTGTGTTTTCTCTTTCAAAAATAAACTTAAAAAAAGAAAGAAAACCCCAAACAGTATAACTTGAATATATACAATTTTTATTTATCAATTATACCTCAATAAATGTGGGCAAGAAGGATGGAGAGGCCAGGAGCCACCAGCTCCACATACAATTATGAGTCTCATCTTGCTGATGATTCCCACCTTAGGGAGAGAAGCTGCAGCTCAGAGAGGCTGCATCAAACAATAAGGGCACAGAGATTAAAGGTCTCTTCTTTTCTCTAGGCAACAGGCTTTAATGCTGTCATTCTCTTCCTCCCTGTTCTGTGATGGCTCAGAGTTGCCCTTCTTGTGCTTTGGTGCAGCGGAGCTCCTGCGTCAGCCTTCATACACGTGTGCACTCAGAGATGTGAATGCTGTGATTCCCTTGTTCACGCATGATCTATCCCAGGGCTGGGGGGTGAAACAGCAAGAGAAAGGGTCTTGGGGCCCTGCTCCAGCTGGCCACACCTGCAGAAGGCCATGCGGGAGGGCTGGGCCACTGGACCCAGAGCGTGGCTGGGGTCAGCCAGCCTGGCTCTGGAAGCCACACACACATAGGAAGGCATCTTCCCACTTCAGGAGCTGCCCTGCTGCCAGAGGAAGCTACGCAGATGCTGGAGGCTGCTCTGGTCTGTCTGGGGTCACTCTAGCCCAGGTCTAGTTCTTGCCTTCAGAGCAGATAATCAAAGCACATTGAAGACAACCCTGAGACTGCTATCGTTTTTCATCCTTGAGTGCCTGGGGTAGACTTCTGGCCAGGTGTTTGGAGGACTGACTATTATAGTGAAGTAATGTATCTAGGATAAGTGATGGTTCCCTCTCTTCCTGCTGCCTGGTCCACTCTTGCCAGCCTCACCAGAGGAGTGGAGAGAAAGAGCGATTGAGTTCTGTGATCTAAGGGATCCCTGGCACCCCAATGCAGCCAGAGAGCCATACCATTTGCAGAACCCAGTTTTATGCTTTCCACAGCCTCCTGCTGCTGGAGCTTGAGAAGCATAACAAAGCAGCAGCAGCTTCAGCCAGTCCAGGCCCAGGAAGTGTGGGGCCAGGTAGTCAGCATAGGAGCGTGAGCATAGGCTTGGGAAGCAGAGAGACTTGGTTCCATTGATGTGTTTCATGTAACCTTGGGTAAGTCTCAGCCTCTCCAAGCCTCAATTTTGTCACCTGTGCATTGGGGACAAGAGTGTCAACTCTGCAGGGCTAGTGTGACAATTAAGTGAGAATCTCAATAGAAGCTTAGAAATGTCAGCATCATAATGATGGTAGTTTATTACTGCCAATGACTCACATTTTCTCAGCAATGACTGCAGACCAAGCTTTGTGCTACACATTTCATATTAACAGTCCCAAATACCAATCAAAACCATGATGAGATGTCACCTCATGCTTGTCAGAATGGCTAAAATTAACAACACAAGAAACAACAGGTATTGGTGAGGATGCAGAGAAAGGGAAGCCCATTTGCACTGCTGGTGGAAATGCATACTGATGCAGTCACTCTGGAGAACAGTGTGGAGGTTCCTCAGAAAGTTGAGAATAGAACTACCCTATGCTCCAGCTATTGTACTACTAGATATTTACCCAAAGGATACAAAAATACAGACTCGAAGGGACATATGCACTCCAATGTTTATAGCAGCATTATCAACAATAGCCAAACTATGGAGAGAGCCCAAATATCCATCAACTGATGAGTGGATAAAGATGAAGTGGTGTGTATATATATACACAATGGCTTATTACTCAGCCATCAAAATGACAATGGCAAAAGCCATCTTGCCATTTGCAATGATGTGGATGGAGCTAGAATGTATTATGCTAAACGAAATAAATCAGAGAAAGGCAAACACCATATGATTTCACACATATGTGGAATTTAAGAAACAAAACAGATCAACATATAGGAAGGGGGATGAAAAGAGGAAAGAAGGAAATAAGCCATAAAAGACTCTTAACAAGAGAGAACAAACTTAGGGTTGATGGAGGGAGGTGGGAGGGGGATGGGCTAGTTGGGTGATGGGTACTAAGGAGGGCACTGGTTATGATGAGCACTGGGTGTATGTAAGTGATGAATTACATACACTGAATTCTACTTCTGAAACCAATATTGCACTATATGTTAACTAACTAGAATTTAAATAAAAAATTTGAAAAAGAAAAAAAATACTAACTGTCCCACATAGTCATCCTAAAAATCAAATGAGGTAAGTTTTATTACTACCCCCATTTTGCAGATGGGAAAACTGAGAGTCCAAAAGGCTACGTGGGTTTTCCAGAATCACCTCACATGTGTATACAGACAGTAAGCCTTAAGAAGCCAAAGCTATTGGATATCTACTATTGTCTCCTGCCATTATCACACAATCACTTAGGTGGTGGTTGTTCCTTTAATTGAATGAATGCGCCTGCTTGTTTCCAAGTCTGTGGACCTTCCCACATCCATACTACACAGTGTTCTTCATGTATGCCATGAAATAGGACATGCGCTGTTTTTTGTTTTAAAAATGAAGAAAACAAGGCATTGTAGAGTTAAGTCACACACAGCTAGCAAGTGGCAGAGAGAGTGGAAGAAAACCAGCATTTATGATCACTTACTCTATGCCAAGCACTGTGATTATTTCAAGCTCCTGTTGTCGCATATCTGCAGGGTAGCTTCGGGAGATGTTGGAATTTCCTTGACTTCTCATAACTACCCTGTGAAGAAAGTCTGATTGTTTATTTTCTTATGTTACAGACAAGAAAACTGAGGTCCAGAGCATTTAATTAGACTCCAAACCCTGTTAACAAGGAAGGAGAGGATTCCTTTCTGCTTTTTAAGGAAATGTGGGGACAACCCCGATTCCTACCTGAGGACAAGATGGAGATGAGTTCTGTTCATCCCACACACTCCTGCCCACCCCCCAAATCCCACAGATCAGTCAGGGGAGGCTCCTGGGGTACTGGCTTCCCAACAGAGTGAAGGCGTGGGTCAGAAAGAGTGGATGCTTTTGTGGGTGGTCAGGAAGAATGAACTGCTGTGCTCCCCACTCCTGGATGCCCCTCCGTTTCCTCCTCCTCCCTGTGTCCCCAGTAAGCCCTAGGAGGACTGGAATGCCAGCAGGTATGGGAAACAGCTGCACGCCATGCACCCAGTCTCTGGTGATGCGAGAGTATCCTGCACTCTGGTTGTGGTAGAAGTCATCTTCCCTCGACAACCAGGCACCGCGCTACTGAAAAGATTGGTGTTGAGCGGTGTCTAGAAGGAGCCTGGGAACCGACAGACATTGCTGCAGATGAAAGCTGAGGCCTGTGGCAATCCATCCTCTCTGGTCCCTGAGAGACCCAGGGGGTGGGGTTGGGGGAGGGGACTCTTGTCATTATCTCCAACATTAGACCCCATTTTTTGTTCACTTCCAATAATGGTAACTTAATTGGGGGCATACATCCAACACAGGAATGTTTGTTGATTTAAAAATTCTATTAATGTGCCACTGTGTTAATGAAGGCATCACAAAGCAGACACCAGTATTGATATTTCAAGGGGATAACATGAAACTCTAATTAGAATTTCTGATGTTTTCTCCCTGCACGCCTGATAGGTATCCCATGGTGTGGCCCCTCTGGGTTGGGAGCCACTGCTTTTAGACCTTGATGGAGAGGCTGCTGGGGCCCTGGAAAGGCTTGGGCTGCCAGAGGCTGTCCAGTGAGGCATTTGGAAGCATAGGCTTTGTGGTCAGAAAGAGTGGGTTTGGAGACCAAATCTGCCTCTAAGGCGCCATGTGGCCTAGGAAGTGACTCTCTTCGTTGGAGCCTGTTTCCTCGCTGCTGAAATGAGGTAGACATACCTCTCGTGCAGAGTTGATAAGGTGACAACCCCAGGGCCTAGCACTGGGGAGGCACAGAAGTGGCCTGGGTACCTGGGTATCAGTCCCGAGGATGAGGTCTAAGTCAGGAGGGACTGATGGCACAGGAGAAAAGTCCCAGGACCCCCTCGGCTCTTGAGCTCTTCCCCTCCCCTAAGCTGGGTGGACCTCCATGTGACGCCCCACCGGTGTCACTCCAGGTAGAACTCCACCAACAGATACACACACTTTCGTAAATTGGACTCAATCCTTCTTCTGGCATCTTCCCAGATGGGCTTGCAAAAGCTTGCACGTCCCTTTGGCAACTTAGAAAGCAGAGTAAAACCAGAAAAATAATTCTGGAGAAGTAGAAATTTATTTTTGGCCTGGAACAACTTCATGATGTGAGACCAGCACTCTCTCCGAGTCAAGGCAGATCCCCTCCCGCCCCCCCATCCCTAGGGGCCATTTATTTATCAGGACCCGCATCATTCTCAGGAGGCTCCTGAATGAGCAGCGGACCCTTTCATCAGTTAGGATGCGTGAAGCCACTGTCCACTGTTCTGATCCTGCCCTGGGCCGGCTCCTGTGGCCTGGGACAGAAGGTTCCAGGGGATAGCAGTCCAGGGCCGGTCCATCCCAATATGTCTCCCGCTGAAAGAACCGCTTTCAAATTGCCACCAAATTAAACTTGCACTTGGGCAGGGGAAGGAAGTGGTGGGTAACGGCAGAATATGGGGAGAATTGGCCACAGGTGGAGGGGGCTGGCTGCTCTGGCTTCCCTGGGAACCACAGCACTGTCTCTCATACATCCTACCCCGGAGCGCTCACGTCAGAGCTTTATGAGCAGGTATTGGATTCCACTGCAGCTGCAGCAGGCATGTTGATGGAGAGTTCAGCTGGGCTGCAAGGACACATTCATGGTGCAGTCCTGCATCACAAACACGGTGGCTTGGGGGGGGGGGGCTAGGGAGGACAGGGTGACCTGCCTCCCTACTAACCCCACACTCTTTACTAGTGACCTTCAGTACCTTTTGCTCTCCCTGCCTTCCCTTTCAAAGTGAAGATACTCCCAATACCTATCACCATCCTTAGTGCAAAGTTGCATAATCTTTAACTTTCCCTGTGCCCCGGCCTTCCAGTCTCTGCTGCAGCCACTGTGAGGACAGGACGAATTCATTTGCAAAGGACAAGCACAAGCCTCTGGTGGGAAACAAATGCAATGTACCACAGTAAATGGGAGCAGCGTTAAAAAAAAAAAGACAAAATCCATTGGGGACCCCGTTGCCATAGGAACTGGCGTTACAGCTTGCTTCCAATAATTAATGGAGGGTTTTGCTATTACAGTATTCTTGAAACTTCGCTCTCCCCTGTGCTGCACTGCAGAATGCAGCATCGCCTCCCCATTCATAAATATTTCATTACCACCGGCTGCTGCGTTTCATCACGGCAGATAACACTGGCCTAATCCACTCCTCGCCAAACTCCTGTCGTCCTGTCAGAGAAGCAGAGCTTTTCTCACTCTTCCCTCTGCAGCCTCCATTTACCCGGTGTGAAGCTCTCTACATTCCCGAACCTGGAAGGGCAGCTTCACTGTGGCCTTGCTTTCAGATCCTGACATTTATACCCTATGCCCCGTCTTCCTTTCCTAAAGGTCAGGCTGGCCTCTGCCTGAGGCATCTGTCCAGCTCAGGGCTCTGCTGCCTCTCTGAATCCCTTGGATGGCAGTCTGGGAGGACGCTGGGCTTTCCATCCTGGTTTTGCAAGGTGCTGGCAGAGCTTCGGGTCCCTCATGGTTCAATGCAGACACCGCCTGCCCCGCAGGGTCAGAGAGAGAGGGGAAGTGAGCCTGTGCTGCCCTGGGATGTGCTCGCATGGTGGTTGCTGGTGCTGGTTTGTTCTCAGATTTCCTGTTTTATCTAGATGAAACACATCCACATTATTTTATGTTGTTTTTTCATTTTTTAAATGTTTTATTCACTTATTTTGAGAGAGAGAGAGAGAGAGAGAGAGTGCAAGCAGGGGAGGGGCAGAGAGACAGAAAGGGAGAGAGAGAAAGTATCCCAAGCAGTCTTCGTGCTGCCAATGCAGAGCCCGAAGTGGGACTCGAACTCAAAACAAAACCGAGTCAGACGCTTAACCGGTTGAGCCACCCAGGTGCCCCTATTATTTTATTTTAAAAGAAGGGCTTGTGGGGATGCCTGGGTGGCTTAGTCGGTTAAGCGGCCGACTTTCGCTTAGGTCATGATCTCGCGGTTCATGGGTTCGAGCCCCGCGTCAGGCTCTGTGCTGACTGCCGGCTCAGAGCCTGGAGCCTGTTTCAGTCTGTCATTCCCTCTCTCTCTGACCCTCCCCTGCTCACGCTCTCTCTCTCTCTCTCTCCTAGAAATAAATAAAAATATAAAAAAATAAAATAAAAAAAAAATAAAAGAAGGGCTTGTGCCTCCTGGCTGCCAGGGCTGTGGAGCTGCTTCTGGAAGCATGTGTGGACTTTGTGGGGAGGGCTGGCTCTGGGGAGGGCCCTTCACTGGAACTTGGGAGAATCTACTGAGCCACAGAAGGTGCTGTCTAAGGGCGATAGGGGGGGAGTCCTGTGAGAGAGGGAGCAACAGGGTGGGGGGATTCGTGTGCATGGAGTCTAGAAAACTAGTCTCAGGCTCACCTTCCCCCCAGGACTCAGCCAAATGCACTTTCCCTCTTGCATTTCCCAAGAGTGTTTTAAGGCTAAATTAGTGAACGTTTGTAGAGGGCTCTCTGAGCCTTGCTCTAAGAAGAGGCAGAGCGGTGGGGATAAAATGGGGTCTACAGCTCCCCCAGTTGAAGCAGCAACACCTGGAGAGTTGGACTGAGGACTTGAAGGCCCAGCTGCTAGTAGATACTGAGCGCTGGCCCTGGGGGGTGACTTGGGAAATTCCCCCTGGGCTCTGGGTTTGCTTCCCTTCTGTCTCCCATAAGAATATAAGCCTCAGCGGTCACTCGTTACCAGCCCCATCCTGTACAGCTTCCCAGGCTTTGATAAGAGTGTGTGCACCTTCCGTGATGCTGGTCTGCTCTGTGTCACCTTTCCAAGACGTCCCCAGTCTGCAGGGAAAGTGGGGGCAGATGCCTGGGAAGCCTCACGCTGCAGGCAGACCTGAATGCCTGGCCTCCCTCAGTCTGCTTTTCTCCACACTCCCCTCGCAGGGCACAAGGTCTAGGCAGATGTGCATGGCACTCCCAGGGGCCAGAGCCAGGTGAAGAGTGCACCAAGGACAGGAAAAGCCAGAGGGAATCAACACTGGGGAGATCAAATTGTGCCAAGGAGTCCAAGGAAAGAGTCCTGGGAAGACAGAAGACAAGACCAAAAGGGTTAGGGGTGGTGGGACTTCTGCATGAACCAGGAACGGGAAAGAGAGCCAGACAGGACTGGGCACAGAAGCGTCCAGCCAACAGGCAGGAACACCTAGGTGCTTCTTTGCAGGGGTCTCTACCGTGGGGCCCGAGGGAGTCAGACCAACTAAAGGCATGAATGTGGGATAATGTCGGCCTCTGTGATTGCACTGCTCCTACTGCTTTTAGCTCCTTCTCCAAACCCTGCCCGCATCATAGATGCTGGCTTGGTGGGTGCTGCTGAGTCCCAGAGCTGTCTCTACCACAACTGTCAGTCATGCCGGTGCAGACAGTGGGTCAGTGGCTACCCATAGAGACACTCTCCCCTGCCCCTGAGCTCCTCAAGCTGTCTCCATGAGTTCAGGACTCTCTGACAGAACTTCCAGCCTTTTATTTCAGTCTGAGGGGGAAGCTGCGCTAAGACTCAGTGCTCATTCCAGAAGCCCCTGATGCCCTGGAACTATCTAATATTTGTATCTAAATGCTCTGACTTCTAAGACCAGGGACCTAAGGTCAGTCAGTTGAGCCTCTGACTTCGGCTCAGGTTATGATCTCACAGTCTGTAAGGTCGAGCCCTGCATTGGGCTCTCAGCACAGAACCCACTTCAGATCCTCTGTTCCCCCCTCTCTCTGCACCTCCCCAACTCACTCTCTCTCTCAAAAATAAATAAACATTAAAAACAAAAGACCACAGACATAGGGTGTACCCTCAACCTCCTTCCCCTGCGGAAATTTGCTGGAATCCTGGCCTGCTCTCATTCTGCAAGGCCAGCCTTTGAGATGGGCTCATACCAACTTTCAAGGAGCCTGGACCCCTCCACACCTGCTCCCAGTCCCAGTGGGACAAGCCTTTGCAGGGCCTGCTCATGGGAGCCTTCTTCTGCAAGTTCTCTTTCTGGTCTCATCTGTTCCATTTTCTGGGACACAAATTTAATTCCCTTGCCCACAGCGCTCACCACCTTCTCTGCCTATCTTTTTTCCCCCTTAACTGTGGCAACACACACAAAACATAAAAGGACCATCTTAATCATTTTAAAGTGCACAGTCCTGTGATATTAAGTATACTCACAATGTTCTGTGACTATTGTCATCTCCAGAACTTTTTCATTGTGCAAAACTGAAACTCTATCCCTTTAAACACTAACTCCCCCTTCCCTCCCTCTGCCCCTGGCATCTAATCTTCCACTGTGTGTTTCTAAGAAGTGGGCTGCTCTAGGAACCTCATGTAAGTGGAATCATATAGTATTTGTCTTGTTGTAACTAGCTTGGCTGTTATTTCACAGAGCATAATGTGTTCAAGCTTCCTTCATGTTATAGAATGTGTCAGAATTTCCTTCCTTTCTAAGGCTGAATAATATTCCACTGTATATATAGACATTTTGTTTTGTTCATTCATCCATCAATGGACACTTGTGTTGCTTATACCTTCTGGCTATTGTGAATAATGCTGCTATGAATGCAAAGGTACAAATATGTTTGAGTCTCTGCTTTTCCTTTGGGGTACATACCCAGAAATGGAATTAGTGGCCCATGTGGTAATTCTGTGCTTAATTTTTCTGAGGAGTGTCCATACCATTTCCCACAGTGACTGTACCATTTTATATTCCAACCAGCAGTGCACAAAGGTTCCAACTTTCCCACATCTTTGCCAATACTTGCTATTTCCTGTTTTGGGTTTTTTTTTTTAATACTCACCATTGTTAATAGATGTGAAATGGTCTCACTGTGGTTTAATTCATATTAACCTAATGATTAGGGATGTCAAGCCTCATTTCATGTCCTTTTTGGCCACTGGAAAATTGTTTCTTTAAGTTCTTTGCCCATTTTGCAGTAGATGTCTCAATAAGTGTTGGTATTTTTGTTGTTGAATCACAGGAGTTCAGCCTGTTCTGGAGTTTTTGTATCAGGCAACTTTGCAATGAATGAGCCACAGCGACATTCACACACACACACACACACACCTTTAAGAGTCCTTTGGAGTCTGGTCTTCCCAGTCACATCTCCTTAATCAGGATCCACCTACCTGCCCTCCTGGGAGCCATCTCCAGTCTCTTTCTTTGCAGGAAGTAGCATTTTGAGTGTGGTTCCCCTTAAGCAGGATGTGTGATGCATTGTTTTTGTGATCTTCCCCTTCCTACTGGTGCCCAGGCCTTGCTTACCTTGGGTCCCAGGAGCACTCTCCATTGATGACTTCTGGGAAGTGTCCACAGAACTTCTGTATCACATTTTCCCAGGTCAGAGTCAAACATTTCATCATTACCACTTCAAAGATGCAGCACCACATGCACTTCAAGGAAGCTTCAAGGGCAAGGAGAAAGGAAAAGTGGACCAGAAGTATTCTTTCAGTTCATTATTTCTACTATGAGAAGTGTGTAAGTACTCACCTTCCCGATCCCATTGTGCTCTGTGCCGGTGCATTTGCTGAGTGTCTACTCTGAGCTGCGCATCAAGCTGGGTGCTGATCCCACAGCCTTCCCTGACAGCTTCACCTTATTCCCCGCGGGTTTCCACTTTTCAGCTCCAGGGAGGCCCCGGGGGAGTCAGTGCTACAGAATGGAGAGAAGGCAAGGGAGAAAGAACAAAGATGGAAAAGGGTAGGAACACTTTCCTTCTGTCCTCTGCTCCCACTGGGGGAGGAGCTCCAACCCCACACTTGTTTTCTTGGGAGAAGTAGACCCACTTCTCACTCAGGTCTGGATTCAAGGAGCCAAGCTGTACTAATGCAGAGGGAAGACTGGCTCAGGGTCTGACTTTCAAGGAAGAAGTTTTCCCCTAACATTGGGGAAACCTAACATATTTGTA
Source organism: Hyaena hyaena (assembly GCF_003009895.1). NCBI lineage: Eukaryota > Metazoa > Chordata > Mammalia > Carnivora > Hyaenidae > Hyaena > Hyaena hyaena. The sequence continues at coordinate 938,463 of NW_024081222.1, read as the reverse complement.
GGTTAGCTCTGCCATCAGAGGGGAAGATGTCTGTCCTTCAACATAAGCCCAGGGAACCAGGTAGGGAGTGGGGGACAGGGTGATGGAAGGGGGACGGAAGGGAATGAAACACTAGAAAGAGAAACAATGGTGGGCAGGGGTAGGCTGTGGAGGAGGGAGAGAAAGTGTTCATGAACACAGCGTGTTGTTTGAAGAGCAGCTAGCACAGAACCCAGTGTCTATGACACACTTAAAGAATCCCCATCACATCACCAACTAAGGCTGGCCCCTGGGACATCTCCTGGCCCCACACTGCCCCAGGCACACAGTGATCGGTGCCCCATCCCTGTTAGCCATGAGGAGCTGGCCAGGTGTAAGGTGGCTGCAAGGAGGAGGGAGCTGGCCCACAACTCCTGCCTGACTGGGCAAGTGTGTTTGTTTGTCACACTAGGAATGGTTTTTCCCAGGAGAAGCTGGAACTGGTTAGCATAGTCCAAGGTGCCCAGAGATGCTGAAATTTGATAAACAGAGACCTTCTGGGGCCTTGTGTCAATCTAAGGAAGTGAAAGGGGGCAGCTTTTAACCCCACATGAGAGATTTCTAAAAAATGAAACTGATTTTGGGTCAAAAGGAGACCCAAAGTAGAAATATTTCACAAAACATAACAAACCTAGGTTTTTGTTTAAAACCATTTCCCTTGTGCACTCAAAGCCCATGCGTGTGTAGGTGGAGAGGCTGACTGGAAATCACAGAAACCCGAGTCTGGTGTCAGCACCCAGATTAGTGATTCTCAACCCTGGCTACACATTGGGATGACCTGATGGGTTTAACTCTGTTGTTCAAGCCCCACGGTCAACAAGTCTGATTTAAATGGCCTGGGTGGGGGTGGGTGTAGGGGTAGGGGTGGGTGTAGGGATTTTATTATCTCATATCTGTCAGGATGGGTATTAAAAAAAAGACAACTGTGTTGGTGAGGATGTGGAGAAAAGGGAACACTTGTGTACTGCTGATAAGAATGCAAAATGGTGTGGCCACTGTTAAATGCCATAGGGGTTCCTGCAAACATTGAAAATAAAACTACTGGGGCACCTGTGTGGCTCAGTCATTTGAGTGTCCAAATCTTGATCTCAGCTCAGGCCATGAACCCAGAGTGGTGGGACCAAGCCCCACACCAGGCTCTGTGCTAAGCATGGAGCCTATTTGAGATTCTGTCTCGGGGCGCCTGAGTGGCTCAGTTGGTTAAGCGTCTGACTTCGGCGCAGGTCATAATCTCAGGGTTCATGGGTTTGAGCCCTGTGTTGGGCTCTGTGCTGACAGCTAGCTCAGAGCCTGGAGTCTGTTTCAGATTCTGTGTCTCCCTCTCTCTCTGCCCCTCCCCTGCTCATGCTTTCTCTCTCTCTCATTCTCTCTCTCTCAGAAATAAATAAAACATTTTAAAAAATTAAGAAAAAGAGATCCTGTCTCTCTCCCTTTGCCCCTCTCCCCCACTCGTGCTCTCTCCTCTCCCTAAAAAATATAAACAAACAAACAAATACATACATATAAAACTATCACATGATTTAGAAATCTCACTTCTGGGTATTTATCCAAAAGAATTAAGGCTATATCAGGATCTCAGAGATATTATTACTCCTATGTTCACAGCAGCATTATGCACAACAGCCTAGATGTGGAAACAACTTAAAGGTTTATCGACAGGTGAATGGATAAAGAAAATGTGGTCTATACGCACAATGGTATACTATTCAGCCTTAAGAAAGAAGGAAATTTTATAATAATATGTTGCAACATGGGTGAACCTTGAGAACATTATGCTCAGTGAAATGGGCTGGTTACAGAAAGACAAAGACTGCAAAATTCTACTTACATGAGGTATCTAAAATAGTCAAGTTCACAGAAACAAAGAGTGGAATGGTGGCTGCCAGCGGTGGTGGAGCGGGAAATGAGGAGTTGTTAATCAACAGGTGTAAAGTCTTTAGTTAAACAAGATGAATAAGTTCTAGAGATTGTCTGTACAACATTGTGCCTAGAGTCAACAGTGCTGTATTACACACTTACTGATTTGTTGATGGCAGGTCTTATGTTAAGTGTTTTACAACTAAAGTGTCCTACAACTAAAAAAAAGTGTTTTTTTAAATGTTAACCAGATGATCATGATAGGCAGCCAAGGTTGAAGGCCACTGACCCAAAACAACAACAGCACAACTTCCACCAATCTCATACCTTGGTACTTACCCAAAGGAGTTGAAAGCTTATGTCCAAGCAAAAACCTGTGTGTGGATGTTTGCAACAACTTTATTCACAAGTGCCAAAACTTGGAAGCAACCAAAATGGTCCTCAGTATCTTCAGGAGGTGAATGTGTTACATCCAGACAATGGAATATTACCCAACATTAAAAAGAAATGAACTATCAAGTCATGAAAAGACACAGAGGAATCTTGAATGCATATTGCTAAGTGAAAGCAGTGATCTGAACAGGCTACATACTCCAACTCTGTGACACTCTAGAGAAAGCGAAACTACTGTCCATAATCTATGGAGACATAAAAAAGAACAGTAGTTATCAAGGCTTGGAGGACAGAGGGCTGAATAGGCAGAGCACAGAGGAGTTCTAGATCAGTAAAACTACTCTGTGTGATACTATAATGGTGGAAACATGTCATTATACATTTGTCCCACCCCACAGAATGTACAACATCAGGAGTGAACCCTAATGTAAACTATGCACTTTGGGTGATTATGATGTGTCATTGAGGGTTCATCCAGTGTAACAAATGTCCCACTCAGGGGGAGATATTGATGATGGGGGAGGCTGTGCATGTGTGGAGCAAGGGGTACACAGGATATCTCTGTACTCTTCTTCACTCAACTTTGCTATACACCTAAAACATCTCTAAAAAAATTAAGTCTTTTTCAAAAATTGCCTAATTTAACATGGGCAAGTTTTCTACATGATTCGCTTTATTGAAATTTCCATTAGTAGAACAGAAGTGTGATATATTAAAAAATATTTTTTATTTTTAGAGAGAGAATGAGGGGAGGGGCAGAGAGAGAGGGAGAGAGAGAATCTGAAGCAGGCTCTATGCTCAGTGTGGAGCTGGATGTGGGGCTTGATCCCACAACCATGGGATCATGACCTGAGATGAAACCAAGAGTTAGGTGTTCAGCTGACTGAGTCACCCAGGTGTCCTAAGAGTGATACATTTTTAAAGATTTGAGTCAGGTATGTATTGACAGAAATGAAATGTCCATCCTTGGTTGACCTGTCTTTTGAGGGAAGCACAGAGGTACACTTTCCCCCAGCTAATCCTCAAGACCAGGATTGTGGCCAGCCCTTAGCAGGGACTTCTGAGAACAGGGCCTCACAGACATTGAGAATACCCCCAATCAAATTAGCCACCTCTACATCAGCGTTATGTAGAATTCTGCCCCCAGAGATTCACCCTCTCCTCCCAGGAGTTTCTGGGAATGTCCATGCACAAAATGTGAATAGCTAGGCACCCATCACAGCTTTTTATACCTCTTCCTGGGACCAGGATTAGATAAGAGAAGGCTGAAGGAAGGGTAAAGGAAGGGTGAGGAGCCTAGGGTTCAGCAGGGGGCCCTTCCCTCCAGCCCCTCATCCATGGCTGTTTCCGGAGGCTGCTCTGCAGAAGGGGCCTGCGGTAGGGATGGTCAGTGGTCTCCAGCTGGCCCAGCTCTCCACCAGTGTACAGGAGGTTTGGTAGGTTCTGCCTATAATGGCCAGACCGTCACCAGTGCCCAACTCTGAAAGAGAGGTCGGGCATGTGGGCGCTGAGGCACGGTGGCCACTCCCTTATCAGCCCAGTGGGTCCCAGGAAGGAGTGGCCCACTCTGCAGGCCCAGGATGATGTGCCCTGTAGGTATGAAATCTATTCATGGCTTGTGTCAGTCTAGGGCTCCACACACAGAGCACAGAGCAAGGAGCTTTGGGATGCTTCCCAATCCAGCTGTCACCCATGTCCTTTAAGACAACAGCAGGGCACTGGGATGTAGGTTGCAGTGTATGTAGAAGTGACTTTCACTCTCGATGGAAACCTGGGCTGTTTCCCACTGCGAGGTTAACATCGGAATATAGTGGGAAAGAGCTTCAGGCCTGGAGTCAAAAGACCTTCCATTTACCACCCTGTGGTTTTTTTCCCTTAGATTTTAATTTCTCCATCTCTAAGCCAGTGCAAATGTCTGTGGTGCCTCCCATTCTAGAAGGTTGTAAGGATCAGGAGGGGTGAAAACCTTTGAAATCTTATTGCCCTTTCTGAATATAAGGGATGGTTTATCTGTCTGATGGGCCACTGGCCCTTTGAAGGAAAATGGGGTCAGTGTTTAACCAAATGCAACCTACAGAGAAGTCAAGACACAGAGCAATTGGTTATACAGGCTATTTGCATACATCACTCATACCACAGATGCAATCATTGTTTTGGGTTGCATGATGCCTGTTTTAGTAGCTTCCAAAACAACTAATCCTTTGCTGTTAAATTTTTAAAAAAGTAATTTCTCATTGGAGTTCTTGGAGAAAGGGAACTTTATTTCTTTTTGCAAAGGAATATTATTAATAATGATTTTTTAAACTGGTTCTGGAGTAGACCATTGTGCTAGAATCCCATGGTGTTGCAGGCCCTAAGGAATGGCCTGAGGCTGCTGCTCTCAGAAGGGAGCCAGGCTGCCCCTGGCCTGTCCAGGAGATTGAGTGCATGTTCAGGAGAAGAGAGTGACCCAGAAGAGAGGGGTACTCACAGTGTCAGAGGACCAACCATCCCCACAGATAGTTCCCTTTTTCTCTGCTCTACGAAAACCTCTTGGCTCTCCCAGAAGGCACACAACAACAATGCCCTTATAAATAGGCTCCCCCGACTTGGGGAGTTCGCAGTTTCAAGAAATCCGATGGAAGAAACAGCCAATGTTGCAATCCTGGCAAACGTTCTTGGGCTTTCTCTCTCTCTTTTTTTTCCTTTCCCCGTTTTAACTGTTAAAATTCATCTCCGACATCGCACACACGAATGAAATCAACAGTCTCTTATCAGATCCCAAATCTGTCAGCGATGTCTACCAGCCGCCTGGAGCCAAAAGCCTCTTAGCACATGTGTGACTTGAGCTGAAAAGGGGCTGGGACAACAGTGCAGGCAGTTTTGTTCTGGCACCCTCATTCCCAAACATTTGCTCATTTAGAGCACAGCAAGCAGCGATGCCTGCATTCTCATCTATCTCAGTTCCATAAGCTTCCAGACATGGTTCAAGTATCTCCCTGGCATGCATTAGGGTCTGCTTTCTGCAGGCACCGGTCACCAGCCCTTGGCTGTGGGACCAGTGACCAAACTCAGTGCTCTCCCTTGGCCCTCTGATACAAGCCCAGGTCTCCCCAGGGTGGGAAGAGCCGGGGGTACTGCCTGGGAGGCACAGGTGCTGAGTGGATTGGGCTGAGCCCTTTTGCTGGGTTCACCCCCCACTCACCCTGACCAACTGCTTTTAGAACTTGGGTGCTTTGTATGGTAAGTCAACGGGCAGCTCCAGGAGCACGAGACTTCCAGCAGACCCCATAGTGCCTCTGTCTAAGACATGCCTTTTCCCACGACTTCTGCAGAAGAGAAACACGAGACTTAACAGAATGTGAGTTTCCTGAGAACAACTGTGGGGTTAATCCACCTATATATTTCTGGTTTTAGCACCTAAGTATCGATATTAATAAGAACTGTTCACGGGGCAGCTACCAAATGTCAGGTACTTTATATAGATCTTCTTGCAGCTATTAATATAGTTTTTAAGCAGATGAGTGGAAGAAGCTAGAGAGTTAAGGAAACTTCCTGAGGTAACAAAAGTGGCAAAGCCTCTATATGTTTTCCCTTGACTTTTTTATTATAAAGGTTGATGAACAAATGCATCGAATGGATGAATGAATAAATGAATGAATGAATAGGTGAGTGAATGAATCAATCAGTTATCCCATCTATTAATCAGTCTATGTGTCTGTCTGTCTGTCTGTCTGTCTGTCTGAAGGCAGGAAGAGAACAAGACCCGAAGGATGAACTTGGGTCTGTGTGGCAAAGGTAGGGTACCCCACCAGCTCTGCCCCAGTAAAGACCCAGGTTTCTAGGTAGGGAGGTGGGTGAGCTCAGACTTGTGGGCAGTAGAAACAGGCGTACATCCTCCCTCTGTGTCCCAGGCAGTGTCACATGAGAAGCACCAGTGTTGGTCAGGAAGCAGAACAAGTGGGAAAAAAGTATGGGCCAGAGTCTTTATTGTGGTTTCCTTGGGCTGGAACAGTCCAAATCAAGGTGGGTAGGCTTCAGATTGGCTATTTTAAATAATTAAGTGGGCTCTGGGACATATGGGTTCTTCCTAGTTGTCTGGTACGTGGCTCTGGGTTGATTAGGGCAGGTGGACAGTGGCTAGAAGTGAGAAAGCCCATGGAGGGTGTGGTTAGGGTGTCCCTGGATTAGTTGGTTTGTATTTGAAGGGTGAACTCTGAAGGGGAGACTGCTATCTCCAGGAGTTAACTAACCCTGGGAGGGGCAGTTCCCCCAGGGTCAGCAAGTCCTGAAGATGTCAAAGCATCAGAATATAGGAAATGAAAGAGAGTGGGGGCACCTGGGTGGCTCCAACTCTTGGTTTTGGCTCCAACTCTTGATTTCACAGTGGTGAGATTGAGCCCTACAATGGGCTCTGTGCTCAGTGTGGAGCCTGTTTAAGATTCTCTCCCTCCAATCCCTTTGCCCCATCCCTCCACATATGCTCATGTACTTTCTCTCCCTTTCAAAAAGTAAAGAAAAGAAAATGAAAGACAGTTAATACACCAAAGTTCCTGAGGATCCATTAGGGCAGAGGTCTGCTTGGGATGCTGGATATCCAAAAAGATATAATGATGTTAACATGTGAAAAATACAAACTATATCCAGGCTAACTCCCTTTCTAAACAGAAAACCAGAAAGAGTATGTTTCTGTGGTCATCCATGGAGATATCCCATCATCACCTTCACTTTTTATCAATTCTGTTACCATTTAAGGGGGGACTTACGCGCCAGTACTATGGCAGATGCTGCATGGTTGGTCCCACCCCTACCCACCTCCCCAGCCACACCTTGGCCTTCTTCCCGGGCTCCAATTCCTCCAACACATCATGCTCCGCCCTGGACCCTTGGCTTTTGCATATGCCCATCTCCCTGCCTGATGTGCCCTTTAGCCTGCCCACTACTCCACCTTGCCTATATATACATATATATAAAATCTGTGTGTGTGTGTGTGTGTGTGTGTGTAGAGAGAGAGAGATGCACACGCACATATGTACACACACACACACACACACATTATAATGAGTTGGCTCACACAATAATTGCAGTGGAGAAGCCCCAAGATCTGTAGTTGGCAAGTGGAAGATGGGAGATCCAGTGATAGGATTTTTGCCTGGAGGCAGGAGAAGATCGATGCCCCAGCTCAGTTGGTCAGGCAGGTGAAGTTCCCTCTTACTCAACCTTTTTGTTCTATTCAGGTCTTCAGGGGATTGAATGAAGCCCACCCACATTAGAAAGAGCAATCTATTTACTCAGTCTACTATATCACAGCTTAATCTCATCCAGAAACACCTTTAGACACACCCAGAATGATATTAGATCCAAAATCTAGATACCCCATGGCCCAGTCAGGTTGACCCCACACACAAAATTAACCACACTGTGTTAATGTCCTACAGACCCTTAGAGCCTAAAATGTCCAGAACTGGCCTTGATACCATTCCCTCCACCCCAGCAAACCTCCCAAGCCAGTACTATGTCCCACCTCTCACTCTTGCTCAGGATCCCTCAGCCACCAAGCCCCACAGCCCCACCCCTAAAGCACCTTTCAAGTCCGACCCCACCTCTCACATTCATGGTGCCAGCCTTCTTTGGATCCCATCACTTGCCTGAGTTTTGACCACTGCCTATGTGGTCTCAGGTCTGCAGTGTTTCCTCCAATCTTGTCCTCACACTATGACCCTTGCTGTCTTTCTGAAATGGCATACCCTTGGCTGAAATCTGTTTGTAGCATCCTTCTGGGATGAAATTGCACTCCTGAGCCATATGCTCTGATGACTTGGGAGGCTTCCCTCCACCAGATTTGACCTACAATGTGGCTTGCACTTCTTGGCAGAGAACATTTTATATAAGTCACAGCCTCCAGCTCCCCACACCCAGGCACCTCCACAGGCTCAGAATGCAAAGGAAGACTGGTCTCAATCCTGATCATGGGGTTTGTCATCACGAACCTCATCGAGCATGGACAGCATTTTCCCCTGATGGATTGTTCCTTCATTCATTCATTCATTTGTTCATTCATTTTTTTGTTCTGTTTTTTAACATTTTTATTTATTTTTTGAGAGAGAGAGACAGAGCACAAGCAGATGAAGGGCAGAGAGGGAGAGAGAGACACAGAATCAGAAGCAGGCTTCAGGCTTTGAGCTGTCAGCACAGAGGTCCATGCGGGGCTCAAACCCACAAACCATGAGATCATGACCTGAGCTGAAGTCAGACGCTTAACCGACTGAGCCACCTAGGTGCCACGATTTGTTCATTCATTCAACAAGCATTCTGAAACAGTATTTCGTGACTAGTACTATTCTAGACACTAGAGATATAAGAGATATATAGAAAAATAACACCTGATCTGCAATGAGGCAGTCAAGATGTGTTGTATGGAATCCAACTAACTATGAAAGGCAGTAAGAGGAAAGTGCGGAGGGTCATGGTCAGTCCCTATGGTTTCCTAGATCCAGGAAGTGCTAATAAATGGAGGGCAGAAGGAAGGAGGGAAAAGAGAGCACAGGAAGAAGAGGGGGAAAAAAAAGGGAATCCTTAATAGACCCAGAGGAGTTGAAAACTCATGTCCATACCAAAATCTGCACACAGATGTTTATAGCAGCTTTATTCATAAGTGCCAAAACTTGGAAGCAGTCAAGATGTCCTTCAGTAACTGAATGGATAAATGAACTCTGGTACATGCAGACAATGGAATATTATTCAGTGCTAAAAAGAAATGAGCTATCAAGCCACAAAAAGACACGAAGGAAACCTAAATGCATATCACTAAGTGAAAGCCAATCTGAAAAGGCTACACACTGTATGATTCCAGCTCTGTGACATCCTGGAAAAGACTAAACAATGGGGGGAGTAGAGAGATGGGTGGTTACCACGGGTTGTGAGGGGGGGGGATGAGCAGGTGGAACACAGGGAAGTTTTGGGGCAGTGGAAATACTCTGTACCACAGTGTCATGATGGCAATTTGTGGAAACCCACAGAAGGTACAACTCCAAGAGTAAATCCTAACTTTAGAGAAACTATGGACTTTGAGGCAGTTTTCATATGTATAGATTTCAAATAGATTTATCAATTGTATCAAATGTCCCACTCTGGTGGGGATGTTGATGGTGGGGAAGTCTGTGCATGTGTGTAGGGGGAGGGGGTATACAGGAAATCTCTGTACTTCCCTTTCAACTTTGCTGTGAACCAAACTGTTCTAAAAAAAAAAAAATAGAGCCAATTTTTAAAAAAAAGAAAAGGAAAAGGTGGGAAGGAGGATGAGTTCTGTAGGAAATTGCTCTAAGGTTCTGAAATCCTTTTCCCTCCCTTTTCTAAAATGAAATGACACTTACCAGCCACCAGCTTCCTACTCTGCCTCTTGGCCCCTAGTTATGGAGATGACAGTGGTCTGTGACATGAGCCTCTGACTCAGTCACCTGGCCTGATGTCTGAATCCCCTGAAAGCTGCTCCCTGGCCCCATATTCCCTCTGGCAGGCTCCCCAAAGCCTCTGTTTCCTGTCCTGCTGGGGTGTCTCCCCAGGCCCCACCAGAAGCAAGCAGACCCCTCAGCATCTGTAAGCAGGCATCTGGGGCTTCACTGTATCTTTCTGTTCTGCAAAGACATGTGGGACTCCAGCGTTTCCCAATTGTCAGCTTCCTCTGGGCTTCTCCCCCTATGTCCCTATAGGCTCTGCTTTGTTGTTGTTGTTGTTAACCTATTTTGACAATGACCTTGCCTCCATATCCTGGAAAGAGCCTTGTAAAATCTGAGCTCAGCCCAGACCCCCTTATGGTCAATAGGGATGTCTTCTGTGGCCTTGGATAGGACTGCGTGTGGGCTGGATTGCTGAGTTTTACTCCCCTTGGATTTAATTATTCAGAGTTTAAATTTGATCTTCTCAATGTAATTGTTCATGTATTCCTTCTTTTTAACATATTTTATATATCCTTATATATATAATTCTTACATATTTTAATATTTTCTTTCTTTCCCCCTGAAGTCTAATGCATATGTTCAGTCTTGTGAATTCTAGGATGGTATACTCCTTTCTACCAAGACTCCTACTGATTCTTCTAAGATCAAAAGTTAATTCAGATAGTAGCTCCCCTTAATGCTTCTTTTTTGCTTTTTATTTCATAGCTAATTCAAAATTTATGGGAAAATATTATAAAATATTTTTTAATGTTTATTTTTTTATTTTGAGAGAGGGAGAGAGAAAGAACTCGAGCAGGGGAGAGTCAGAGAGAAAAGGAGAGAATGAGAATCTCAAGCAGGCTCTGCACTGCCAGCACAGAGCCCAGTGCAAGGCTCCATCTAATGAATGGTGAGATCAAGTCCTGAGCTGAAATCTATTCAGTCACCTAGGCACTCTGAAAATATTGTGAAATATTTAACAGGAAAACACTACTATGAAGTCAGACCTTGTAATCACCATGCTTTTCTTTACACTGTTACTACATGTGCATGCATCTCTACATGTTACATGGTCTTGTTATTTTTTTCATGCCATCTTTATTATAAATGAATCTCCATACATGTATTCTTATGTAGCTCGCTCTTCTGAACTCAACATTACATATTTCAGATTCAGGCAGGTTAATATATATAACACTGGCTCATGCATTTTCACTGCTGCCTAGTACTTCCTTGCATAATTGTATCACAATTGATGTATCCATTGTTCTGTTTATGAGCATTGTAAATGACTCCAGTTTTTCAGCTTGTTTTTGTTTTGTTGGAATTCAAAGAATGTTGCTATGAACATTCTAGAGCAAGCCTTATCTTATATTTCAACGTGGTGCATTATCTTAACCAATTTTTTGATGTTAAACCATCTTCGGATTCCTGGGTGAAACCCAACTTGGTTACAACAAGTTTTTATCTTTATAGATCACTGGATTTGGTGTGAAACTTTAACACGATGCCTGTGGTTGCAGGTGCTGGGTGGCCCTTCTCAGGGTCAGGATAATCCTCAAAGAGCCTTGTGTAATTTGGGGAGAGGGGCGCAGTATAACCAACTCTTTCCGGACTGTTCCAACCACACCTCCCACTGTGCATGCCTCCTCCTCAGAGACTTGCTCCATCCTGGCTTCAGGCCACTGGCTGATGTTCTGCTCTCATTTGGGAACAGAGTAAAATGGCAGTTGTCATACCAAAGGCCCCTCCCCTCCCAGCTGGGTGCATTGTCAGGTGGCACACCTGCCTCTCCTCCTGTCCTTTCACTGAATCTCTAGGCCATCTGCTGCAAGAGTCTAAATCCCACCTGGTATCTACACTCACCTTGCCACCTCCAGGGCAGCTGGAGAAAGTGTCACCTGCATGCCAGGCGTTGCTCCACAGGTAGAGGTTGTTAATGCTGGGGAACTCAATCTGTAAAAGAGACACATCCCATCTCACTGAGAGATGATGGAACACTTGGATAAGTACATCTTCTTTCTGAGGACACAGAGACTTGCATGGTGGCTAATGTAGTGAAGTCTATTTTGGAGGACTGGGGGAGGGGGAAGAGTTGGGGAGTGGGCTTCCAGGGTCTGCCTCTTTTACTCTCCCCCCTTTAAACAGATTGGCAGCTATTGTGTTTCATGTTGTAGGGGAAGCATGTGGTAGTGTTTACCACCAGAGAAACTCCCTTCTGGTTTTTTTACTTTGTAGGAAACCCTAATTACTCAGGGAAAGGGAATTCAGAGCACTCTGAAGAAACACAAAGGAAGAAAGAACCACACAGGCTTAAAAGAAATGCCCTTGGCATGTCTGCCATCCACAAACCCAAGCATGTATCTCAGAGAGAAGAATAAACCCCAGAAAGGGAAGGGCCAAGGGGTGTCCAGCCCGATAGGCCCACAGGCGGACACATGGGGTTTATTTGCCCCTGGCACGGAACAGGACCAGCAGCCAGATGCTGTCCGTGGTCCTGACTGCAGCAGCCTGGGCATGCGGGCCCTGGAGTGCCAGACGGACACCCACTGGCCAGTCAGCGCTTTGTTCAGCCCTGAAGCTGGGGAGGGGAGAAGCCCTGGGAACAAGCCCAGATACACTTTTCAGCTGCCTGAATGGAGGTTCAGAATTAGAAATGCATTATAGAAAATGTGACGTGATACATATTTTTGCACACTCAGGCTGTGGGCCAGGAGTCACACTTGCCACACCTTGTTAAGTACCAAATCCTGCCATTCTGTGTGTCACTAACCCAAAGCCATAACTAAGGCTGTGGCTGGTTTGTGTCTGCAAGATGCAGACAAGGCACTTGGGGGGAAGTGGCAGCGCCCTGAATTCCCATCCTGCAAACTCATATTCAAGGACCAGCGGTGACCCGCCTAGAGATCCAGCTCTCAGACTCTGTGAGGCTGGCTTTTCACGGCTTTTCAAGAGGTTGCAGACATGGAAAATCCAGTGAAGAGCAGGGTGGTAGAGGCTCTAGAGCTTTCCGTGAGCATCTGGGAGCAATGTATTCTCAGGCCCTGAGAATCCTCGCAGTAATGAGTCTGACAACAGTGGGGTCTTGTGGGGGGATCGGACATATGTGTTTGAGACCCTTGTTCCCAGTTTCTCCATGATCATAATAATCATACTATTGTGCCTCCAGTGCATTTCCTGTGGGACCCCTGTGAGCTTGTGTGGCAGGGACATTTGACACTCCACAGGCTGTATGTAATTAGACACAATGGAACACACTGGTGGTTCTATTATATTAAAGAAAAATGGAAATAAATTCACCTCAGAGAAAAGATCAAACCACGAAGTCATACAGCAAAAGGAACAGACCAGAAGGTTCTCTGCGTTGTGCTTGGTGCTCATTCTTTGGGTTAACAGTTAGACTGTCTTTTAAAGCCACTTTCTTTTTTCTCTCTTTTTTTGAACTAATTCTATCCAACCATCCAGCACAGATTCAGAACTGTTAACCTGGAAAAGAGGGGACATATGGAGGTCGCCTTGGTAACTAGCACCTGTGCGGGCTGTAGCTCCTGCCTCTGGTGGATGGGAACAGAGCGCATCTGAATTGATCTCATGCTCAGCTCTTTCCATCTTTGCCTGGAGGCATCAAGCAAGGTTTAGAAAGATGAGCACCAAACACCCCCATGTTCAGAGGACCATCTTTGCCTGGTGACACAGCCCTTGCTTCTCCCTCAGGATTTCAACTTTGCTCATTAGTGTTGGTTGCAAATCTGCCTTTTTTTTTTTTTTCTACACTATCCTCAAGTCTCTGTTTAGGTCATTGGAAATATATATTTTTTTATAAAAAATAGTACCGTTTGACCCAGAATCTGGCAAAATGAACTAATCCACAAGGTAGAAAAGGCTGTATGCCTGAAGATGTTCACTGTAGTATTTTTTATACTAGTAGCAAATAGATAGCAACTTACATATACATAATAGGAGGGGGATTATGTACCTTGTAGCATATATATGAGAAATATGCAATTATACAGTCAACAAATTATAACTATGTAGCAACAGAGGAAAATACATCTCACAATCCTAAACTTGAAAAGATTACAATGTTATACATTAGTAGGTACACACACACACACACACACAGAGGACTAGAAAAGAATGCACAAAAGAGTATTTGTTGTTGTCTTAGATGGGTGGCTTTAGGCATGATTTCCCTTCACTTTTGTAATTAATAAAATGAATAGCATCATTAAGTTCTCCAAATATAAACCAATATCATAGTTATTTTAAAAGCTCTCTTATCTGTTTTTTTCTTTTAAACTAAACCTGTTCGGTATGGGGCCAAGTAAGTCAAAAAAGATTAAAAGCTGAACTTTTTCAAATTTGCAAAGATATCTTTTCGCCTGAGCAATAAATCTTCTCTTCTCCCTATCACTGTTTTGTCTCTGTTTCTTTAGGCAAAATGCTTATTTTTCTTATCTATTCATTTTATTTAATGCTGTCTCTCATGTTCTCTAGGTAACGATTGTCTCATCAGTGATGGCCCCTCTCTCCTCAACTGCAGGCTCCGAAAACCATTGCATGTTAAGACAGAAGGGATGTTAGAATTCATCTCCCTAGTGTTCTTAAAACTGGGGTCAGTTGTGGGTGGAGACAGAGAGGACTCTGTTTTCACTTCTTCAATTTACTTTGCATTGATCACTATATATTATATAGTGGGCAGGTCCCTATTAAGTCTTCCCCTGCCTTCAAGTGATAAGGACCCCAAGCTCAAGGGAGGAGAATAACTGAGTCCTGCTCCCTCTGGAGAGGGGACACTAAGACCTGTTTGGTGCTTAACTATTCCATGCAGGGTTTAGAAGTGCCAGCTGGGATTGGCCTGTCAGACTCTACATCACAGGTCTGAAAGCTCAGTGAGGGTTGTGACTTTATAGTGATGGTCCAATTTCCATAACCAGCCTAGACCTCTCCTCGGACCTCTAGATTTACATACTGGGCCACACACTTGACATCTCTTTTTGGACATCTTAAATTTGACACAGCTGAAACAGAACCCTTAGTCTTTCCCACTGACAAGGACCCCCTTACCAAATTGTAGTTAGGCTCCTCTGAACCTTCTTCTCAACTTCCTTGGTCTTGGCCAGTTGTCCTTGGTTTGTGAGCCCAGAATAGCAAGAAGTCTGCCAACCTATTCAGCAAGAATCCTCCCACCCTTGACACCTAAGCAAGTTCCTCTTAGTAATTTTTCATAAACTGACCCCCCCCCCTTGATTTGCCTATCGGTTGTAAATCACTAGCTACCCTGTAGTATTGGAGTTGAATTTAACCTCTCTCCACCATTGCAATAGTCTTGAATAAAGTTCTCCTTGCTTGTTTAAGTCTGTCCAGTACAGTTTCTCTTGACATCTCCCATACTCCCAAACATGTGCACTTCTGGTTTTCTCCACCACCCACCCAGCTGCTGGATCCATGAAACCCAGGGGCCATTCCTGATGCCACCCCTCTCCCTGTTCTTAGCATCAAAGTGATCCATCTTGAATCCCTTCTCCTCCCCTCTCTCCCTAGTCCCAGGTACCTAATCTCCAGCCTACATGCCTGCAACATTTACCTGGTCTCCCACTTCTAGTTTGGCCCCCTTCAATCCAAGGCAGCAGGAGCAAACTTCTTATAGGATAAATGAGATCATGGCTCTCTCCTGCTCAGATCTTCGAAGGGCTTCCCATTTCTCTGAAATTGGAATCCAAACTCCTTACCTGACTGCAGAGCCATAAAGATTGGCCCAAGCCCTTCTCCTTGGCCCCGTTTTATTGTTATATACTTATGTGTCTGCTTATCTGTCTTTGTGTTTCCTTCCCACTAGAATGTAAGCACCATGAGGGTAGAGCCATGTCATTCTTGTTTGCTATCATCTTTACATACCTATGACCATGCCTGGCATGTGATCACTCTCAACCACAATTTGCTAAATGACCTAATTTAACCTTGTGTTGAAATTGACTTTTAAAGAACCCATTCAGTCACCTATTCCACATGACACTCATGTGCAAACCAAGAGACTAATCTTCCTGATGGGTCCCAAGGTCTTGTCTGCTCCAAACAGCTCCTATATGCCCACCTTGCCACAGCCAAATGCAGGCTGGTTTGTAGCAAGGAAACACATATCTTTTATGTTAACCTGAAAGTAGGACTGAGTGTCCTTATATTTTGTGTCACAAAGCAGGGATGGGGGTCACACGACATTGACATTGTGTGGGCTGTGGGCAGATGATCTTGCTCTATAGTCCACTGTAACCACGAGTTCTGAGAAGTTGAAATGAACCCAAAGTGGTGCACCTGGGTGGCTCAGTCAGTTGAGCATCTGACTCTTGGTTTCAGCTCAGATCATGATCTCATAGCTCGTGAGTTGAGGCCCACATCAGGCTCTGTGCTGATAGTGTGGATTCTGCTTGGGGTTCTCTCCTTCCTCTTTCTCTGTCCCTACCTGCACTCTCATGTGTGTGCCCTCTCTCTCTCTCAAGATAAAGAAATAAACTTAAAAAAGTGATTCTTAAAAAAAATCCATCCAAAGTGATATTTGAGGAATTTGATACCTCTTCAGTCCAACTTCAGAGAATTTCTATATTTTATTTCCACTGAAAAAGGTCACTAGAAATAAAATTAAGCATAAAAAGTTCTCTCTTTTTTTTTAAGCTTGTAACTAAAAGACTTTGTAGGTAGGCAGTAGTTTTGCTGAAAGTGGCTGTTTTATGGATGTCTGGTCTCTGGGATACCCTGCTCATCTCTGGGATTCCCTAGCATACCCCACTGGAAGTGGGGATAGAGATCCTCAGGAAACTCTAATGGCTTCAAAGCATGGCTTCACTCTTTCAGGTTAAACAGTTTCAAGTTTATTCAACAGATGACAAAACAGAGGGGACAAGGGCTGGGTGAAGTCCTTGAATAGGTGAAGTCCTTGAATAGGTGAAGATGTGTGTACAACTGGTCTACATAACTAGCAGGGGTGTGAGCACTGACATGCACAAGGGCAGACAAGGTGCTGGGAGCTTTAAGATCTCTCTTCTCATTGTTTCCATGTTCCAAATTGGAGAATTGAGGTTAGGTCCCTAGTGCATGGAGGAGGAAAGGGGTGTTGGAGGCTTCAGGAAAGACAAGGTGTGAAATGATTGTGTAAGATGGGGAAGAATGCTGACTGACAACATGTAGTAGGATCTGGTAGTGCTGAGGGGCCACTGAGGTCTATGGTCATGAATTTCAAGTAATGCTTGTCTGTACTGGTTAGCCTATTCCTCCAGGAACATAAAGTTTTTTGGGCATGTGCACAGAGTAGGTGGAGAGATGCAGACAAGCAGGTGAAGGTTTTTGCCAGGCATCCCTGTGTGATGAAGACAGGGAGGGCAATCAAGTTATAAATATTTGTCAGCGACTGATTAAAATATGCAGTATGGGTTCTTTCCATTGTAAGTTCTTTTTGTGTCATCCAATTAGTTACCATGTCCATAATTGCTAATATTTTTTAATTTGAAAAGAAGAGTAAAGTAGATGTTGGTCAGATGAAGAATGAGCCAGTCCAGGGACATATGTACTGAGGTGATCTTAAGTCCAACCTCCACATCTGTCAGGTGCCGGTCCCATCTCTCTCCTCCTTGGGGTACACGTATCACCAGGACATGGGGATTGAGGGCCGTATTCTAGAGTCTCCTGGGCTTCTGAATGGGTTTGTTGTCAGAGTATGTTTGGCTCTCTAGGGCCTGGATCTCACTCTTCCTAAGATCAAGTCCACTCCTCACTTTTTCTGAGGTTTGTGTCAATACACCAAAGGTAGGAGGCTCAGGAAACTGTCCATC
The DNA here is from genome assembly GCF_003009895.1 of Hyaena hyaena. Lineage (NCBI taxonomy): Eukaryota > Metazoa > Chordata > Mammalia > Carnivora > Hyaenidae > Hyaena > Hyaena hyaena. The sequence continues at coordinate 920,957 of NW_024081222.1, read as the reverse complement.
TGTTAGGGGCTGAATTGTGTCTCCCCCCACCTCCAAACTCATGAGTCCTAATCTCCAGTACCTCAGCTGACCATATGTGGAGATATGGTCTTTAAAGAGGTAATGAAAGTAAAATGAGGTCATTGGGATTGGCCCTAATCCAATCTGACGGGTGTCTTCATAAGAAGAGGGGATCAGAACATGGTCACATACGTACACTGTGAGAAGATTGTGTGAAGACACAAGCAGAAGCCCATGTACAAGCCAGGGAGAGAGGCCTCAAAAGGAACCAACCAGCCTTCAGAACTGTTATTTTAGCCGCACAGTCTGTGGTACTCTCTCCTAGCCACTTGTGAAAACAAAATACCATCCAAACTGGGAGGATTGCTTTTTAGAAGATTACTAAACTATGTCAAGTATTTTAAAACTGTTTTTGTAAAATACAAGCTGAAATGTTTCAGCAGTGTCTCCTCCTTTGCACACTTAGGTGTAAGTGAATTACTGGCTCATGTCATCATAGGTTTAAGTGCATGGTTTATTTCATATGTGTTTCCTTTTGCCTCACTGAATTCTTTCATTATTTATAGTAAGTCCCAAAATGACCTCTTCATCTAATAGTAAGTAAAGATTAAATCATTTCATCACATAAGTAAAGAAGTAAATCAGATGAAATCCCACTGAAATTGAAAGTCATCATGTTGGGGTCAAGTTTGTCCTATTCAGAGTGACAGTCTACATTATGGAATGGGGCACAAACAAGAGGTATTACTAATTGTGTGTGTGTGTGTGTGTGTGTACTGATGTATAAACTCTGGAAAGATTAAAAAAAACAAACCCAACTATGTGAAGGTTCTGGAGAGTGGGTAGAAACAGGCAGAAACTGGAAGGGCACTGACTCTGGGTAGAATGGGCATTTGTCTGGCTCTCAGCGGGACATTCCCTGGTTGGCAGGTAGAGTAGTTGGAGCTGAGGCAGAAAACTCAGTCTTACTGCCTTGAGGGGTCAGAGCAGGGAAAGGGGCTACCTGAGCAGCTAGAAAACAAAGGGAGAAATGCCAGACAGGAGGAAGCCAGTGAGGGGAGCCCTGAAATCTGCATATAAATTGCCCCCAGGTCCATGGCTGGCCTCTGAACTGAGCTTGAAAGGGAGGGAGTCCAGAGAACCTGGGAGGAGGAGACATGGAGTACGGGGGATGAGGGGGAAGGGAGGGTGTAAAGAAGAATGCAGGATAGTGTACCCAATGTGGAAAACAGCATGGAGGTGCCTCAGAAAATTAAAAATAGAATTACCACATGATCCAGTAATTCCACTACTGGGTACTTCCCCCAAAGACTGTGAAACTCTAATTTGAAAAGATATTTGCACCCCCATGTTTATTGCAGTATTATTTTTACCATAGCCAAATATAGAAACAGCCTAAGTGTCTACTAGTAGATGAATGGTTAAAGAAGTTGTGACATATGGTGTACAGACACACACACACACACACACACACACACAGAGAAAGAGAGAGAGAGAGAAATATGTACACAATGGAATATTATTCAGCCATAAAAAAGAATGAAATCTTGCCATTTTCAATGACGTGGATGGAGCTAGAGTATAATGAATGCTAAGTCAATCAGAGAAAGACAAATACTATATGGTTTCACATAAAGGTGGAATTTAAGAAGCAAAACAAACTAACAAAGAAGAAAGAGACAAACCAAAAAAGAGACTCTTAACTGTAGAGAACAAACTGGATGAAATAAGTGAAGGGGATTAAGAATACATTTCCCTGGGGCGTCTGGGTGGTTCAGTCGGCTAAGCGTCCAACTTCGGCTCAGGTCATGATCTCACGGTTCGTGGGTTCGAGCCCCGCGTCGGACTCTGTGCTGACAGCCAGCTCAGAGCCTGGAGCCTGTTTCGGATTCTGTGTCTCCCTCTCTCTCTGACCCTCCCCTGCTCGTGCTGTCTCTCTTTCTCTCAGAAATAAAACATAAAAAAAAAAAAGAATACATTTCCCTGAGTGGGTGGGGGGAAGAATACATTTCCCATGATGAGCACTGAGTGATGTACAGAATTGTTGAATCACTATATTATACACCTAAAATCAATATACATTGTATATTAACTATACTGGAATTAAAAATTTTAAAACAAGATGACTCAGGAGATGTCAAAAGGTTGAGCTCTTGGGAAGCATATTCTCCAACCACAGTGGAATTAATCTAGAAACAACATTTTGAAAATCCCCAAATAGTTTCAGTGGACCTTATTGACACAATGGATGAATTTTGAATATAAATCAAGGATTAGACAATAATATTTATCCATGTGGAATTGCCAGATTTGTACAATTAGGCTGTGGTTATATAAAAGATGGTCCCTGTTCTTGAGAAGTATCTGCTGGATATGTACAGCAAGATGGAACCGTGTAGGGGAGAAAGGATGATAAAGTCAATGGGATCAACAGAAACAAGTTGTGAATATGAATAAAGGTATAGAGGAGTTCCTTGTACTATTTTTGCAACTTTTCTGAAAGTTTAAAACTATATCAATAGAAAACATTTAAAAACCCTATTCTGATTCTATCCATCTCTTTTGCTTCCATTCCCCTCTTGAAAAGTCTGTATTAGAGATCTAAGGCAAGACTTTCTATCACATGAGTCGTTTCTTCCCGACCTGAGCGGGGAATTGGCAAGGTTGGGACTATGCCTGAACAGCAGGCAGGGGTTTTGTCTCCCAGCATCTGGTCACCCTCAGTCAATCCCACTCCCAGGCAACAGGTCACTGTTATTTGGCTTTTAAGTAGCCAGGGCCTTGTGTTCAACTGCAAAGCTAATCATAGAAAGCCAGCGGCAAAGATTAGCGTCCACCAGATAAATGACCAGCAGCTATTGTCATCTTGTTCAAAGGGTAGAAACCTCTAGATAGGAAAGGTGAAGAACAATTGTCTCTGAATAATGAATTTGTGGGTGGTGGGGTGAGAGAGAGTATTCAGAGAAGGATGAAGAGGGAAGGGAAAGGTTGCTTATCCTGTATCTCACAGGAGGGAAGACAAGAGAGCCAGCATTTCCGGAGCATCCCCCACACGCCAGGCTCTATCTCCTCTGTTGCCTCTGAAGTAGACATGAGCTCAGTGCACTTGTTCTTCGGAACCACCTCTCACTGCTTTCCCATGTCTGGCAGAAGGTCTCCTTTTCGTGTCTCAGCAGGCCTGACTCCCACAAGAGAATGCGAGGGTGCCAGAACATGCCTGCCTCAGTGCCACCGGGCCCGTGACCCAGGACCCCAGTTATATGCACTAGCCCAGAGTCTTGGGGACCCGAGGCCAAGATGGGTGCCGGAGACAGATACCCTGGGCAAAAGGGCAAGTGGCAGTGTCTGTGTGGCGGTGACATCCTCACGGTGATGTTAGAGGTGTGGCTCCCAGCCTCTTTGCCTTTCACTCAGCACCTTCCCCTACCTCTGCCGCATCTCTGTATGTACTCTTTTCTTATGGTGGTAAAATAAACGCAGTATAAAACTTACCATCAAAACCATATTTTTTTGAGAGAGAGGGAGAGAGAGTTTGTAAGTGGAGTAAGAGCAGAGGGAGAGAGAGAATCTTAAACAGGCTCCATGCCCATCCAGAAGCCTGACGTGGGGCTCAGTCTCACAAATGTGAGGTCATGACCTGAAACAAAATCAAGAGTCAGATGCTTAACTGACTGAGCCACCCAGTTACCCAAAACCATTTTCAATTGTACAATTTAGTGGTATCAAGCACTTTCTCAATGTTGTACAACCATCACCACCATCCAGCTCTAGAATTTGTTTATCACCTCTGATGGAAACCCCATGGCCATTAAGCAATTACTTCCCACTCCTCCCCTCTCCACACCCCAGTGCCTGGCAACCACTAATCTGCATTCTGTCTCTATGGATCTGCCTATTGGATACTTTATATAAATGGAATCATTATGTAGTCTTTCACATCTGGGTTCTGTCACTAAACATAACCTTTTCAAGGCTCATCCATGTTGTAGTGTGTTATCAGAACTTCATTCCTTTTAATGGCTGAATAATATTCTGTTGTATGTTTATTCATTCATCCACCAATGGACATTTGGATTGTTTCCAACTTTTGACTGTTGTGAGTAGAGCTGTTGTGAATAGTCAGTATAAGTGTTTGTTTGAACACCTGTGTTTGGTTCTTTGAGGTTTATACCTGGGAATGGAATTGCTGGGTCATATGATAATTCTATGTTTAACTTACAGGGGAACAGTCCCTCTTTTTCCCTCAGGATCTTTTTAATACATTTTTCTTTTCCTCTTTGATATGAACATTTTTTTTTCTGCTTCTTGAACTAAGAATCCTGACTAATGCCTCATTCCCATCTCACTGATGCAAAAACTGGGGCTCAGGGAGATTGAGTCATCTGTCCCGGGCTCCTGGCTGGTATCGGCTTGATCCAGGCCACAAAACCTATAACAATGTAGTGACAAGACTCTGGGACAGTGAGATTCCTTTTGTCTTGCTTCCTGCATGATTTGGTGCAGTGATTCCCATTAGGGGTCCCTGGATGCCAAGGTCTCCCTGATTTAGTGGCGGGGGTGGGGGACCTCGGGGATAGGGGTAGGGGTTGGGTCTAGGAGCTGTTTCAAAAATTTCACAAAGCTTAATGGAAAACCTCCATGTTCCCACAATGAGGCTATTCAGGCTATCTAAAATGTCAAGTTTCTTTGCTTCTGGAAGGAATTAAATCAACCCAGGGTGGTAATAAGGGTTATCTCCTGCTGACTGGAGACTCTGGCTGGCAGTTATGTATATTTTTGATTAGTTTAAAAATGGGAAAATAAATAAATTATTACTTGATAAATGCAGTTGTTCGGTAGACGAAAATGTCTTAAAACATGGGGTCCTGGGGGAGAAAAGTCACAAATGAGTTTCTTGGTAGTAAAAAAAAAAAAATATGGTGAAAGCATTGGCTTGGTAGGAAAATGTCTGAGGCTAGGCCTGCTGCTCTCAGTCTGGCCTCTGTTCTACCACCAACAGTCAGGCCTCATGGAAGTTACAGAATCCATGAGGACCTCAGTTTCTAACTCCCTACCACAAGCAACAGCTCACTGTGCTACCGTGGTTCTGACGGTGACAAGGAACAAGGAACGAGGCAATGAAGAGTAAGAGAGTTCATTTCTTTAGATGACCCAGCACAGTCTGGCCTCCCAGAGAAGCCAGACATGGAGCCCGGCCTCCCCCAGTATCTCAGTGTGTGGTCAGAGACAAGAGATCTTATAAACAGAGAAAACCTGCAGGCAAAGGACACGGCCACCTCTTTCCAGACCCCTCCCCTGCAGTGGTATCCTCTGTCTGTGATGGACTCTGCTGTTCTGTCATCCCCAGCTCTCCTAGTCAGCTCACCGTCTTTATCTCTCTTTCCTGTCTTCCCTCTATATCAGCCCCTCTACCCCTCTGCCGTGTCCCACAGGGACCATGGCCTGGCTCCTCATAGCCACGCCTCACCTGCTTCCCTGACTAACTTCCCAGTTCATGGATGTGTTTGCTTGCTCCTGGCCTGCAGCCATGTCACCCACCCTCTCCAGTGCATCTCTCACCATCCTTCTGAGAGCTGGGGCTCCGCCCCCAAGAGCCATGTGGAGCCCCTCACCTGGGCCTGGCTGTTTCCTGCCTTCAAGCCTTTGGGTCAACCACTGTGACCTCGACATTTAACTTTGGAAAATGACCAAGGGCTTAGCATTTTGATTTCTGGTGATACATAGTCCCTGACAACAAATACGGCAAGCCCCTGCGAATCAGAACACTAATTTTTTCTGTGGTTTTGAACCAGTTCCTCCACTTTGTCTCCATACTGAATGCTGTCATCACTGGAAAGAATATTTACCATCTATCTCACCATGAGTTATGGACATAAATAAAGGAACATTTGTAAAGAGCTTAAAAGCACTAGAAGAAAAGGCACGGGCTGTGAGTAAACACACTTCATAAGGAGTCAGCTCTGGAGGGCCATCTTTCATGTCATGAATACCGATGTCTTTGACTGATTAATCCACAAAGAGATGTTGGCCACCCTCACTGGCAAACACTTTGGCAGAAAGGTCATGAGGGGTGAGCCCCATGGGAAGTGGAGTTCTTAGTCAAGTGGCTTCTGCATCTAGCACACTGAGGCCTCATCCTGCCTGGACTGACTTCTATGTACTCTGTTCAGATTAGACCATAAGTTTCAGCTTAACTAGTTCCTGTAGCTTCTGGATGCCAAGTAGCTGAATGACATTGAGCCAGTTTGGGAGACACTGTTTACTTCCTATAAAATAACATTCCTCACTCCACTTATTTTTTCTGGTAGAGCCTTTCTCCAACAACAGAGGCTGGAAATGCTAAGTACTTCCTTTCCCATTTGTCTTGAGATGCTGGATTGTGGGCATGTGGACCAATCCTGGCTGATGAGGCTTGAGAGAAAGCTAAGAAATACTTTCCCTATGATAAAAAGAAATTTGTGCAGAGAAAATAAGATGCTTTGCCATCTTCATTCTTGCTTTTGGAGGTTGTATGGAGACATGCTGGCTGATGTTCTTGCAGCCATATTGCAACCATGAGGGAGAGACATGGTCTACACGCTGCTGTTGGTAGAGCACAAAGATGAGAAGAGCCAGGGGTCTCAGAGACATCATCAGAGCACTGAATCAGCTGCAGGCTTCTTATTCTCTGAGGTAATTGTTTAAGCCAATCTAGCTCGGGTATTCTGATATCTGATAGTTGAACTCATCCACACAATACAGCAAGTCATTTTACTTCTCTGGACATCAACAATTCATCACTAAATGAATTAGAGGGTACTGGAAAAATGATTACTAAGGGTCCTTTGGGTCTAGACTTTCCAGGATACCTCCAAGTGCCACATTTTTTTTCCCAGAAACTTTCCAGATCTCACAATCCCTTCAGTTGGGATTGTGGTCCTCTCTGAACTGAGACTCAGATTTCCTTTTTTCTTTCAGTGCCTGCTTCCCAGCTCCAATGCTAGCTGCTTTCCCGTGCACTGTGTCACTTAATCCTCAAAATAATCTCACATCCGATCCTGCAGCTGTGGGTCTGTGAGGCTAAGAGGCACTGTGTTCAAGGAGCTCACATTTCAACTTGCATCTGCCTGATTCCAAAGCCCAATTTCCCAACTGCCTTGGTGAACAGCCTGCATTATCTTCATTATCTTGAGAATGAGCTTTAGGTGACCCTATTAAACTGTGTTTTTCAAGCCCTGAGGCCCCCACACAGCATTAAACTCCAGGAATTAACAGACTAGCCTGTCCCAAGTGGAGTCACGGACAAATACCATTCAGAGCCTGCTGGGGAGGGGGCAGGGGAAGTTGGCCCAGCAAAGGCAGGTCAGCTGGGGGCCTGGGCCCTGACTGGAACAGCACAGCATAACTGCATCAGAGCCAGTCAGCCCCAAGGCGTGAGGCAGGCAGGCCAGCACTGTTTAGCATCCCTTCCTCTGGGTTCTGGGGGGGCGGAGGGAAGGAGAGTTCATCCAGACAGGGACAGAGAAGCTCGGTGAGCTGTTTCTCTCCATGCTATTAAGAGGCCCTGCTGCCTGTGCCCAGCCTGGACATGAAGGTGATTAATGTGCAGTGACAGGAGAATTAGTGGCTGCCCTCGCCAGGGAGTGGCAATTTGCCAGGCGCCGTTTCCCTCATCAAAGGGGATGAGCAGGTGAGCAAGCCAGTGTCCCTCCCTCTGGCGGGGGCTGTAGCTGCATTCCCATCACCCAGGGCTGACTTAATCCAGGCCAGAGCTGCTTTCTCTAGGTGGGCTGAGCAGGGGGGAGAGGGTGGGGGAGGGAGGAAGAGGAGAGGAGGGAGGGAGGAGACAAAGAAAAAGAAGGAAGAGGAGCAGGATGGAGGGAAGCTGTGAAGGAGTTCTGTCCAGCTGCTTGACGTGAACGCTTTGCAGGGAGGAACAAATGGAAACGGAATTAAAGATGTTACTTGGGATGTCTTGAACTCCTCTGAAACAGTCAGGACGCCCTCTGCCTAGGCAGACCTGGGGGAGTAAGTGGTTACTGACACTGGCTCAGGCCACAGTGAAAGTGCCCTCCCAGAGCCACACCCAACCACCCAGGGGCTGGACCCGGAGGGGGATTCTCAGTCAGATTCTTGCCACTCCCTTCCCAGTGCAGGACAGACTCCTGGAGGATCCAGAAGACTCACCTAATGTGTGAAGAGCCTATGAGCTTCGCTCTTCCTCTTGCCATGGGCAGTCCACAGCCCCTCTGTCTCTTACAGTCTGACAGCCTCAGGCATGGAGGTCGCTGCCTGGCAGCACCCAAGGCCTTGGCCCTCCTTCTCTGGCTCATTTCAAGGCTCTAGCTTGAGCACCCCCATGGGTCCTGGGCCCTGAGACCCACCTACTGGCCCTCAAGTCAGCTGTCCTCCTAGGGTTTCCCTGAAGGGGTCCATGAGATGCCCTTTCAAGGCCATAGAAACCCAGCATCTTCTGGGAAAGTGAGACTTGAAAGCCTCTCTCCACCTGAAGACACCACAGCCCCCGGCTTACCAGCTCATTTGCAGGCAGATTCCGGGGGGAGGGGCAACGGTGAGGTGACCCTCTTTTCAGAGTCCTAATGAGAAGGAAGGGTAGTCCCTCTGGTTTGGGGCCTGTATTCGTTTCTTAGGGCTGCCCAAGTAAGTACCATAGACTGGGGAGCTTAAACACCAGAAGTTCACTCTCTCACAGTTCCAGAGACTCAAAGTCTAAATTCGAGGTGTCTGCAGGGCCATGTTGCCTCTGGAATCCTCCCTGGCCTCTTCCTGGTGACTGGTGGTTTGTTGGTGATCTTTGGTGATCCTTGGCTTGGAGGGAGCTACATGACTCCAATCTGCCTCTATAGTCACATGTCACATGGTGTTCCCTCCCCCCCCTCCCCGTGTTCATCTCAGTCCTCACGTAGCCATTCCTACAGGGACACTGAGCCCACTGAATCAGGGCCCACTCTTATTTCTGGATGAACTCATCTTAACAAATTATATCACCAATGACCCTGTCTCCAAATAAGGTCACACTCTGCAGTAAGTGGGGGTTAGGACTCCACAGCTCTTTTTTGGGTAGATGCAATTCAGCTCCTAACAGGGGAGGTCAAGGATCTGAGGAGTGGAATTTTCTTCCTCTTTCTCTTTGCAGCCTGGTTAAGCCTAAATGATTCAGTCCTCCATGTTCTGAAAGGGGTTCATTGCTCTAGCTCAAAGCTTCTTTAGATCTAGCACACACACAAATACACCAATCATCTGGGATCTTGTTAAATGCAGATTCAGCAGGTCTGGGGAGGGGCCTGGGACTTTGCATTCCTAACAAGCTCCTGGGTGATGCTCACGCTTCAGGAACCCCACATCACATAGTAACAGGCTGGCCCACTGAGCCATTCTTAGGAGGTCAAGTGACAGCCCCTCCAGCTCTGGGGAGGGGTGGAAGGCTGCCAGGTCTATGCGCTAGAAGGGAGAAAGTAGAATGCTTCAGTTTAATCACCAGAAAACTGCACCCCTTATAAATGTGTGGTGGAATATGCTCCAAGCCTTGTGAGGGAGCTGCTGGCTGAATTCTCAGTGTGGTCAGATCCTGGGGAAAGATTGGAAGACAGATGGGGCTGCCAGTTTCAGAGGAGGTACATCATTTCCACATCAGTCCTAATTCAGGGAGATCCTTTTTAAAAATTTCTCTTGGAAAATACTTTGGGAGTGGAATTTCTGGGTCCTATGGTAAATACATATTTATAACATTTTAATAGTATTAAATGCCAATATTGTTTTTTAAAAAATAAGTTTTATTTATTATTATTATTTTTTTAGTGTTTATTTATTTTTGAGAGAGAGGGAGAGTGGGAGCAGGTGAGGGGCAGAGAGAGAGGGAGACAGAGGATCCAAAGCAGGCTCTGAGCTGACAGCAGAGAGCGTGATGTGGGTCTCAAACTCATGAACTGTGAGATCATGACCTGAGTTGAAATCAACAGTGGGATGCTTAACCGAATGAGTCAACCAGGTGTCCCCAAAATATCAGTTTTATTGGGATATAATTCACATACCATGAAATTCACTCTTTCAAAGCATACAATTCCATGGATTTTAATATATTCACATGGTTGAACAGCCATCATCCCCAACCAATTCCAGAACATTTTCTCACCATGGGCTTCAGAAAAACACTGCTACACCCGTAACAGCTCATTGTGCTAAAAACCAAGAGCTTCCCATGCCTTAGCTCACCTAACCTCCATCACAATCCCATGAGCATGATTAGTGTCCCCATTTTACAAATGGGGAAACTGAGTCAGGAGGTTCGGGAACTCAAGTTCACCCAGCCAGTCAGTGGCAGAGGCCCTGCTCACATCTGATGCCTGAAGCGCACATCTTGACCCTTTGGGTAAGCCTTTGTCTCCTCTCAGCTTCTGACCTAGGGAGGGGGTGCCACTGGCTGTAGTCAGGCCTGCTGGCTTGAGGGTAGGAAGGAGAATGTCAGGAGAGTCTGATTTCTCAACCCGGCCACAGTCTGAACCTCCTCTAGGTGGGAGAGAGATGGTCTGTGGATCGGGAAGCCACAGGCAGCTGCCAGGCTTCACTGTGACACCTGGGTGATTCCTGCCCAGGAGGATGGACACAGGATGTGCTTTGTTGTAAGCTTGATGCCCAGCTGGAGCAGGGGAGTATGGCTTATGTCATCGTGCTGCTCCAGCTCAGAAGGACTTTGGGGAGAAGCTATATGGTTAAACCAGAGGCTCTATTAGCAGCCTTTGGGTCCCCTCTTCCTCTCTGTGCCAGTGAGTCAGCCAGCCAGCAGCCCCCTCATTTACTCCAGCTCCAAGGACAGCACTGAGGACCCATTATTTCTAACCTGTGTTGGTGCAGGCTGGGCTTGCACCCTCATTCTTCTACCTTTGCCCAGTCTCTCCAGCGTGTGCTGCCCCTCTCCTGGAGAGGGCTGCACACCCAGGTGCACCCCCAGAGTCCTTCTAGACCCTTCTCTGCCCATGTCTTCCAGAATCCCTGCTTCCTCATAGCTGAGTGGCTCTCTTTGCTTTGGATTGTAGCATTCATTTGGCTGTGAGAGCAGCTTGGTAATTTTTCTCTTTGTTACTGTACATACATAATTTACATGCAGAGAACGGCACAGATCTTCAAGTGTATGGTTTGATGAGTTTTGACAAATGCATTTGTCCACATAACTGCCCTCCTCTCAAGATATAGAACATTTCCATCACCTAAAAATGCCCCATGTGCCCCTTTCAGTCAATCACTATCCAGGCCCAAGCAACCTCTGATCTATCTGCATTTGCCACTGTAGATTAGTTCTGTCTGCTCGATCACTTCATAAATGTGTTTCTTGATGGCTAATAGGGCAGAGCACCTTTTCATCTTATTGGCCATTTATAAATCTTCCTTTTGTGAAGTGTTTGTTCAAGTCTTTGCCCATTCCATTCAAAGGGTTTTTTTTTTCTTTTTAAATTACCATTAAATTGTAGGAACAGTTTGTGTATTCTGGATATAAGTCCTTTGTGAAATACAGGTTGTGAGTATTTTCTCCCAGTCTACGGCTTGCCTATTCATTTTCTTAATGATGTGTTTCAAAGAGTAGAAGTTCTAAATCTTGAAAAAGTCCAATTTATCATGTTTTTTTTACCAGTTTTTTTTTTGTGTCCTCTCGGAGAAATCTTGGCCTATCCAAGGTCACAAAGATAGTCCCTTATGTTTTCTTCCTGAAGCCTTACAAGTTATGGCTTTTATATTTAGCTCTATGCTCCATCTTGAATTATTCTTTGTGTGAAGTGTGGAGTAGGGTTGAGATTCTTTTCTTTTTTTCTTAAGCGAATAACCAGTAGTTACAATACCAGTTGTTGAAAAGACTTTCCTTTCTCCATGGAGTTGCTTCAGCACTCCTAGTTATTTCTTATTAATAATCAAGTATAGATGATTCAAATAATTCACTCTTTTTTTACATTTATTTGTTTTCAGAGAGACAGAGAGAGTGAGGAGGGGAGGGGCAGAGAGAATCCCAGGCAGGCTTTGCACACTTGGCACAGAGATCCATGTGGGGCTTGAACTCACGAAACCTAAGATCATGACCTGAGCTGAAACCAAGAGTCGGAAGATTAACCAACTGAGTCACCCACCCAGGTGCCCCAAATAATTCACTCTTGATAGGTGAAAAGATGTTAAGAATAGACTTTAAAGTTTCCCCCGTGAAATGGCAAGTTCACACACTTGTCTTTCAAAATCCCTTCTTGACTGGGAAAGACGAGGTGCTGCTTGCTGTCTGGCCAGCTGGCCCTGACTTGTATGCAGCCCCAGGTGCACCTGGTTCCTGTCCAGGAACGGCCAGTAGCTGAGGGTGTGGTGGGGAACATGGGCTGGGAAGTGCTGCTTCAGAGTGTAGCATACTGATTCTCTTCCTGGATCGATTCTTGTTCTGTAACCAATCTCAGGTGCCCTCCTTGACTTCTGCTGTTAACTCAGTGTGGCCTGACGTCCCCTCTCTTGTTTGATTCATAACGCCAAGCCCTCTGTGAGGCTTGTGTCCACAATAGGCAAACTCTCTCTCTCTCTCTCTCTCTCCTTCATTTTGAAAGACAAGGCTACAGGGGGAGTTCCTCATTTTATTGCTGTGGCTGCAGAGGACAATGTGTTGTCACAGTGGTCCCTCTTCCGTGCATGGCAGACATGTGGCAGACAGTTGGCATGGCAGAAAGGCCACGGAGTTTTTAGTCTTATGGAGATATGGCCTTAAATTTTAGTTCTATTACCCACTGACTAGAGGAGTCTGATCCTGGCCTTGGGCTTGATGTTTTCAACCCTTACTTTTTGGAGTTGTTGTGAGGCTAACATGAAATACTTGAGAGAGTTTTATGCATGGCTTTCTTACTGTTTGCTAAGCCATTCATTTCATACTCTGTCTGCAGTAAGAAATGCAGGGATTACCACCTTCGTTTTAGTGTGGAGGAAATTAAGCCTTAGGGATGCTAGGCGACCCACTTGGAGCAGAGCTGGGTTTAGACCTCGGCCTCAGCCTCGGGCTTGGCCCTGTGCCCAGTGGGGCATCCCTGCACTGCTCCTCTCCTGAGAATGGCTGCAGGGCTCAGGAATTGAAGGAAAAAGGTACCAGTAATTTGTTTGCTTGTGATTGCTCTGAAAGCAGTAAGGCATTTCTGGGTACAGAAGCCACCCAGAAATCTCAAAGCCAACACGACCTTGAGGAATTGCTGGGGTCAGGAATAACCACATCTCCTTCCTCCCCTGGTGCTGGGACACCCTCCTGGGAGCACAGATTGCTTTTGCAGGGTCCTAGATTGCTCAGTTTGGGGTTCTCCCTTGTCACTCAGGAGGTGAGCTTTTCAACTCTGACAGTGACCTTGAATCTGACTCGCTGTCCAGAAACAGCGATGGCAACATACATAAATCTATTGAAGGCTTTGAGCATCAGAGGATAAAAAGGGGCTTCTAGTGGTTTTGACATAGAATCTGGTCCCTCAGGCCTGCATCAGATGTCCTAGAACCTCACTGAGAAGTCCTGTGGCTTGTCTGTGCCTGGTGTCACTGTCCTGAAACTTGAAGCCCCTGCAGGCGAGGTCTCCACCTCTAGGTGGCCCATCGCCTCTGCCATGGTCCAGAATGAACTCCCAGCACTGCCTATTGTCCCAGTGCCTGGACAGGTGCACAGGGAGGGGTGGGAGGCAACGTTAAGAGCACAGGCCTGGAGGTCAGAAGGACCTTCTCCAGTGCTGCTGGCTTTGCAACATCTCCCTGTGCATCTTAATCTTGCACCTGGAGATGAGAGATAATAGGACCAGCCCCAGGGGCTTGTAAGGCTTCAATAAGAGGAGGCATATAAACTCCGTGAGGGCTGGACATGGCTGGTCTCTCTTTCCATGGCTCCATGGCTCCATGGCTCCATGAGTTGTGTAGAACAGTGGCCCCTACTCTAAATGGCTGAATGAGGGTGGAGCACCATGCCTGGAACACCACGATGTTAGCCATGTCAATGCCACCGTCACGCAACCTTCCCACTACCAGGCAAATACTTACGTGACCTGCAATTGGGTGGAGGCAGATGGCCCTGGCTCATAGCCTATAAGTGCTAAGTGATAGTGTTCACTGTGAAGATTGGAGGACTCCTAACATGAGAATGGAGTACACAATGTGCCCACTGGGGTGTCTGGGTAAATAGAATCCACGGGTGGGCATTTGGAGACTGCCATATATTCTTTGAGTTCACTTGTTTCCTCTGATGCATGAAAATAAATTAAAAAAAATAAAAGAACATCCAGTGTTGAAGGGTTTCCTTTTTCTTGACTGCCGAGCCACCAGCCAATGGCTGGGAGCACTGGGCCAGTGTTGAGGTGACTGGCTGATTCCAGGAATGACAAGCCACAGGGTACAGCACAGGGGAATCAGTTCAGCAGGGTGTCACTCATCCGGAAGAGGGAAAAGAAATGTGGGGACAAAGGGGTAATGGGGCCCCACCTATGAGCTGCAGTTGGTCACAGAATTTATCACCATGACCTTCAGAGTAGCCAGCGTTGACTGACCTCTGGCTGCCTAGCATCTTGAGAGCCCTGTTCACATGGATTAGTGATGCATGAGCCTGAAGAACACTTGGCCCTCAGCTCCAGGACATGGCTGCAACCCTAGCCTGGGCCTTCCTGCCTCACATCTAAAGACACACTCAGGATGCCTGAGTCAGTGTGGTGATGTGGAGAATGTCTCCAGAAAGCCTGGTTCTGGGCCCAGGTCTACAGTAATTAGTTATGCCCTCAGGGAAGCCATCTTGCCCCTCTGGACTCCAGGATCCTCATGTGTAGACACTCAGCTGGTGGGAGATGTGGCTGCTCCAGGATCTGCTCCAGTTGTAATATTCCACGGTTCTGTTTCCCACCTGAATCACGATCAGGGCAGGTATCATTTACTGTGGTTTGTTCCAGGTTCTATGCCAGGTATAGCACATGAGAGGTCTCATTTGGTCCTCACAGCCAACCTCTGACTTAGGTATTATTACTCCCATTTTATGAAGGAGGGAACTGAGTATTCCAGAGGGACACAGTGACGGTGCTGGTGTCAGTCACCATGCTCTATGTTATATGGAATTGTCTTTTTTTTTTTTTTTTTTGAACTGCAAGGTGCTGTTCGTCTTCTGTATTATATTGCCTTTCCTAGTGTTTCCTTTCTCATTATTTATTGTCTTGTGGGAACCATGAGCAAAGTCAAGGGCTGGATGGGGTGAGCCTGCTTTGCTGTGTGCCAGCCCACTTAACTAGAACAAGGGGGTCAGCACAAGCCCATGCTGCTGGAATTCTTAGAACAGAAGAGAGGCCCAAGGAGCAGGAGGGAGGTACAGTCCCGACCACCAACCAATGTCTGTGTAGGCAGAAGGTGTTAATTTGGAGGTGGCAGGCTTGAGTGTGAGGGTGTTCGTGGTCTAGTCCTGCAACATCTTTAGGCCTTGGTGCCTCATTAGTAAAATGTAGATAATGGATATATGTTACAGAGTATTGAGAGGAAACATTCAGAAAAACACTCTGTGAACGTTCCTGAATGTCACTCCTACCCTGGGCCCAAGTTTAAGGTTTGGCACAAGCACAGTATTGGACAAATATTTGCTCTGGTTGTGAGCCATGGGTGGCACCATAATTTTCTGGGTGTTACCCACCTAACTTGGGTTGTTATAGAATATTAATAAATGCCTAACTGGTCTTGGGGAGAAGATGGATCTCTGGAAACGCAGCCTAAAGCTAGTCGGAAATGGTCTGCTAGCAAACACTCCTGAGGAAGACATTACTAATCATACTGTGCATTCCCACATAAGACCTATCTGCTTGAGGAAATGCATCCAGGGGGCCTCAGGACCCTGGACAGCAGTTTGATGCCGTGCATGGTTGTGGGAGTTGGGGCACTGCTCCCTTAATTCTCTTGAAAATCCAAAGGAAAAGTGCAAATGAATAACATGGTAAAATGACATTAAGGCCCATTCCTTCCCTTTGGAGAGCAGCTGCCCAGCCCCCACGCTGCTAGCCGATAATGGCCACCCCTCATCAAATATTTATCCCAGCCCTTGTGGTCCTCCATCAGCCTCCAGCATCATGCCAGGGATAGAATCTGATTATTAAAAATGGTCAGGAGTGAGGCAGGCAGACTACAAAGTGCCTGGGATGGAAAGGGGGGAAGATCAAAGCCATGTATTCTTCCTTAAAGGTCGTCTCCGGAAGCAGAGGCCTCCTATTAGGCAATCAGACTTGCAGGGGTTCAAGGACCTGGCCCCTGTGTGCTTCCCAGCCTCTGGGGCAGCTCTTGCTCCTTTCTTTCCTTGCCAGTGGGCCAGAAGGGAGCAAAGCCCAAGCCCTGGGGGCAGGGCCTGACTCTGAGCCATGGGTTTATGAAAAGCAAGGAATACCCTGCTCCACGCAGATATGTGACTGCCTTCACTTTTGAGGGGGTTCCTGGCATTTCATTAATGCCCTGTTTGAAGTCTGCCCTTTGCAAAGCAGAAAATGAAGACAAGAAAGCAAGCAAGAGGCTGATTCAAACAATCTTCTGAGGTCTGGAGTTTGTGATGTCCCTTTGTGTGGCTTCACTCATTACATGGGTGGAAGAGCCTGTCAGGCAAGAAATCATGCCTGGTGTTTACACTTTAATGGAACCCAGGGACCAATTAACTACACTGAGCGCCAACGGGCAAAGCATTTCTTAAAGGAATGGGAGGGATGGGAGGCAACTCTTATATTATTGCTCCATTTTCCCCCTTTTCCCAAATAAAAGACAGATGCTACATCAACAGTTTCTCAAGAGCGATCCTTTATTTTCTGTAAGTCCTAAAACTGACCCATTTATCAAAACATAACTGATGCCCCAGTCTACAAACAGTATCCTTTTCTCTCTCATGAATCCTGGAGCCCTGAGAGGC
The DNA here is from genome assembly GCF_003009895.1 of Hyaena hyaena. NCBI lineage: Eukaryota > Metazoa > Chordata > Mammalia > Carnivora > Hyaenidae > Hyaena > Hyaena hyaena. The sequence goes on along the minus strand of NW_024081222.1, from coordinate 904,063 downwards.
TGCAGCCTGGTCCAAGTAGCACCATCAAAATCTGCCCTCCACGCCCAGCAGCTGCACAGCAGCATCTTGCACAGCTTGGTGGACACGCCCGACCTCTCTCTGGGACAGGGTCCGTTCCATGTGGCGGTAGGTGATGCGGTAGCAGTGGCTGGTCTTGTGTGTCCTGGAGAATGGAAGAGAAAGGCAGGTGAGTGAGGGACAGACGTGCCTGCCATCTGCGGGAACAGAGTTGCCGGCTCTGACCAGAGGAGAACAGGATGAGATTCGGGGCCTACTGGCGTGGCGTGACAGAGACATCACCATCACTAATGGCCTGCACCTCTTACAGACTTCCTGAGAGGTGGTGGTGGGGGGCCACTGACTTGGAAAATCAAGACTGCTGGTTCCTGCTGGACTAGCTGCATTCAAGTCCCCTGGGTAGGTCGTTTCTTACAAGTCTGATTTCCTGGGCCAAGCCCTGGAGAGGTGGGAGGTGGTCTCTGGGTTTCTGGGCTTTTTGCCGGCTCCTCAGGGGGCTCTGCAAAGCAGAGATGGTTAGGAGCCAAGGCCAGTATGCCTCCACCTTTCCCACATCACAGAAAAAATATGTGGAAGGCACACTGCAGTCACAAGGTGGTGATTGGCTCCGGGGGCTCTAGTAGCCTAGAAGGCTGAGGGGTATCACTCTCTTTGCACCTCTATGGGCCACGGAAAGCATAGAGACAGTTGTGTCATACAGACATGCTTCCAAGTTCCAGGAAGCAGGGCCTTTTGCAGACTTAGTCCCCTCAGAGACACTTGAAGCCACAGTGCCTGGTGAGGCTGCTCTATGAACACACTTCTCTGTGAACACACAGGTGTAACTGTGTGTTTCAGGTAGACAGGACAGGTCTCCTGGTGCTGCTGGAAGGGCCAGACCTGCCCTATTGGGGTCCTTAAGAAGAGTCCACTGCAGAAGTAGAGCCCAGTGGTACCCAGCAGCACTGGGCCTCTTGTGGCTGCTAGAAAGACCCCACCCTGCCTCCCCCAGATGCAGAGGACAGGCCTTTTTTTTTTTTCCAACCTGACATCATCAAGCAAGGCTGCAACATCCTGAGTTTCTGAGAGATGGAAGATTTTAGAGGAGGAGAAATTAGTTAAGGAGCAAAAAGGAGGGTACAGGAATTGTAGAGGCTTGAAGACGATGCTGACATTTACTGAGTAAGTGTGGTGACAGGATCTGGTGTCTCACATGGCTCATATGGCTCACAACCCTTATGCAAGGGTGTGATGGTTGCCTGCGGGAGGAGGGCTCAGCCATGTCTAGTTGCACCTACTGCAAGGGACTCCTCCGCCAGCCTCCTCATTCCCTGTGCCAAGGAGGGACACAGAGGCCCTTGTGAGTCAGCGGCAGCTGGCTCCTTCACCTCTGGGCCACGACACACCTTTCCTGGGTCTCAGTTTCTCCTCTGTTGAAAGAAATCAACAGCATAGCATTTACATCATCAACCTTCCCACTCTGTTGCAGAAACCTAGTCAGAAAGGGACAGGGCTCTGCAAAGTATGAAGAGCTATATCAGTGTGAGGTGAAGTATCCTTGTGGCAACTGTTTGTATGTGCTTTCATTGGTTCACTCAGGCATCTCATACCTAGCTGAAGAGTGAGCTTATAGTACAGTCATTCTACACGCTGGGATGCCCAAGCAAGGATGAATGGGAAAAATTTGTCATCTTGTCTCTATGTGCTTCCCAGAAGGCCCCAAAAGGATTCCTGGGATTCAAACAGTTTTTATAAAACATTTTGATGAGTGAGGTGTAAATGAATCATAAACATATGGATTAATTTTATAAATTGAGAGAAATAAAATTTGGCAGAATATTTGGTGATAATTCAGTAGCTTCAACTGAAAATCAACCAGCTTTGCCTTTTCCTAACATCACTGGTGAGAGAAAGACGACTTACTTTTGTTTTCTAGAAACTTCTTTTTGAAGCTTTTAGTTGGTAGGACACACTCCTGTTCTCATTTTGCCTGTTGGAGGACTGAAAGCAGTGGGGCTGGCAATTGGTCACAAGTCTCCTTATCCTTGAGGACTGGGCTGTCCCTGAGAACCACGGGGTCACAGAGCTGAAGGGTCTCACGGCTCATCACTGACCAGGTTAAGAAGATAGATTTCTCAAGAGGAGGGATGCCCTCAGTGATCAACTCCAAGTATCTGAATTAGAGCTCTTTTGATTCTTTTATACCACTCAATGTGGCCTTTTTGTGGTCAAAAAGCTTCTCAGCCTTTTATCTGCCATAACCCTCACTGTCACTCAACAAGAGCAGCAGCAAACATTGATGTAGCACTTCTTACATACTGGGAACCATTGTAAGCCCTTTGTAGACATTAACTCATGTAGGCATCAAAACCTCACTGAGTTCACTGCATTCTTGTCCTGGTTATAAAAATAAGGAAACTGAGGCACAGAGAGCAAAATAACTTGCCCAAGTTCACACAGCTCCTAAGTGGCAGGGCTGGATTTGAAACCAGGCAATCTGGTGGGAATGCAAATAGTGCAGCTGCTGTGGAAAACAGCTTGGTGGGTCCTCAGAGTTAAACATGGAATTACCATATGACCCAGCCATTCCACTCCTAGGTATATACACCCCAAAGAACTGAAAGCAGGTGTTCAAACAAAGACCTGTATGAGAATTCTCATAGCAGCTCTATTCACAACAGCCAAACAGTGGATATGGCCATCGATGGATTAATAGATAAAATATAGTATAGGCATACAGTGGACCTGTACAATGGAATATTATTTAGTCATTGAAGGAATGAAGTAAGTAATGATACAAGCTACAATGTGGATGAACCCCCGAAATATGCTAAGTGAAGGGGCCAGACACAACAGATCACATACTGCATGATTTCACTCACATGAAATATCCAGAATAGGGAAATCCATATGATTGAAAGCAGACTGGCGATTGACAGAGGGTGGGGGAAGGAGGTATGGGTAGAAAAAACTGTTTAATGGTGTGAAAATTAATAAAGGGGACTGGGATGCTAGAAGAGGAGCCTACAAGGGAGAGCCCTTCCACTCAATGTAAATTACAAGAAGTGTCAACTACAGACTCCAACAGAAGTGTCAATCACAGACCCCAATAGAAGACTCTCAACAGGAAGCAATCATCAATTACAGGTCCCAACAGGGAAGGACGTAGACTGTATCTCCTACAGGAGATCGACCACCCCTGCAACTCAGCCAGTGAGAAACTGTCATCACCCTGAACTCCTGCTTCTCTCCAATGGACTTTTGTCCAAAATGACCCCTCTCAACTTCCTCCTTCTTCTCTATAAAATAATCTTCTTCTCTTGTGTTTGTTGGATTTGCCTATGATTGTGCTATAGCTGGCTTGTTCTGGAATGTTATTCCTAAATAAGCATATCTTTTGCTGGTAAGATAATGGGTAGTTTGAAGGTTAACAGTGGCCATGAGGTTTTCTTTTGGGGTGAAGAAAATGCTTTGGAACTAGATAGGTAATGTGGTTGCCTAACATTGAGAATGTCCTAAATGCCAATGACCTGCCCACTTCAAAAATGGTTAATTTTCACCTCATTACAAACACACACAAGGAAACTAGGCAGTTTGGTTTCAGAGCCCAATATTAGCTACCATGCCTGAGTGATCTACCACATTCCTCCTGTCTTCCTTTCCCTTCTCCAGCCTCTTCCTTCTACCCTAACCTCCTCTAAGAAGTGACAGGGCTTGCAAGTTACTGAGAAGGGAATAGTCTTTAATCCTTCTATTCAAGGAAGAGAATGAGTAAGCCCACGTTCCTTTCTAGCTCTGCCCTTTGACTAACAGAGGGCAGAAGCCAGACATGAGGCATAACTGTGACATGGGAAGCTCTGGAACAGTGATGCTTTTTAAAAAAGGTCTTTCCTACTTATGGAGCCATTAAAAGGCAGGCTGCAAAGCTGATCAGTTGTGGGAAATCAAGAGGGCTTGCAGGGAGAGCATGAGAGGGGGATTGGGGAGGGGTGCAGTCATGGCTCCCATCCCCCTACAGCAGGATGGGCAGTGTGAAGCTGCCATAGCCTTCCTGCCAGACTCACGTGGGCACAGCCTTCAGATGAGAAACCTTCACTGAAAGAGAGAAGAGACTACACTGATAATTCTCTCTTCTGTACTTGATAGCTTCTACTCATAGGCAGAAGAAATGAGAATACCCCCTTATGGAGTTTGAGGGGCAAATGTCATTACAGTGGGTCTGAAGAAAGAGTCTAAACAATTCTTTTGGTGCTGGAATTTCACAGAATTGGGATAGTGGCTAAAACGAATTGGTCACTGGCTAGAGCTTGGATTTTTAACAAAGATTTTAGAGTGAGAACCTGAAAATGTTTGAGATTCAAGGACTTATCACTGGTCTACTCAGAGATTGATTCAGTCCTTCAATAGCATGTTCCAGTCACTGAGCTAGACAGAGGTAAGCAAGTGAGGGGAGCCCTGACCCAACAGGCTCACATCTGAGGACCAGAGGTCTGCAGAGGTCCTGCAGACATCTGCAGAGGTCCAGGAGGGAGCCCAAGTGGAGGACTGTTCCCCTTATCGCCACGATGGGGCTGGTGCTGCATTGTAATCAGCCATGCTGCACTTTGCATCTCACATCCTCCTTCAGCAAACAACTCTTCCCTCTGGGGCTTCTCCGTGAGCATCTATGTGGTGCTACTCGTGTAACACGGCGCTAGGCTCTCCAGGGGCTACAAAAGGGATCCAGATCATCCTGCCTACTTAGGGGCTTACCGCTAGTGAGAAAAAGGACACACGACGGCCCACGCTTGCCCATGCATGGCGGAGTCCGAATGATGCTGTGGTTCACTACTCTGACCAGCCCACCACCTTTTTTGTTTTCCTAACTGGTCTCCCTTCAGTTCTCATTTTCAGAGATCCAGCCTGGCTCATGAAGCTGGAAACACCACTCAGAACTTTTTCTGAAACTCAGTTCTCCTTGGGTCCTATTCCCTGCTCTGGTGTGACTGTCAAGGTGTGCTGTACTCTGCTGTCCTGTGTGTGCCCGGCTGACCCCTACCCCCAGGAACTGAGGGGCAGCCCCCGTGTGGGCAGGTGGAAGAGCTGGGCTGAATGGTGGGTGCACCAGGGGCCAGGGAGCCTGTATTTTCATGCCTCCTTTTCCTGAAGCACAAACTAACCTTAAACCTATGGAAGGGGATGTTTGGGTGCTGTGTATGATCGAGTCTGGATTAGTCGAGGATTATCAAAATCATACATATTTCAGAGGAATCCTGCCCTAGCTCTTTCTTTCTTCCTGACCAAATAAGTGATAAAACTAACAAGTATCAAAGTACTGCTAGGTGACTGGCTGTGTTCCAGTTCACAGGGTGCCAGCAACAGACTCTGAAAGAACTAAGCATCACTGGAAAGAAAGGACAAGGGGTCTGAGGGCTAGCAAGGGTTGGATTACTTCTATTACACAACCACTTGGTTTACTCTGGCAACTAGACAGGCTCCAAACGTGAAATAAAACCCGTCCATGGGACGCAGCCAAAGCCCAGCTCCTGCAACACCCACAGTGGCTGGCTTTTCCATCTGTGACAGGAGCAGCTACTTCATGTTCTTGGCTGCTGTACTGGACACATCCTGGCGTAGATCATTTACGACCAGTAGTCACTGCAGATGCCACCTATGCATGCTAGGACTACTCAACAGACAAACGTCCATTTGGTCTGTCACCTGGGTCAGCCTTACCCCAGATCATTTCATTCACTTCTTAGGATACACAACTCCATGATGTTTCCTTGTTTTTAGCATCATGGGTTACGTGTAATGTCACACATATAACACATAACTCTCTTGTTTATCTTCTGCACAATGGAGAGGATACGGGTATAGTTTACACAGATTCTCTTCTACTCAGGTCGTTGTCTTTTTCTAAATTCCTGCCCCAGGTACTGCTCTGGGGTGGGTTCCATTTTCTGAGTAAAGAAAACATGTACTTCCCAGTTCAATCATAGTGTCTCCTGTGTGTACGATGCAGAAGGTCAGTAGGAAGTCACTGCACACCATTAGGAGGGTGCGTAGTGCTTTCATGGGGGTGGTGGTGGGGGTTGACTCAGGCAAGGGAACGGGATGATGGGAAATGGAGAACAGAGGGGACTATCTGTTCAAGGTCACTGAAAATACAGAGTGAAATGGGGCCTGGTGGAGTGGAGAGGAGCCCAGAGTTTGTACCTAGAGATTTGGGCTGTGGTCCCTACTCTGTCCTTTGCTTTCTGTGTGACTTGGGGCAGTTTACTTAACCCCTTGTGAAGTGAGGGTCACCACCCTCTTCCTGGGGTTGTGCTGGCTGAGTAGGGGCATGTTTGGAGCCTGCCGCCCCAAGAGCTCAACCCCCAGTCTGTCGTATCTCCTTCCTTTATTCCTAGGGTGCATTGGGAGAGGGATGGCGCTGTGAGGAAGATGAACTGTATTTCTTATGTGCTTCTTTGAAACCTCCTTTTGTGAGCCTGGAATCTGACCTGCGGCCAAGGGTAAGAGGTGTTTCCTATAGAGCATGAGCACATTAGTTAGCTGTGGCTGGAAAAGTTCAGTGAGGAGGGCAGGTTAGGGAGAGTGATTTATTAGTGAGTGAATTATCGCTCAGAATCAGGCACCATGTAAATAAGTCATCTGGAAACTAAGTACATCACTTTTTCTTCTTTACCTTTCATATATATATATATATAAAGGAGGAGAAAACAAAATCTGATCATAAGACATCATACAGTGACTCTGTATCACTTTCCTAATGATCTGGTCTGAGGTTTTCTCTGACAGAGGCATCACTGGTTTAATGTAAAGAAAGAATACAGGTGTGGGAGGCAGGAGACCTGGGCCCCAGTCCAAGCCCCAGCAATGTCTGTGTGACCTCTGTACATACAGAGGAAAGGGGCCAGCCAGCCAGCAGCATTTGCAAGCCTGCATGGAATGAAAGAAGAGGCCTTGATCTGGGGGGGCGGAGGGAGGGCAGTCTCCTGACAGGATAACACATGAACACGAGATGCATTAGTGATATTCATGATCAAAGCAAGAGGGAAGGGAGTTGGCTTCATGAGGTTGGATTATGGCTTGGTAGAGCCCACTGAGAAAGTCTTCCTGTAGAAGGCGGACGTCAACTTGTAATAGACACTCTGAACACCTTACAGCCCCTCTCCATCAACTACCCTTTTCTAGCCTGCCCCCCACCCTCATATAGAACTAAGAGGTCTGCCTTTCTCATTCTCAGAATGAGGTCTGAGGCCCGACACTCCCCAGTGGGCCATTCTAAGCGAGGGTCCTCCCCCCCCTCCCCCCAGTTTCTAGCTAGCCAGCATCACCAGTGCCTCTCGCTGCTGCTGCTGTGGTTACGATTTCTTCCCAGAGGGATTTCTGTTCCTGGGAGTCAGTCACAAGAAACCAAACCAGATGGTTCCTCTGACAGTTACTGCCTTGGGAAAGACAACTCCAATCCAGGCCTTGATGGAGGGAGAGTCAGAGCCAGGGAAAAAGGAACTTGCTGGGTGCAGCTTGAGTAGAGCTGCTTTCAAACCTGCCTCCTCCGCCCCCTGCCCAACTCCATCATCTCGCGTGGTGGCAACTTAAGAGCTCCTCAGAGAGGCACGTTTTGCAGGAAAGAAATGCTTTTTCACATCAAACACTTGTCAAGTCCTCAGGGAAGTTTCCAACCACCCCCAGGGTTTTATTCCCATCAATCCTGTATCTTCTCTTGGTATTTCCCAATGAGTGTCTCATGCTAAGTTCCTTAGGAGTGACGGTGTCCACGCTCTTGACTCCTAGGGAGTGGGGCCCATGTTCTTGGTCCCCACATGCATGTATATATGAAAATAATTGCTTTGGGGAAATTATCTAATAGAATCTCTTACGGAGGGGCACAAGATCTAGACTAGCCAGTGCCACAATGGCCCAGCTAGAGGACCTTAACCTTGAGCCAGTTCTTAATTTCTGATCCAGATTCTCATTCTAAGTCATTGATAATGAACTCATAGGGTTTTTTGAAGAAACTGCATGAAAATAATATATGTTAGGTGTTTAGCATAGTTCAGGCTTATAGTTAACAGTATTATTATTTACATACCTAAATATTAGACAGCCTCTACTTTAGGTCACACAGAAAGATTTGAGTGACCTTAGATGAATTACCAGAGTTTCTACTCCTTATCTGTAAAAATGGATCCCTAATATGATGCATGCTACAACACGGAGAAACTTGGAATTATATCAAGTGAAATAAGCCAGACACAAAAGGTCAAATGTATAAGTCCACTTATACAAGGTCCCTAGAGTAGTGAAGTCAGAGGCAGAAAGTAGAAGGGTGTTTGTGAAGGGCTGGGGAAAGGGAGGAGGAGGAGTTAGTGTTTAATGGGGATGGAGTTTCAGTCTGGGAAGATGGAAAAGACCAGGCGGTGGATGGCGTGATGGCTGTGCAACAGTATGAAGGTACTTAATGCCATAGAACCAGACACTTAAAAATGGTGAACATGGTGAATTTTACATTATGTTTATTAAAATAAAAAAAAATTTTTAAGGAGGAGAGTTGGCCCAAATAACCTAGTTAAATATAACTAGGAATGGAGGAACTCACATTTACATTTAAAACAAACAAACAAAAGACAACAACAAAAACGCTACCAGGTCACTGACACCCATGTGGCAGACACCCATGTGGTTGCTTCCCACCCTCCCCACAAGGCTCACTTTGACTTCATTAACCTGGCTCCTAAGCTGCCCTGCGTTTCATACAAATGAATTTTTACGATGTCTTGCTCCTAATGCTGTAACAGAGTTTGACCATATTTGAACAATTCTTTTCCATGATTTCCTGATCTTCCAAGCCATCCTCATACGTTTCTAACAAACTTGGAGTAATGGCTTATTTTGCACAGATTTCCAAAGCTCTGTGCTTTTTGGTTGCATGGAAAATTTGGAAGAGGTTTTATTTTTCTCCCTGGCATAATCTGCCAAGCCAGAGTCAACAGAGCTAACTTTAACTCTTCTACTGTTACATGGCAGCTTCCCAAACGTGTTGACACTTTGGTGGATGACTCACATTACAAAACAGAAGATTTGCGGTGGGTGAAGTGCTACATTTCCAACTCAATCAATTGATTAGCAATTATTTATCCTGTGATGAGGCAGACATTGTGAAAGATACAAAATACGAATTGCTTGATCAATCCACAAATATTCATGGAGTGGCTGTTCTGTGCACAGCTCAGTGGTGTTGTGAGGGGGAAGAAGTGCCCGAAAAGAATACAAAGAAGGATTAGGCTACATTACCATCTATTTGGGGCTTAAGGCATTTATACATGAAAAGATACCAACAGGACAAAGCAATTCACACTAAATGTTAAATGAACAACACAGATTCTAAGTAATTTAGCAGTGAGAAAGATTAGCAGGGGAGATGAGATTAGATTTAGATCTTAAAGTATGATCAGGAATTTTGCAGGTGAAGGCCAAGGGGTTGCATCTAGCTGGCAAAATGACATAAGGACTGGCCGAGGGGCATTCCTTATATCTTTTTCCTCTTCCATTTATTTCAACGCTGAGTTGGTGAGTATATGTTACAGGTATAAATGGTCCAGTGAAGAGCTATCCAGAGGATGCCCAATCTGCTTGCTGGGAGAGGGCTGTATACAACCACAGCAGGAAGCCAGTTTTGGTCACAGCAGGTATAGGAAGTGATGGACCCCATAAGAGGGAAGGGTCATTTCTGCAAAGGCACAGACAGAATCATGAACACGCATGGACAGGTTGAGGAGAGGTGAGTAGTTCAGAGTGGCTGGTCTGGTTGTAGACAGTACAGGAGTTGTAGGGTAGGAGGCTGCATGGTGGAGGATGGAGATTATAGAGGAGGGTTTTATGTTACTAAGAAGCCTCAAGTGAAAATCCATCATTAAGCAATCAACCAAACAACAGAGTCCAGGATCTTGTTTCTATAGTGCCTTATACTGCTCTGGGCAGTTTTATCTATCTAGAGTATGGTCCGCAGTGAACTTCAGATCTCACCCCCCCGCCCCCCAAACAACAGAGGATTACTCATATATTATGGTATATTATGTCACCAATCTGGTAATTTTTTTTTTTTTAAGGGAGAGAAGTGTGATCAGGGAAGAGGAAGTTGGAGGGCGGGGTGGTGTGGAAAGAGAGAAAGAAAGAGAGTGTATCTTAAGCAGGCTCAATGCAGAGCCCAACACAGGGCTCAATCCCAGGACTCTGGGATGACAACATGAGCCGAAATCAAGAGTTGGACACTCAGCTGACTGTCACCCATGTTCCCCCATCTGATATAAATAGCCACCCAACCAAGAAGTATGCTATAGATCTATCCTCAATCCCATTATTAAGAGTAGAATTGCCCAAAACTGTGTTATGTTGTATAGCTTATATTTCTTTAGTGAGTAATGGATGAAATGTGCAGACTGTATCAAGAAGACTCAGTGTCTAGATAATTAGGAAGGAAGTATTAGGAAAGAGAAATTTATATACATTTCAAATGACTTATAGTTATATTGCAAATGCTTTTGAGGAGGGACTCTCTTAGTCTAATTAATAGTACCATCTCTTGACAAATAGTGAGTGGGAGATTGAGGGAGAGAATGACAAAATAGGGACTTGGTTGGCAGGATGAGCTCCCACTATTCATAGTATTCTAGGCTGGAATATAATAGTGATATCTTGATTAAGGATTCACTATACAAGCAACATGTTTTATGGAATCACAGAATCCAAGGCATGGAGCCTTAAAGATTTTCTGTCCCAGGCCTGAGCTCCTTCTACAAAGCTTTATGTTAGAGTAACTTCTGGGGCAGACCATTACAGGTTTCTCCAGCACAGGCTGAGAGCAAGCTCCCCTTTACAATGAGCTGACAAGCATTTCCTATGTTTCTCCTCATTGGTCCTCAGTTCTGCTCCATGAACAGCCCTAGTGGGGGACTCCCAGGATCACTGATAGTCAGAGTCAGGGGTAGCACATGTAATGTTTAACATTGCTCTTTGAGGCTAAACGTCTGTCGGTCTATGCATCTGCCCGCCCATCCATCCATCCATCCATCCATCCATCCATCCATCCATCCATCCATTTATTCATTCAACAGATGAAGTGAATATCCAATATATATCATGTATCCTGCCAAGTATTGAGAACCAAATTATGGAACAAAAAACAAAACAAAACAAACCTGACCTCATGAAGCTCACAGTCTAGCATAAGATCCAGGCATTAATCAAAGAATTACAAAGAAATGTAAACTGCAACTACTACTACTGGGTTTGAAGAAGAGGTACAAGAGGCTACATAAAAGGGCAATTAACTTAGATGAGTAGGTCAGAGAAGGTTCCCTGTGCAAGTGTTAGTGAGCTGAGATCCCCACAGAGGGTAGGAACGACCTAGGAGAACGAAGGTGAGGGTGGTGATCGGAGCAATTCCTGGTAAAGGGGAGGGCATGTAAAGGGATCACAGGCCTGGTAAAGGCCCTGTGATCTGAGTTCAGATCCTAATTGCTCCTCCTCTGAGCCACGTGATCTTGGTCAGATTTCTTACCTTCTCCAGGTCTCAGTTTTCATGTTTATAACATGGAGAAAACAATTCTGCATGTCATGCAGGTGAAACCTTCATGGGCTCAGTCCAGGTTATTATGAACACCATCATCTGAGAATCCCATAGTTTAGGCCTTTTTTCTTAAGCAACAGAACCCCCATCTCTCTCCCGTGTTACATCCTTCAACTGTTCCCTCTAAATTACATGGTATATATAGCACAGCTCACAGCAAAGCTACTTTAGTTAAAGTGGGCTTGAGGATCCCATGCACTTGGCCTCTGCCTCCTGCACACAGCAGCCTCATTCCCCGGTGGCTCATCAGAATCCCCAAAGCTCCAAGGAGGGAAATTTAAAAACCATCCCAGGGGCACCTGAGTGGCTCAGTTGGCTAAGTGTCTAACTTCAGCTCAGGTTATAATCTCATGGTTTTTGAGAGAGCCCCGCATAGGGTTCCCTTCCTGGGGTTCTCTCTCTCCTTCCCTCTTTGCCCCTCTTCCACTCCCTCTCTCACTCAAAAATAAATAAATAAATAAATAAACTTAAAAAAAAAAAAACAACCCACCCCAGATTCTATATCAGAAGCAAAGCTCAGAGAGGCAGTGAATGCTTTGCCTGAATTCATCTGAAAATTTACAAATCCCAGTGAAATTTGCTTAAAATACAACTGGAGCTCATTTGGGGGAACACATTCTTCTACATAAAGAGAAATCCTTGCTTCCATGGAGCATAAATCCAGGAAGATATAGCAGAGAGCAGACAGGCTGCAAAGTTAGAAACCTGGGTTCTTATCTGAGAGCTTATCACTAAGACAAGTGACTTAGCAGGTCCTTTAATGGCTCTGAGCCTCAGTTTCTATATTTTACAGAAGGAATTACAACTGCCTTCCAGTGTTATAAATAGTTAGTAGGTTTTTAAAGTGCTTTGTAAACAAATGACTATTTACATATATCATAATAAAAGGGAGATTTCATCTTTGCAAATGACCAAGCAACATTTAGTGCTAAAATTGGGGAGAAATGGTAATCTAATTGACTAATATTTCGTAAGTGCTAAAAGGAAGCACAGCCATACAGTAAACAAGATACCTTTTCTGATATGGCTTATTGTTGGTCCTATAAAAATTCTTAAAAAAAAAAAAAAAGAGTTCCAAACAATTTTTTAATACAAAACAGCATCATATAGCTTTTAACACGGACCACTTGGCAAGTATAGTGTTACTTGAAGTCAAGCTGCTGGAATGGCCCGGTGTACTACGTTATAGTCATACCACAGTCATGGATGTTCCTAATGGATTTATTTTTATCGTCTAGAGAAGGACACAACTATCTCAGACCATCTATTCCCCTGAAAATTTAACATGAGGAAACCATACTGACAGAAATCTGTAACACCTATATGAAAATAGTGCTTAAATTCTACATGTTGATAAAATTAAAGAAAGCTCTGGGCTTTGCCATCACATAGTCTTTGTAAAATTGAAGATACTTTGTTATTAATCATAGTAGCAACAGTAATAGAAATTAACAGTTATAAAGTGATGCAGCTTCCAGAGTCTCAGACCCACAAGATCTTACTGGCTGAGATCCACAGGGCAATCCTGACAGGTGGACACTGTCACCTCCTTCCGCAGAGCCAGCTACAGGCCCAGGGAGCTGAAGGACTTAGGGAGGGCCACAGCTAGAATTTGTGGGCGCTTGTTTCCTTTTTCAATCAGGTCTGCTCATCTTTTTGTCCTAGGCACACTCTGCTCAGCCTGTTAATGTCACCATTAATGACTTTTAAACAGGGATATCACAGTAACCAATTAAACTACAGGATGCTTTCAGAAATAGGACTAGGACTTTGTCACAAAACAGGAGAAAAGAAATTCATTAGCAAACATTACTTAGCAGAGAAATTATAGGAGGTGTGAAGAAAGAGGGTGAAAGAAGAAAGGAAACATTTTAAAGGGAAGAATGATCTATTACGTACTCATTGCTAGGCACTGTAATGTTTCACTTTATCCTCACCATTAATAGAAAATACGGAGGGAATAAAAATAAAAACAAACAAAACCAGAATAAGGGAGAGTATGAGACTGATGAAGACACAATCAAACCTAGAGAACATAGAGCCCAGACCTGCAGGTTGTGAGTTGAACCCTTGCTTTTAGAATGTGCAAACAAAATGAAAAGAAAGCCTTATCACTTCCATGGTTTGTACTGTCTGAGAGGAGAAAAGACCACAGTTCTTTAAGGAAGCAAAATATACCTCAACATAATATTCTAAAAGAAATTCCTCAGGTGGGGCTCCACACAGGGAACTTCTGATTAATAATGACTATGATTTATGGATCACTAAGTATGCCTACATGCAATACCTCATTTAATTCTTATCCAGCATATCATAATGGAATTATTTCGCTTATTTTGCAGATGAGGAAACTATAGCTCAGGGAGGTTAAAAGTGACTTGCCCAGGTCACTCAAATAGTAGGTAACAGACGCAGGATTATAATTTGGGTGTCCAATGGCCTCCAAATCTATGCTTTTAATCCTGGGATGGGGATATTGTCTGATATTAGTAGCCAACGTCTCGACCATATCACTATTTCAAGGCAGTAGCTGAGTTTCATAAGGCTGTTTCCTTGATGAAACTTGAGGGAATAGCACTAAAATGTACTTCCATGAAAAAACAATTTTGCTTCAGGCAAGGGAGGTGGGTCAGTTCAACACAGCGTTTTTGGTGGTCTAGATATCTTTGCTACTTGGATAAAACCATTGACCTCTCTAGGTCTCAATAAAACAGAAGCAATGTTACTTGCTCCTGATGAGTCCCTTAGTTAGGAAAAAGCTGAAGTCATGTGAGCAAAGCATTGTGAGCAACTTGGAAGAAAGTACCAATAAAGTAAGAGTCAGAGGCAATAAAGCATTTCAAAATATAATTGAATTACAGTTGTCCATTTTCAAACTCAGTGAAAACAAGTATTTTCTTACTTCAAAAAATGATATCAAGCTTATATTGCTGGTTACTGAAGAGAAACATTATCAATCTTCTGAAGTTGAAATCTATCCATTATAAATAATTATAGGTAAGATTTGATAAGAGTGCCCATGGGTTAATTTCAAAGGCAAAGTATCAAGACACCTCAATTTGTAGGCTCATGGGGCAATGTGACACACTGTCATGCCTTGAAGAAGCAACTAATGTGGTCCAACATCTTTACGTTCCCTTATTTCATGCTGTTTTTTTTTTTTTTTTTTTGCCAGGCAAAGGAATGAGTGTGCAGAGTTGGGCAGTGTGTGCTTTGGACAGATTGCTAAGACAGGTAACCAAAGAGTATGTATGTCTCTTCTATGTATGACAATTAGCTCAGTATAAAATAGCAGTGAGTGAGGAAGGTCCCAGAATGATGACAGAATAAAATAAAGAGCCTACTGCTATATACTCCCAGATGTGTTGAATAACATATAAGAACACTGGCTTAAAAAAAAAGCAAATAGCTAAATAAATAATATGAAAGCAAGGGAAAATCTCCCGAATGCTTCAGCTGCCTAGAGCAGTGAGCAATATTGGCTATTGTAACCCAGAGTTTATATTTTGCTGTCCGCCTGGGAATAGAGATGAAATCTTTGGTCCACACGAAGCAAGAAGTTGGAATTGTAAAAGCAATTGGATTCCTGCACAAAGCTGGTACCTTAAAGTACTGCATCCTTAATAAAACAGTAGACTAAGAAAAAATATGTCCTCAGCACAAAGAAGGGCAAAGGAATCTTGTCTCTGCCTAGATTCTGAAAACAATGCAAAGGAGTCTACCCTGAGAATCAAAATTCCAGGTTTGTGTCACATGAGGCTTTTGGATCCAAAGTATACAATGTCTCGGATCCTCAAGCTGAGAAGTCAACATAAAATTGGTCCTGGAATGGGGCTAACCCCAGGATGCCTGGCAGAAGAAAATGAAGAACAGCTCTGGAGAGAAGGTTAACTACATGGGATCACTTCAGGTAAAGCTCCAGTGAACATAACCTCATAGTCAAAAATTACAGAACACATAAGGAAATAACTCATTATATGCCTGAGTCATTACATAAAAAACACAGAAGGATCAGTAGCCCCACGAATTTCAGATACAAGAACAACCTAAAGAGTATTTAAAATGCTTAAAAATGGATTCAAACATTTGAAAATTCTCCAAATACTTAAAGACATAAAAGAACCATATAAAAGAACATTATGAAAAGAGAACAGCAGGTATGAAATAGGCCTACATAAAAATGTAGAGAAATAAAAACATTTATAATTTGAAAACCGGTGGAGAGGTTAAAACAACAGATTAGACACAGCTGAATGAAGAATTAGTAATCTGGAAGGCAGATCTGAGGAGCTCTTTAGAATGCAGTAAAGAAAGAAGTACAGAAATGGAATAGAGGAGAGAGGGTAAGAAACACAGGATGGAATATGAGTGTCAGAAGAATATAGAGAGAATAAGGAGAGGCAATATCTGAAAAGATAACAGCAAGAGTCTTCCGATTTCATCAAGAATTGATGAAATCCCCAGACTCTGGAAGCACAGTAAATTCTGGATGGGATACAAGAAAAAAAGGCTGGACCAGACACATTGTAATGAAACTGCAGAATGCTTAAGACAAGGAGATGACCTTGAAAACAACTAGAGAGGAAAAATACAGAATTTACAAAGGAACAATGAAAGAAGCAGGCAACTTCTCAATACCTACAAAGAGTTCAGGAGGTAATGGAATAAAACCAACAAATGTCAACTTATATTAACTGTACTCAGCTAAGCTGTTATTCTAGAATAATGGCAAAATAAAACCACTCTCAGACAAAGTGGGACAAAATGAGAAAGTTTGCCACTCAACACCTTCAATGAAAGGCCTGTGGAAAGTATATTTTTAGGAAGGAAACTGAATTCAAAAAGAAAGTGGATGTGAGAAGCCAGCAACAGTAGTATGATGGCTTAGATCACAACCAGGTAAAACCTAGGTTTGAGATGTCCCAGTTTTCAGGGATAGCCCCCTTCTTAGATGGTACTCCCAGAATTGCTCTGAGTTGGAGTAAGTAGCTTAGGAAAGCTGATCTGCTCTGGTCGTTACCATCAGTCCTAGGCTTCCCACAGAAGCTGACTACTTGTGGAAACACACTGTGAAGCCACGTGGCACAACCGAGAGAGCTCCTGCTCTGGTCATACACACCTGCTTTCAGCACACACTTTGTGTGATTTTTTTTTCTGGAAAGTTGCTGAATCTCTGTAAGCCTGCTTCTTAAAATCTTTAAGTGGGGCTAAGAACATACTTTATAGATATATGTATAAAGTACTGAACATAGTGCCTGGCACAAAATAAATACTTAATAAGAGATAGTAGTTATTATAATTAGTATTAGCATCATGACCTTTGCTAATTGATTTAACGAACAGTACATACATTTATTTAGATTAACAAAAAAAGTGATGTGTCCCCAGATTTACTGGAAAAGAGAAAAATAAACAAGAGCATTAATAGCAACAGAAATTTATTGGGTGCCAAGTGCTAAGTACTATACACTTACCACCACACTATTCCTGGCCTTTGAGCACCTCCGATTACATGACATTGAAGCAGGTCCTCTGTTAACATCACCATGATGCTTGCTGAGTTAACACTGTAGGGAAGTGGCTGGCAAGTCTCTATGAAACACTGTGTTGACTCTAGTTGATTTGGAAGATATATCCTGGTTGGTTTTGTTTTTTAAAACCACTTTCTGGAGTTACCTCTGGCCACAGTAAACGTCAAAGTAGAGCAGAGAGAAAAGACAGATCTGCTGTTCTCTTTTCAACAGATAGGACAAAGCCATGAAATCTGTGTGCATGTTAACAGGGAGAGAAGGGGGAGGCAAAAGAAAAGCCTGGATTCCTGACAGCTCTGTGCCATGGCCAACCTTTTCTGCAGTTCATTAAAAGACACCCATTCACCTTAGTCTCTATTCCAATGAGAAAAACAGTAACTCACAAAACAGACACGAGTCCAAGGAGGGATCTAATGTCTGGCTGGTGGAGACTGAGCAGAAAACTCTGCAGCTGGAATAGCGGTAGAAGGCTAACCTTGGGCCTTCAGGCAAACATGCCAGAGGGGGCACCCTTTCTCCTTGTTATCCACCAAATAAACTGATGTCCAAAGCAGAAACCCCTCTGGCCACCTGCTTGTTTCAGTGTTTGCAGAAGTGACTTTGATTCATAATGTTTCCTTGCAACACATGTACTCTCTCTGCCCTTCTCTCTTTCCCTCTGTCTCAGTGCCCCCAGATCCAGATCCAAGGGACTTCTGGGTGCTGTGTTGCTACTTTCTTTTGGGCACTTTTATTTAAAAAGTGCTAAAGACTTTTATCATATACTACAATATACTTTTCTAGTATACTATGAGTATACTATCTTACATACTTCTTAAAACTCTCTTATAGAGCATTACTCCCATGGTAACCATAAGGACACTGAGAGAGGGGTTGTGTGACTTGCCCACCTCACCTGCTCTGCTAGTTGGGGCAGAGTCTGGGACCTCTCCAGGACACCTCGCTGCCCCTTTTCTAAGATGAGGCTCTGGGTGAGAGAATTGGGGGGCACCGGGAAACAGCAACATGTGGGGTATCAGGAAGCTTGGGTTCTGTGCTGTTAGTCCTGCCCCTAAACACTCAGGTAATCCTGAACAAGCAGCTAATATCTCTGGGCCTCAGTTCCTTCGTGTGGACTAGATGGTCACTAGGATCTCTGGCTCCCGCACTCGAGGTCTCTAAGTGCTTATGTATCTATCACACGTCAGGATGGATGAAAAGCTGGGACCCGGGAGCAAGCACATTTCTAGTTCACTGTGGCACCCAGCATCTGTCCTACTGCACCCTGGCCATGAAAACTGTTGCTTACAAACAAGCAGACAGTGGCTGGCAGATCCAGTAGTCTGCGGTGTCTGAAGCCAGGCTTTACTATGGTCCTTCTGAGTAAGTAGCTACCAAACTGCTAATTGGATTTAGCAAGTTGCTGAGTCACCATCGGCTAAGATCAAGTTGCTCTGCACAGTTGATGAGGCCCATCCTGTCAGCAGCTGAGAACACTTTCTTTGTGATTAAAAAGAACAGGAGTGCGCGAAGACACGCAGGGGATTGGCTTTCACAATTTACAACGAGTAATTAAAATCTAACAGACCACAATTAGAAAGCCTCCACCACAACCTTATTTTGCCATTTGTCTTTTAATTAAATGTGTCCCATGATTTAGCTCTAACTCAACACAGATTTCTAGTGGGGACAGGGGAGAGAAATACACAGAGCCCAGAGCCCTGATGGACTGGTTATCACATCTTGGAGAAGGAGGGTAGCGAGAAGAAGCTCAGGTATTTCATATAAGTCACTGATCATTCCTTTCTGGGGATCTTTGCACATCACAAAAGAGAGATGAAATGAGCCTGGCCCTTCACAAAACCACCACTGGGCAGGGCTGGTGGAAGGACTTTTTTATCTTCCAGAATTGATAGGATGATAAGTGGGAGAAACTTACCATTATGCCATGAAAACAAAACAAAACAAAACAAAAAAAACGTTTGCTAGGGCATTGTGGCACAACCCCAGGCGGGAGAAATCATTTTTAAATGGAAGAAATTCGGAGAAATTTCTCTTTTGTGCTACTAATGGCTTACCGCAAATGAGCAGTAACTTTGTGCATGGCATGTCTAAGGTGGGTGCCTGGGTGGGGCCTCGAGCAAGGGTGCGGGGAGTGGAGGGTCCTTGGATGTGACTGTCTTCCTGAGTGCAGCCCAGGGTGGGAGGCACTGCACGCCACCTCAGGCCTCCATCGGGCTCACCCCTTGAGCCGGAAACAGGCAGGGGGAGAAGCATTTATTCATCTGCTTTGTAATTTGGAGCTGGCATGAGGGGAGATGTTCCACTTTAGAAGCTTTGGAAGGATCCATGATTGGAATTAGATTTACTGACTCCCTGTTAAAGGATTTCTCACTGGAATGAATGCTGGTGAAGACAGAACTGAAGGCAGTTCACATAATGGATCACTCCTTAGCTTGCTTTGCTCAATAGGAAAGAGTTGTCAGTTGCATGCTGGGAACTGCTGCATTTTCATATTCATCAACTATCAAGTGTCCATGACAGCAGCACCTGATCCCTGGGCTGCAAGATGCTATTTGCCTGATAAACTAGAAGCTGAAAATCTATTAGCATAAGTCACTTCATTGGCTATTCCTGGTTTTCCTCTCTCCACCAACATACCCAGGAGGCTCAACTTGTTCTATAATTTCCCCAAATTGTTAAAATCACTAAAGGGGGGTGGATGAGATCCCTTATGGAGAGTTATGTTCCAAATACCATTTATAAGACAGTGAGTTTGTACCCAGAATACATGTTCTACACCCAGAAGCAACATTGCAAAGGTATTAGGATTCCAGCCTAGCCTCTTAGGATTCACCTAACTTACTGTGTTTATGAAGTTTCCTCAGTGTGAAAAAGGAAGGAAAAAGTTCTAGGTTGAGTCAATAGGGTGTCTAGTAAGGCAATACCCAACATGGTGAAGACTTTGAAGTCCTATAAAAATTGGTTCATCAAGAGAGATGTTTAGGGATCAGTTGGAGAGTTGAAAGAGCCCTTGAATAATCATTTTTTATTTTTTCTTTTGAATGTTTATTTTACTTTTGTGAGAGACAGAGACAGAGCATGAGCAGGGGAGGGGCAGAGAGAGAGGGAGACACAGGCTCCAGACTCTGAGTTGTCAGTACAGAGTCCAACGTGGGGCTCGAACTCACAAACCATGAGATCATGACCTGAGTCAAAGTCGGACGGTCAACTGACTGAGCCACTGAGGCTCCCCTTCATCTTTTATTTTGTTATTTAAAGTTTTAAAATATTTATTTATTATTTTGAGGGGGTAGGGGCAGAGAGGGAAATACAGAATCTAAACCTGAGCTGTCAACACAGGGCTCAAACTCACGGACCATGAGATCATGACCTGAGCCAAAGTCAGAGGCTTACTGGCCTGAGCTACTCAGGTGCCCCCGAATAGTCATCTTTTAAACGATTGTGCCTTCCTTCCCAGGCAGAAATAAAAAGTCACAAGAAACCCTTTCAATTCCCTGCCACCAGGCCTGCTCTCACCAGCATTCACATTCACACCATCATTTTCCTCTTCCTCTACTGACTTGCCTCCTCCTGACAGCTGAACCCCAGCAGGGCGATATGCATTCTATGGTCTCCAAATTCTGGGGGGCCTGGTCTACCAAGGATGCTTTCTCTCTCCTGTATCTGCGGCTCTCCTCTCTCTGTGCCTTCCCTGCCCTCCCACCAGTATTTAGAGATGCCTATGTCCATCTTAAAGAAACTCTTTCCAAGAGATCTCCTCTGGTTCTTTTATTTCTTGCTTCTCCGTCAGAGCCAAGCTTCCTGCAAATGTGTATCTAAATGCCTCCACGTCTTCTTGCTACTCATTTCCCAGTGTACTGAGATCCTGTCTGATCAAGAGGGTTGAGGGGCTGAGGTCCAGGTCGTGCTGGGCTCACCACGTGTGGGGCTGGGTCTGCAGGGGAAGTCATACAATCTTCTCACTGGTTTTTCAAGGAGCACCTCACATACAACTCCCCTGCCTAGGACCCTTCCCTCAGGGGAGGGATTAGTCTGAATGGAAGGAAAGGAAGAGGGCTGGGCCTGAGGGTCTCAGCCTGTGCAGGGCTCTGCCTTTTGTACCAGCCCAACCTATGGATATCTGCCCACCCACGGAGGTAGGGAGTGGATTTCAGGGAAGGTAATTAAGGAGCCCAACCATATACCAATATTAAAACTTTATTTTGATCTTCACCTGTCTGATTCCTGTATCTACTTCTTAATTGTATCTCAGTTCAGTAAAGAGGAGGGATGCTATTTATTGGTCCTTCTCAAAATGTCACAAACACAATCTGTTATTATTTCAGGCTAACCACATGCAAGTCAAAAAGCAAAGTAGTGAGGATCCAGTGTTCACTCATAGGCAGCACTGACTTTGTATTTGCTGAATAGGTGAATAAAAAGTACTCAGTAATGGCAGACAGTAGTTGAACCAACTTATTTTTCATTACTGTTCCAGGCTCTGTCAACGACAAGTCTTGTGTCCTGTAACAAGCTGTTGAACCTCTCTGAGCCTGAGTCAAATTATTAAGACAAAATGATATATTGTATGTAGTACACTTAGCTGGCATACATTAATAATGAAGGCTGGTTCTTTTTATTTTCAGTTTTACTCTTAACCCCTGATTCTTGCCTGTGGCTATGATGCCTGGTGCTGACCTCCTTCCCCACTGTTCTTGGTAAGGAAAAATGTCGAGTTCTTATAGCACATTAGCCGCAAGGGCTGTGATTCCTGAAGCTCTCAAGATTATTTTCTCTTTATGTTTCCTGCGTTTATCTGGCAGCACCCTTTGTACCAAACATACTGTTCTTTTCACCTGAAGTAAATCTCTGAGACATGCTTATTTCTCTCTTTTGCTCAAAATGGGAGGTGTCATTTTCTCCCTTGGTCAGCTATGAGAAAAAGAGGCTCCAGAATGTCAATGGGAAAGATTTGGGGGAGAAAGCAAAATTCTGAGAGGCATGCATTCGGGAGCTCATGCTGGGAAGACAGAGGCAGGAGTGGGTAGAGGGGAGGAGGGATAAGGGAGAGAGGAGCCACATTGGGAGAGTTTCCTTGAGGTGGGGATGGAACTGGGTTGGCAGGCAGATTTTGAATGACAATTTTAAGGTCATTTCAGATAAACTCTTGATCTTAAGAAACACTCCAGGATAAAGCACAGAAGGGAATGAGCTTGGAATTGGAGAAAATGGAAGGTTTAGCTATAGATTTTAAGAACAATCTCTAAATTCATTAACTGAAAAAGAGAGGCAAATGGGCTGGTAGCTCAATATATTTCAGTGATAAGAAAAAGGTTACTTAGCAACAAGGTGAATGCTGATAGGTGACTGTAGGCCACTTCTGTCGTCTGACTCAAGATCATGTGTGTGGTTTTGGCAAGTGACTTAACTTCTCTGAGCCTCACTGCAGCGGACACTAGCATCCACTCCCCTTCCCACATTGTGGTATCTAGTCTTGTAGGATGGTCCCCAATGATCCCTGCCATCTGTATTCATGCCCCTGTGTAATTCCCTCTTATGTCATACCATATGCCACACATATCTGTGCAACCAAAATAATATGGCAGATACGACAGTATGTTACTTTCATACGCCATGATAATCCATAAGCAAACCTTATAGGCTGTAGCTTCAAAGCATATCCAGAACTGAGCACTTCTCACCATGTCTCCCACTACCATCTGAATCAGCACCCTCTCTCTCTGAATTACTCCAATAGTCTAACTGGTCTCCCTGCCTCTCCCCCTGCCTCCTTAGAGCAGCCTAAATAATGCTGTTGAAACATTAAGTCACATCATGTCACTTCTGCTCAAAGCATTTTTTTTCATATCTTTAAAAATTCTGTCTTTTTGGTGGGGAGTTAATGTTTATCTTTGGGGGGGGAGGGCAGAGAAGGAGGGAGACAGAGGATCTGAAGCAGAGCCCAAAGGGGGGCTCGAACTCATGAATTGTGAGATCATGACCTGAACCAAAGTCAAATGCTTAACTGGGTGCCCTCAAAACCTTGTAGAACTTCTCAGTACATTCAGAGTTAAGGCCAAGTATCCCTTCAATGGCCTACAAGATCCCACGTGACCAGGCCCCCAGTGTTACTTCCAATTTTATCTCCTACGACACCCATCACACTTGCTGTTCTAACTACCATGGCGTCTCCTGGCTGGTGCCCCCACACCACCTATTCCTCAAACTTGGGGCATGTACCTGCCTCAGAACCGATCTCCCTTCCCTGCTTTTTATCCATAGCACTTGTCATGATCCATAAAACACTATGTATGTTACTCATTTATTTTATTATCTGTCCCCACAGAACATAAGCAGTGCATGGACAGTGTTTTCTCTTCAATTTTGTTCACTGCTGCAGTCTCCAAGCCTGGCAAACAGCAGGGGCTTAATACATATCAACAGATATTGACACTGGTTACTATCAAGTGATATGCATGGGTTCAGGCACTGAGGGGACAGGATGACTAGGACCTGACCCTGTCCTAAGAAATCGCATCTCTTCCCCCTTCACACTCCTCCTGACCAAGACCCCTCACCCCCAATCTCACTAGCCAGATCTGGCTGCTGCCCAGAGGCTGGCTCTCTAATTATGGAAGCCCCAGGCCTGAGTAGGTGCTGTCTGCAAAGAACTCGGGTCTGAAAGAACTAAGAGCTCTCTGCCATCTTACTTGGCTGGGGGGCTCTGAGTGGCGGAAGCTCACTGACACAGGGCCCAGAAAGCCATTGTCTGGATTATACTCAAATAAATGCAAATAAAGTGCAAACAAATGAATACATGCAAGCAGACAAGAATCTGCTGCTGTCAACACAAAAACTGGATACTAATGGTATGGAAGACTGTGTGTGTGTGAGTATGTGTGTGCATTTCCTCTTCCATGCACCATCTAAGGACCACTGTCTTTGTTCATGAGGGTGGGCTCTAGTTTCTAGAGGAAAGCCTGCCCAGCTTTGGGCTGGTCTCTGTAGTGTAAAAAGATAATTATCTGCTCGCTGCCTGGGAATGTATGGTATCAAATAGATTACTTTAGTAATTAAAATAATGAAAGGAGTTATCAGAGCTGGAAGATTTCTTTTGTCTTTTTAATTGAAGACTCTAAATAAGGGTGAAAATATGATTTGGAGGGAAATGTCCTGATTAATCCATCTGATAATTATAGGGCATGGCAATTGGGGGCTTGTCTCCACATCGCAGGCTTTTGGGGTTCCTTTCACTGGTCAGCTTTCCTTGGTGCTCTCCTCTGACTCTGAACCATACAGGGTCACAGAGGGCTCACTTTGGGATAAAAGGTGGCTGTTACAGTCCATTGATTTATTTAACCTTTCATTTCCAGCCATGAACATTCTGTACTTTCCTCAAACAGACCTTTTTATTCTACTGTCTTTGAAAAGAGCTAATAAAGAATCAATTACAAGGGATACACACAAACAGAAATTGGTATTTATCTTTGCGGGATATCTGCTGGAAAATAAAAAGATCATTAAACCACAGGTACACACGATGAAGTGTGTCTCCTAAAGGCTGTCCACCATGAAAGTGTGAGTGTGCCCCGGCTCTCAAGTGAGAGACTAGTTCCTCACCCACAGGAGGAAAGGAGCCAAGGCTGAGGACGGAGGGGGCAGCTGTCCTCTGTTTCTGAGAGCCCCAGGAACCACTCCATACTTGGATTTCCAGGAAATCTCTTGAGAGGCCACTTTTTCCCTGAGAATTTGGCGATACAAAGAGCCAGAAAGTAGAACAGGGCTAATAATAACTTCATTGCTGCTTTCGTCCTTATTCAGAAACTCATTTTTATTTTTTTTAATGGCTCTTTCCTAGGAGCCATTAAACCATTTTGTGGGTATATTTGTAGATGTTAATTTTGGCATAAACGTTAGAGGCTATGGCATAAACACCATTTCTTTTCCTAAATAATGTCAAGTGCTACAGATAAAGTTAATGATGTGACTCGGCTGGGGAGAATGACCAAGATGATCATAACTATTTCCTTTGCCACCAAAACCTAATTGCCAAACCCAAATAGACCTTGATGGGGGTATTTTCTTTATGATTGTTCATTACATCATATATTTATGTTTTATTGCACTTTTCTGCATATGTGTTGTATTTGGCAATAAAAAGGTAAAGCAGTTTAATGTCTGCCTGCCAAAAGGCTTCTGAGCTATGCCCCATGGTACTTTCCGTGCTTAAAGTACAGGACTGCCTCTGAGCTCTGAGGTGCGCTGCAGGGTCACTGAACACTTGCCCTGTGCTCTGGACTTTATTTATTCACCTGGGTTTTAAAGCTTCCTCCTGTCCATTCCCTTTCCTTATGAAAAGCTGGTCAGGATATGGGAATGGGTGGAAACTGGTGGGCAGGTAAGTGCAGGCTTAGGAATCAGACAGAAATAGATTTGCACTGCAGTTCTGTTACTTACTACCTGTGTGGCCTGGGAAAGCTGCCCGCCCCTTCCACCCCCCCTCCCCCGCCAAGGCTCTCCTTCTTAATCTGTAAACAGAGCCCATTATAGTACCTATCTCAGAGAACTGTTATAATGGGTAATTTGTTAACATACTGTTTCAGTCAGGATGTGATGGCTGTGGTAACAGAGTTCCCAATTCGAATAGGTTCAAGGAATGCAGAAATGTGTTGGGCCGAATTTGTCTTGTTACAAGTAGAGCAGTGAGAGGGCTCTCCTATGGCAGTGGCTTTGGTTTGGTTTCTCTGCCATTTTCCCAGCTCTGCTCTCCTACACAGGCCAGCTACACCCCCAGATCTGTGCCCAAAGGTCCAGGCTTGTCACCCACACAGGAAAACATCCTCCCTGACATTCTCTCTCAAGCATGAGGAGATGCTCCTCGAAGCCCTCCGATGTCCCAGATCTTCCCCTCAAAAATCACTGGTGCCAGTTAGGTTAGGGGCCATTCCTCAGCCAATCCTTGTCATGGAGGAAATACCATGCACTGACTGGCTTAGAACTGGCAGAAGAAATGAAATGACCACCATTACCAGAGATTAGTTAGGGGTCTGCCCTGGAGCTGGGGGTGGGTGGGGGTCAATGCCCCAAACAGTAGGGCTGCCACTTAATCTGTAGAGGTAGAAAAATGTTGAGGAGAAATGCACAATGAATGTTACACATACATAAGATGCTCTAAGCATGTAATTAGCCCTCAATGAATGGAAACTATTCTTGTGGTAGTTGTGTAAATAAGACATTTACTAAATGCCTGTTGATATAATACATTTGTTTTTTTACTTTCTCAAAAGAGAGTGAAACAGCTAACTTTGGTTTTTAAATTTTATTAATTTATTGTTTCTTTTATAGTTTATTGTCAAGTTGGTTTCCATATAACACCCAGTGCTCATCCCCACAAGTGCCTACCTCCATGCCCATCACCCCCTTTCCCCTCTTCCCCACCTCCATCAGCCTTCAGTTTGTTCTCAGTATTTAAGAGTCTCTCATGGTTTGCCTCCCTCCCTCTCCCCAACTATTTTTCCCCTTCCCCTCCCCCATGGTCCTCTGTTAAGTTTCTCCTGTTCCACATATCAGTGAAAACACATGGTATCTATCCTTCTCTGCCTGACTTATTTCACTTAGCATAACACCCTTGAGTTCTATCCATGTTGCTACAAATGGCCAGATTTCATTCTTTCTCATTTCCAGAAACAGCTAACTTTAAACTCAGCATTGCTTCTGGGATGCCTGGGGGGCTCAGTTGGTTGAGTGTCTGATGATTTCCACTCAGGTCATGATCCCAGGTCTGTGGGATCAGGCCCTGTGTCAAGCTCTGCACTGAGCACTGAGCCTGCTTAGGCTTCTCTCTGTCTCGCCCTCTGCCACTGTCCCCACCTTGCATGGTCTTTCTGTCTCTCAAAAAAAAAAAAAAAAAAAGTCTAAGGTCAGCATGCTTCTGTGAATATGCTTTCCCAGCCCCTACCTGTCCTCTCTTCCAACTCCCCCAGAGCATGGTCTACCCACAATGATCTCCCTTATGAAGTCACTCTAACATGAAAACCATTTCAGTGCACACAACAGCCTTCAACAACAGCATTAGAAACATGGTTTTGTTCTAAGCCAGACTTGTTACTGATCAAATGCTTACCATTAAACTTTCATTAGGTTATTAGGGAGCATGGCTTTCACCTTCTAATATTCAAGCTATTTCGTACAGTTGCAAAGAGACAACAAAGCTAGGGGCATTGATTAGGTGCTTCTGTAAATCAATAAGAACACTGTAGCCTCTCAGACACTGTAAGAAAGGTAATGTATGATCTTGGCCACATATGTTGTCCAGATGCTTGTGGCCAAAATTCCCATACCCCACACCAGCGACTGTTGCTGTGGATTTCAGTCTTGTTGGGTGGACAAAAGGAAGGCTCTGTGGTTTCCAACGTGACAGATCAGTTTGAGGGGTGAAAGTCAAGGAACTTTAGAGATGGGAAAAGTGAAAGTTTCCAAAGGGGATGCAAGGTGCCACTTAATAAGATACTGTAATCCCTAAAGGACTTTTCTCAAAGTTCTCAAGAGGGCTGGGTTATAGTCAGGAGAATTCTCAAAGCTCAAATAACTAGACAGAACTTACAAGGCAGGATATTGATAATGTTATTGACCTACTGGATATATATCCTGCTCTTGCTACATAATCCTTACATACACCCCCAGTCCCACCCCCACACAAACACTTATGCACCTGTGAGCAACTCACTGGCCATCAGGCAAAAGCATCATTTCATTCAGGAGGGTTGTGCACTTCTGGTTGTTTCTATGTATATCCAATCCCTCCAAAGAGTATGGATGACTTTTTTTGTTCTACTTAAAGAAACCCTTTGGGATAAAAAGTTTACCTGTTTAGAGCACTATTAACAGATTCCTCTGCATTATTTTTAATACTGTGAACATATCCTTTTCTTTGCCGACACTCAAGAGGCACGAGACAAGTAAAGAAGGGGAGGTGGGGGTGAGGATTATATGAGGGCAAGAAAAAGCAATGAACCAATCAAACGAGCCAAAACAACAAAACAACAAAAGAAAAATTCTGTCAGATAAAAAATAAGAGAAAACTTTGCACAGACAAAAAAAAAAGTCTTCAACTCTTTTAAAGGCTTTCCACAGCAAAGTTCTCCTTGAAGTTAGTACTTAGAAGATTATATAGATAATAGGAAAAAAATAAAATATGCTTAATAAAAAAAAAACTTGTTGGAATTCTTGAGAATTATGATCCTTCTCGTCACCCTTATCCATCAGACGAACTGACTTGGTTCTTTTGAGGTAACTATGTTTGGAATCAAAGGGGTAAGAAATCTGGGAAAGAGCAGGGATGCGGAAAGAAGGGCTGAAATAAGAGATGGGATGATGATGACAGGGAACATTGTGGGAGGGTGAAAACTTGGCCCCAAATTGGATTTGGGAAGAATGAAGCACCAGGAAATGCCCCATGTACCCCCTTGCACTTTGTGCATCTTGCCAACAAACAAGTGAAGATTTGGGAGCAAGCAAACGTGGAATTGCAAGTCAACTCTGGAAACAAAGCTGGCTCCAAGATACTTGTTAATCGTAGAATTGAAAAGTCAAGCCCGTCTTTCCCCAGGTCAAACCCACACTGAAATTTTCCATCACAGGCAGAATAAAAATATGGAGGCCGAGGCTGCGTTCAGAACTGGATACCTGGGAAATATCCCAGGAGCCTGTGGAACATGGAGGTACCTGTCACTAAGGGGAAGTCACTCAGTGGGACCAGGCCAGAAGCCACTGGGCGGGGAGTGCTGGCTGGCTGGCAGTGTGCAGCTGGGGTGGTTGGGAACCCATGATCAGGAGATGAAGTGTAGCTGCAGGAGTGAGTGTGGGGATTGGTGACATCAGCTGGAGGGTGTCAGTTAAGCCGTGGTTCAGGAGTGCTGGCGTGCCCCTGTGACCCTGGAGAAACGCCCTACACCTGCTTGGCAAGCTAATGCTACACATGCTTTTGGAAGAATCAACAGGAGACCAGGTAACAACTGCTGACCTGTCAGGGCGTGGCAAAACTCAGTGTCAGAGCCACGAACCTGCGCACTCCACGGTGTCCACATGGGCGGTCAGCTCATGGCACCTGCAATGGTGGGCCTCGTGTACAGAGACAGCTGGAAGGGGGAGAGTTGAAAACAGGAATGTGGTTCTATCAGGGTTTGGTGAAATTCCTCCTCTAACCTAAGGTGAATGTGTGTCCTGAGAGTGAGGAATGAACACGTAGATGCTCTTGGGAGGAACTGTGTGTGCAGAGACCAGTGTGGGGGGAGGGCAGCCATTTCCTGAGTAGCCTGTAGGGCGCTGCTGTGGCCTCCCGGAGGACTGACCAATCAGAGGATATGGTGACCAGAAGCTAGTCTCTTTTTCATTTATTTATTAAAAAAAATTTTTTAATGTTTATTTTTGAGAGAGAGAGAGACAGAGAGTGAGCGGGGGAGAGGCAGACAGAGGGGGAGGCATAATCAGAAGCAGGCTCCAGGCTCTGAGCTGTCAGCACAGGGCCCAACGTGGGGTTCAAACTAATGAATTGCGAGACCATGACCTGAGCCAAAGTCGGACACCTAACCGACTGAGCCACCCAGCACCCATAGTCAGTTAGTCCGGCAGATTGTTGTGCATATTCTGTCTCAGCGAGGCTCCTGAGAAGAACAGGGAATGAGGGCAGAGGGCACAGACATTTATTTTCTCAGAGGTACTGCCTACAAAAAACAGAACCGGTGAATGACACCAACCATGAGGGATTCAGGTCTTCTGAAGCGCTACTCCCCATGGGTCAGAGACTACCACAATATTCCCCTCCTTTCACTTCCCAGATGGCAGGTCTGTTTGCTCAGGAGGCATAACCAGCAAGCCTCTGCCCAGGTGAGGCATGGTAATGTGCCCTTTCTTACAGCAGGTGGGCGCTGAGATAAGAGGGAACAGCACTGGGAAGTGTGGGTCCTTGGAGGCTCCGCAACAATGCTGGGTGGGGGTCTGTGAATATCCTCAATGGGGTTGCTTAAAGTAAGCCCAAGGATTTTGCTTTTTCAAAAAAGCAAGTGACAGAGAGGAAAGAAAGAGAAAATTTTAAAAAGGCATTTTTCTTAATGTTTTGCTTCATACCATAGTCACTATTTCTAAAGGTACTGACAAACTCATTTGGTACTTAATTTCTATTAGAAATTTAAAAGTCTGGCACAGGTTTTTACTTCTACAGACTTAAGAATTCTCCATCCCTGACTTACTTCATTGGGACAAACTAAAATGGCCCCAAAGGTCCCCAGTGTTTGAAAATCACCAAGGCAGGCCCTCACACCATAAGCCCCCCTTGATTCTCAATTTCTATTTAAAGAGCCATTTACACTTGCACATGCATATTTTGTCACACCTCGGATGGAGAGGGTTTGAAGGGCAGATGGTTTCTCCCAGGACAAAGGTGGCACATGCTGGTGTACATAGGCTCTCTGGCTTGCTTTCCACTCTGGACTAAAACAACCTGGTGGTTAAAAGCAAGGAGTCTGGGGGTCCTTTAAACTCTGGTTCCAGTCCCATGTTTGCTCTATGGCCAGGGGGAGGGGGGCGTTAAATTTTCTAAGCCTCAATTGTTTTACCTGTAAAATGGGGTCAGTAACAGTGTCTACCCTATAGAGCTGTTGAAAGGACCGAATAAAATACTGCAGGTGATGCATTCAGTGGAGTGGTTGCGACTCACTCCAGAGCCTCCAAGGACTGGGAGATATGGATTGAGATCAAGCTCACCTCCTTTCCTTTGCTCTAAAATGCCATGCACACATGTGGCAGCATGGGGTTATATAGACAGAGGTCTAGAAGGGTGGTTGTTTTTCACTAATATTCCAGAATTTTGCCATGAGAAGCTTGGGAAACACGTGTCCACGTTGTAGATGCTTCACAGGGAGTCAGCCCACCTCCTTCACACAGGCTCCCAGGAACCCTGAGGGCCTGAGGTCACAGTTCCTCCTCCTAAGCAATTTTTTATTTGGCTCTAAGTATAAAAAACAACCCACTGCTTTGCTTGTAATCACTCCTTCCAGGGAGGATGGGTCAAACATCAGGCCATGGTCCCAACTTGGCCAAAGTTGGAAATGGCTGAGTTAGGAGTCTTGTTTTCTTGACACATGCAATAACTTGTATGGATCTTAAAGGCATTGGGCTGAGTGAAAAAAAAAATCTCAAAAGGTTACATACTCTATGATTCCATTTATATAATATTCTTAAAATGACAAAATTATGAAAATGGAAAACAGATTAGGGCAGTTTAGAGGCTAAGGGTCGGGGGAGGGTGGTGTTGGGGGGGACATGCGAAAGGAGCATGAGAGATCTTTTCACAGTAGGATCATTCTGTTATCAGATGCCAGCAGCAGTCATGCAAATCCACACACATGGTCTAATGAGACAGAGCTGTGCGCTGCGTGTACACACACGGCCAACCCACTGCTTTGCTTGGCAGGAGTTATCACACAGTTAGTATTCAAATAACAGATCAGTGTCCTAACTTTTCAAAGTTGGGAATTAGAGGTCAGGATTCTTGTTTTGTGATTGTTATTTTTGGGGGTGTGGAATGGGGGGGAGGCCATCTTTCACTGTATCTAAAATTGAGGCATTAGAGTGTTTTAAAAACCAAACCAAACCACTGTGGAGAGAGAAATCACATGATCTGACTCACTTGCCTGATGCGTTAGTTAGCATTCTGCCAATTCAATGGTGACTAGATGGTAAGTGATCACCAAAAAGGATGTGTATGATGGAATACATTTCAGCATCTCTCTGTCTCTCTCTGTCTCTCTCTCTGTCATACACACACACACACACACACACACACACACGTACGCACGCACATGCATGACGTCTCCCCGCCCCGAGGTTTCCCAAGGGCTGACATTCTGAGACTTTGCACTTGCTGCCATTGTGAACGTCTGTTCTGCCAGTGCTCAGGCTGTGTACACTGGTGGTTAAATATTCTGAATATGACTCTGAGGTTTTGTATCCCACATAATAAAAACAACAAGAACAACAACAAAATGAAATAAATGCACAACCTTTTGATGAAAGTTTTATACTTTTAGGAGTCTTGCAACTTGCAATTTTTTTTTTCTAAATGTAGGGTCTGTGATAAGTATTTCGAATTTAACTGCTGGAAAGAAATCTGTGACTAGCTTCGTGACTTGTAACTAACTCTTCTTGCTGTTACCATATGGTGTTTCCTTTAATAAAAACATTTTGCAGAAATAATGATAAAAAATTACTTTAAGCTTTTATAAAAGTTAGATGCTTCTGGCAATAAAAACACTCCTTATAATGATGTAGATAACTTTGCGTGTGGTAAACAGGAAAAGCTCTGCTGACCTTGCCACTTTCCTCTAAGTGAAAATGATGCAATCCATTTGTGTCATTCACTCTTAGACATTTCCTAAATCTCTCATTCACTGACCTCTTGTTAGATTGCAGGAACGTATATTCAAGGCTCCTGTTCTATTCATGTATCCTTTAGGATCTCGTTTCCTTTGAATGTTTGCAACAGAACAACATATTCTCTATCTTCAGAGCTCTGAGCCACACTGTGTGTCCGTTCTGATGAGTTTAGCTGCATGGAGCCAAAAGAGCTGATCTGGCTTAAACACATGAAAAAACTTCTGGAGGTCTGGTGCAGACCACATCAGCTGTGAGTGATGGCAGCTTCTTTCTGTCCTTCTTTCTGTCCCACCATCCGTAGCAAGCAGGCTTCTGTCTTTATGTGCATTCCCTAATGGTTATAAAATGGCTGCCCCATCCCCACATCTCCCATCAGCTCCGCAGATAGATGGGAGAAGAGTTGGCTGATAAAAGGCCAAAGGGATGTCCTAGGCAAAAAGCCTTTTAGGAAACCTCATCCAGAAACTTCTCCTTATTCTTTGGCCAGAACTGGGTTGCACAGCCACCTCTAAGCCTGGGATAAGAGAGTCATGGATGAGGTTAGGTCAGCCAACCAACACCATCTGCTGCTCAAACCACTGCAGAGAAGGAGGAACTAGCCTGTCTTACCATAGGATCTTATTTCTGAAGGGCCTTCGGTTCTCCCACTGCCTTTTAGGATCCCTGTGAGTGGTTTTGAGTGTACATATGTGAGGTTTTGGTTGTTCAGTTTTACTTTTATAAGAACTCACTGTGCGATCTTCCTTCTTGTGAGCCTGACCGTGTGGCTTATGTATGGAACCTATGAACTGTAACTTCATGTCCTTAGGTTAGTTCACAGGGCAAAGTGAAAGTAGAGTAAGTTTAAATAAATGTCTTTACCTCCAAATCATCTGGCTTCGAGTGGAGGGAGGGAGGGTCCAGCCTCAGGCACAAATGGGAGTTGTAGGGACAGAAAAGAGATGAGTCAGAGGGTATGCAAATTATTCCACACTACAGATGTGGAAGCAGTAAATTGGTCTGCTATGTATTTAGCCACCACTCCTAGGTAACTCTCCTCTGGGTTGAAAAAGCAGTGTTCTAGCGCTTATGATGTATTCAAATTTATAAGTGTTGAATTCATGCTGGTCTGCACTTAAAAGTTCTGTGGCCACCTCTATAATAAATAGCCTGGGGTACATATAGTTAAAAAAGTCCCTTGAGGTAAAACTGAAAATATGTTTCTTGCTTTTGTTTCAAAACTAACACAATCACTGGGCTTTTCACATTTTAAAATAATCCACAAAATAATCAGCTGGCGTGTCTTGGAATAAATATGGACTAAAAAATCTCCTCTAAAAGGCTGCTTATGCCATTGGGTTGTTCTTTTTAGAGGTAACAGTTGTAAAGACATGATTGTCAGTTTTCCAGAGATTTGAATGTATTACCTGTGGCAGCCAGTCTCTGAGGGGCCCCCAGTGATCCCCACATCGTGGCACTCATGCCCTGTGTGGGCCCCCCTGCCAGCTGGACCTGGGGTGGTCTGTGTGGCACACACTATGGCAGAAGTAATGATGTGTTACTTCCAAGGGTAGGCTATGAAACACATCATGGCTCCTGTCACCTCTAGTCACTCACTCACAGAAGCCAGCTGCCATGCTGCCCTGTGGAGAAGGCCACATGCCAAGGAGCACATGACTTTTGATCAATGACTTGGGAGGAACCAAGGTCTCCTGGCACAGCCAAGAGTGTGAGCTTGGAAAGGGATCCGCTAGCCCCAATCAAGCCTTTAGATGATACAACACTAACCCCACTCCCACCTTAATGTCTTGACTACAATCTCATGACAGACCTGTAGCCAATATCACCCAGTCAAGACACTCACTCTCCAATTCCTGGCCATAGAAACTGTGAGAGAACAAAATGTTTGTTGTTTTCAGCCACACTGTTTTGGAAGTAATTCATTATGCAGCAACAGATAACTAATCTAACCTTCCCTCTTCTGAATGGTTCAAACCAGGTTTGCAATCATCTTGAGAACAGCTTCCTAAAAGGGGCAACATCAATGGTCATTGTGACACCCAACCTTCCTTACAGTTTTTGTAAAGTCAACATGACTACAGAGCAGTGTCACAGACAGGGCCAGACCTGCAGGATGTGTTCAACAGGCAGGGGGTGGACACAACTTGCCAAAGAATGATTCTGAAGGTTTACGACATTATCTTTACTGACTATGATCCTTAAAGTAACAAAATTCAGAGGCTTACAATGGCCTTTTAGACTCTGTACTGCTCTATGAGTAGGCAAAGAATTCCTTTGAGAAAATATCCAAGGGTATATGGTGTCCTATCAATTATAACCACAATTACCATTTATGCACTGATACTTTACACCATTATTTCATCTAATCCTCCCAACAACCCCAGGAGAAACAGAGGTCCCGTGAGGACAAGTAATTAGTATGGAGTGATGGAACCACAATTTGGGCCAGGAGCTTTCTTACTATGAAGCCCTATTCCTTTAATCACTAAACTCCCCACATTTTCTTTGGTTCAGACCACTGATGTGATCCTGTGAGCCACCCACAGAAAGTATAGGGCAACAGGAGGAAGATGTGGGAATGACAGTGGACAGAATCGGAGAACCAGGAAGCAGGTTACAGTTCTGCCACTTATTAGCTCAGTGACCTCGAGTAAGTCACTTAACCTTTCTGAGTCTTTCATGAAGAGAGAACAATTTATAATGAATAGCCAGGAGATAGTAAAAAAAAAAAAATCCCTTGAGCTAAACTGAATATATGTTTCCAGTTTTTGTTTTAAAACTAATAGCTAATAATCCTTTTTGCATATTAATATAACCTGCAAAATAGCCAGGAGACATGTCTGGACTTAATCTTCTGAAAGGCTGCTTACTTTATTGTGATGGTCACTTTAGAAGCCAACCTTTGTGAAGTATAGGAAGAGAAGAATTGACTATCTATAGAAAGACACAGAATCTATCCATTCATCTGTCCATCCATCCATCCATCCATCCATCCTTTCGTAGAGGAACTCTCTAGGCTTTAATTACTTATCTTCATTTTTCGGTCAACTTCCCTATGAAGGGAAGCATAACATCAATTCCCTATAAGGTGAGCATAACATCAATATGTATATCAAAGGGTTATTATGAATATTAAGATAATTTATATAAACCATTTAAAATATTATCTGGCCATATTAAGTGCCGTGGAAGTGCTCACTATTGTCATGGTTGTCATCAGCATCATTGTCTAAGGAGAGGGACTCCAATATGATGGGTCAAATTGCAGGACACAGCCTGAGTGATAAGACCACAGAGTGTGAGAATGGCACGTTCAGGGCCATGGCTCTCCCTGATGCCCTCCTTGTGCTCTGTCACAGTGCAGAGAAAATCAAAGGCCC
Source organism: Hyaena hyaena (assembly GCF_003009895.1). Classification (NCBI taxonomy): domain Eukaryota; kingdom Metazoa; phylum Chordata; class Mammalia; order Carnivora; family Hyaenidae; genus Hyaena; species Hyaena hyaena. The sequence continues at coordinate 868,124 of NW_024081222.1, read as the reverse complement.
AAAGCCTACTCCCTAATTCCATGTACTTAGAGTCCTAAATAGGACCAGCTCTTTTTTCCTGCCTGGGAGGAGAGCTGGCCACATCTTTTCTCAGGACGACATGCATTCAAGACCTTACTCCCTTGCCCTCCAGTGGTACAACAACTCTAAGATCTAGGTCTTATAGGCCTCTAGCCTAGGCCTCCTGTTCCAGCCCAGCTTTCTGGAATTCCCAGAAGGATCTGTCAGACTACATTCTCTATTGCTCATAATGTCAAATCTTCCCCTGGAACTTGTGGTTACTGTCTACACCCAGTGTTGGTAATCCCAAACCCCTTACCTATAATACCAGTTTAGCACTCTTGAATCCCATGGTTATCTGATAACAGCAACAATTATTATAATAGCTGGTATTTTTTGTGAATATATACTAGACATTCATAGATCTATCAGTTCATCTAATTCTACAACTCTAATGAAGAAGAGGCTGTTATAATCCCTATTCCATACATGTATGAAACGGAGCTCAGAAAGGTTACTGATTTCACAGGTTACATGGCAAGTAATTAGGCTGGGAACAGAACCTGGGCCTCTCTGACTTCAGAACCAGTGGCCCTCACTGCTGTGGGGGCCTGTCAATGTGTAGCAGCTACAGGCTCTCAATCTTTATTACACAACACTGAGAAAAATCACATTGAAGAGTAAAGTATAGACTCCAAGGTGTTGACAACAAGTCTGCTTTGGGCTACTAATCTATTCATCTATTCATTCATTCATTCATTCATTCATTCATTCATTCATTCAAAGAGTAAGTGAGTGAACTGGGGATGAGCAGAGAGAGAGGAGAGAGAATCCTAAGCAGGTTCTGCACCACCAGCACGGAGCCCGTGGTGGGGCTCGAACTCATGAACCATGAGATCATGACCTGAGCCAAAACCAAGAGTCCACTGCTTAACCAACTGAGCCACCCAGGGGTCCCATCTGGGATACTATTCTTTTTCTCTTTTCTTTGTTTTCTTTGCCTTTCTTTCTTTCTTTCTTTCTTTCTTTCTTTCTTTCTTTCTTTCTTTCTTTTTTTGAGAGACAGAGGGTGCAAGTGAGAGAGGGTGCAAGCGAGAGAGGGGCAGAGAGAGAGAGAGGGAGAGATAGACAGAGAAGGAGAGATGCAGGGCTCACTGGAAGTGGGGCTCAAACTCACCGGATGAGGGACTCTAACTCAGGAACCATGAGATAATGACTTGAGCCAAGTCAGATACTTAACTGACTGAGCCACCCAGGTGCTCTGAGTTACTATTCTTACATATTCTTGGGCAAAGATGGTTAGATTTAAAATGGGGCAATCAGTGTGACTATGAAAATCAGGGTGCGGCAGTGGTAAGAAAGAGAAATAAAATAGATTATAAACCCACTGGCTCTACAAAATGTTTTTGATATTTTAGAAAGACAGTCAATGGTTAGGATGGAAAAAACAACAACCATCTTTTTAGAGTAAAAAATCACCTTTTTTTTAGACCATGGTATTATAAAAGTTTAAAGAAAATGTGCCATGAGATTCCCTGCTCTAATTTGCAATGATTCAGGACACACTTCACTTAGATCAGGAAATGACAAGCATGTGACCGACATAGCTTCAATTTCCTCCGTTGAAAACCAAATCCCATTTTCACTTGTGGGCATTTCATTCATCTTTGCTTTTTTGGTTTTTTAATTACATAGCAGAAAGTGCTACTGTAATTTCCTCCCTGTGTAACGACAGCATTATTCATCAAGAAGCTTTTAATTCTACACAGCAATTGCTTCTCTTCAAAAATCTGCTTTCAATCTCCGCAGAGGCAGGAGGGTGTGATTTTTTGACCCTAAGGTTAATTGTCTGCAAATAAGTTAAAATCACACAAAACCTCATCCTGGGAAAAGGGAATGTGAGCCTGACCCTTCACTTTACCTGCCTTATTGTTAGAGGTGGTACAGGATAGAGCTGGGGCGGGGCAGCCAGACCCTGTGGCATTCCTTGTCTGTCCCGCTGGACCTTGATCTGTGAGGGAGGGGCAGGACCGTCTCTTCCATGGCTGTGGTTTATTTTATTTCTCTAAATAGAATTTATTGTCAAGTTAGCTAACAGACAGTGTATGCAGTGTGCTGTTGGTTTCAGAAGTAGGTTCCCATGATTCATCGCTTACATACAACACCCAGTGCTCATCCCAACAAGTGGCCTCCTCCATGCCCATCACACATTTCCCCCTCCCCCCCATCGACCCTCAGTTTGTTCTCTGTATTTAAGAGTCTCTTATGGTTTGCCTCCCTCTCTGTTGGAGGGCTCACATGGTGTCTGGCTCATGGAAAGAAGTTGACAAATGATTGCAAAAGATCTGAATTGAAAGAGGAGTGAACGGGGAACTAAGCTCTGAAGCATTCCTGACTTTTGTTTGGAAAGTTCTGTGTGTGAAAAGGTCCTATTTCTGGAGGAAAAAAAAGGAGAGAAGCAATGAGGAGACTCACTAGGGGCTCTCGGGGGACTAGTGACCAGGACTGAGGAGCAAGGCCAATCTGGGAGGAAAGCCTGCTGTGCCCAAGGGATCCGGTCTCTTCTTCCCAGACTCTCCCTCCCAACTGCACCACCAATAACATCTGTTTTCTCTCCAGCGATGGGCCCAACTTTCACTTCTTCATTTGTTTCATCGTAATTAAAAACCACTTCTGAGTACCCTGTGTGTGGCCTGTTATTGAACTTGGAGCAATGGGCTAGAAAGGAATAGATAAGCATAATGGTCGCTAACATGTGTGGAGTCCCTGCTATGCGCCAAGGACACCTGCACAGTTTCAGGCATTAACCTCTCAGCCTCATGGCACCCCAGGGGGCTGAACGCCAGGTGGTCCCTGCCCCCCAAGGGGGGCTTGCATCCATCATCACTATAATACCCCATATGCACTCCTCATTATATTTGTGTCTGGCGTCACCAGAGCTATTTGATGACATACCAGTCACTTCTAAGGACTGCTCATTCAATGCTGTTTCCCCAACACCTAGCACATTGGCTGGTACAGGACAGGTTCTGAACAAGGTCTGTTGTGTTATTTAAGTGGCTTCTTAAATCCAACAGGGAAGGATGCACATTAGGAAGCAATGCAAAATCATACACACAGTTCCAGAGGGGCAGAGTGCAGGCGGGGGCTGGGGACAGTGAAACACACTTGGATCCTTGCAGGCGGAGGGGCAGCTCTGCAAGCCTGGCATAGTGATGGGGTCAGCAGGACCCCTGAGGAGGACAGCAGCAGAGGAGGCAGAGACTGTCGGAAGGCAGGTTCTCCTTACATGGGTGACATGAGGGTCTGGTATGGCAGGGCCATGGCTCGGTCCAGATGACACATGATGTGAGAAATGCCTGTAGGCCACTGAGAAGATAAATGTTCCCATCTGTGGCCATCAAGTGTTGAGGGACCGATGGGCCCTATTTTTATGATCTTCAATTTTTAATGGGAAAGGATGTCTGAGAAGACGGAGATCAGACAGTGTGCCCCAATGGCCCCATAGGCTTTGAATGGAATTTTGCTGCAAAGGGACTTTGAGCTCCAGCAGACAATATGGCCCAGCTTCTGCCCCTTGGACAGGGCACTATCCACAAAAGAATGTGCAGGACATCAAAGGGCAGGACCAGGTGAAACTGCTCGCTAGAAAACACACTCCTGTCTGTGAAAAATGCTCCATCACATAGGACCCGTGGCTCCTAGTCCAGGGGGCAGGGGCTGGTGGCATGAGTACACTGGAGAGAGCACTGGGTAGGATTTGGGGCAAGGGGTATTGAGGATCTGGGGTCCTACTCCCAGCAGAGAAAGGGGGAAAGTGTTGTGGGCTGTAGGGAGAGAGGGGGGACCCACAAGAGAAAGAAGGGAAAGGAGGAAGGGAGGAGGAAAAGGAGGAGGAGGAGAGGTATCTTCCTCTGAGTGGTGGTCCCTGAGGTCTGTTTCATTTCCCAGCTTCTTCATACCTTTTTAAAAACCCCAGTGCCCCAATTCTTTTAAATGCCCAAGGTCTGTCACCTTTTCAGATCAGCAGAATTTCATTGGTCTACCTGGGGGGTAGGGTGGTCACACTCACATCCAGGTCTCAGTGTTCTCCCCACACAATGAACATGTAGCCTCTGAGTCAGTGGTTGCAGACTGACTGCTCAAGCCTGTATTCCAGCTCTATCCCTTAGTTGCTGGGTGACATGGAGCAAGTTACTTAACCTTGCTGTGCTTCAGTTTCCTTACCTTTTAAGTACCTTCTAGGGCTGAGTGACTAATTGAATTAACCCATGTGAAGCTCTTAGACTATAATAAGCACAGAATAAAGTTACTAATAACAATGATTTGGGGAAGCAAATTTACTATTAACAGAAGAACCAGTTAATAAGAGTGACTAAGTGAAGACTTAGCTCATGACCTCTGAAAGACCACCAGCTCACTGTATAATCTGTCCTTTGTGAAGAACAGTTTTGTCAGTTGTACAGGAGCTCTTAGAAGGAGTCTTAATTTCTCTCTCTCGGTCTTGTGCTCAGACATATTAGTTGATGATAATGAATTATTGCCCTATGACATATTTGGGAAAACAAATTCAAGGAAAACAGTTCTAGTTGGACAAAGATCCCTTTGACCCTGTAAATCCTCATTCTTTATAAACTAATCTAGGCCTGGGGTTGGCTGAAGTTGTCTTCCTCAAGACTGACCCATATGTGTCTCTCTTTTCCAGTCTCCCTTCCACCTAGTCTCAAAAACAGAAGCATCTATATCCCTGTTTCCAAGCATCTTCCACCAAACATTTAGTGCCTTTAATCTGCTGTTTCCTCATTAATTGTCTGATCTATCTTCAATCTCTCTTTCTCCCTGAAAAAGGCTCATATTTCTTTCAAAAAAATGTTTTTAAAGGAAAATCTCCTATGGTGCTTGTCTTCACTGAACAACTTCTTGAAATGTAATATTATACTTCTTACCTCTACCCTTAATCCCTAAGTATGGGGGCTCCGTTAACACCATTCTCCTACAACTATGTATTTAAGTCTCTGGTGACCTTCAGCAGCCACCAAAGAGCCTGTAACTCCATCTTTACTCATCTAGACCTTTTTGACAATGTCAAAGTCAACCCCATCTTCATCTCTGAAACTTCTCTCAGCGTCCCACGACCCTGTGTTCCTGGAAACCTTAGTAAGCTTCTGACTGTTCCTTCTTGGGTTCTGTATTTGCATTCTCTTACAACCTCCTCACCTGCTCCCATATACGGCCTGCCTTACCTTGATGTGGGTGCTCCCAAAGGACCTATCCTTGACTCTTTTCTCCTCTCTGGTTATGCTCTTTACTTTGTCCAGGCAAATGGTTCAAGTGACCACCTCTATCTAGAGAACCTGGGTGCTGACCCATGCTCCCAAACACCTGCTCAGCACCTCCAGCTAACTGCATGTCCATGGGGCTCAGACTCAGGCTAGTCCAAACTAAGCCACCCTCTCTATCCATACCTGTGCATCTCCCTGGGTGCCATCACTCCAATCATGGCCCACCATTCTCCAAGGTACCCACATTCTCTCAAAGCCTTGGGATCATCTTAGACTTTCCTTTCTCTGGACGCCACTTCTAAATCGTATCAATCCTGCAATCTCAGATGCACATCTCCTCTTCTCAGTGCTCACTAAACATGCCCCAATTCAGTCCCTCCTCACTAGCTTTCGGCCTTTGCCTTCCACTCAGAATCTCTGCCATCTGTTATACCCTAACTCCAAACCATCATCATCTCCACGAAGCCCAGTCTAATCACGGTCCTGCTCTGTGTCTCACAAGTCGAGCACTGCTTTCTCCTTTCATGTAGATGGAGAGAGGGAGGCTCAGGGAAGTTCAGTCTAAGGTCAGTAAGTAGTAGAGCCAAAATTTAAATTCAAGAATGTCTAGCTCCAAAGGCACTATTGTTTCATGGATGGATTGTTGGCTGGTGAGCTGGATGGACAGATGGATGGGTTGATGGGTAAAGAGGTGAATAGAGGAAGAAATAATAAACCTAGTTTAGTAACTAAGAACAACCCATCCTACCAAGTGGACTGGCATATGTTTAAAATGGGAGGGCGGCCTTGGCGTAATTCCTGTAGAGCAGTGGTTCTTAACCAGGGGAAATTTTGCTCCTTGGAGGACATTTGGCAAGGTTTGGGGACATTTTTGGTTGTCACAACTGGTGTGTGTGGGGGGCATGTTGCTCATGGCATATGGTGGATAGAGGCCAGGGAGGCTGTAAACATCCTACAAAGCACAGGACAGCCCCCACAGCAAAGAATTATCCAATCTGAAATGTCAACAGTGCCAAGCTTGACAAACCCTGCTTAAGAGTGATTTGGGTGAATCCCTTGGGAAACAGGCAAGTTTTCTGAGGGTAAGTGAAGGAATGGATTAGTAATTTTATACTTGAAAAATCTGTGCTTCAAAAACCAGCAAACAGAAAACAAAACCAAAGCGGGGATGGCTTGTGCTAAAAGAACGAGGGCACAGACCCTTGTGAATGACTGTCATGCCCAGCCTCGGGGGGAAAGAGAAAGAGAGGAGCTGAGGATGGAAACAGAACTCCGTACAGAGGAGTGCAGGGCATTGCAATATATCTTAAACATTTCCAAGAAAAAAAATGAGCACATACCTCAACTTTCAAAAACACATGCAGGTAGATGTGTTTTCTGGACAACCCTCTCTGTTCTAAGACTGTGTGCTTACCCCTGCTCTCTTGTCCCTATCTTTGATATTCCTGCCCTGGTCTCCCCTAGTGCTGTGCTCTCTGTGAAGTCCACGTCCGGCTCCAGGGCCAGGCTCTGAGACTCCTGTGCCCGGCTGGAGCTTTGGCTCAACCCAGGCTCGGGGTGCCTGGCCCTTGGCTCTACCTAGGGATGACCCAGGACCCTCAACAGGCCCTAATTGGCCCTGCCAGGGGATGACGGGACTCTGCGTCCACCTCATTCATTAGCACAAGCTACTCATTTCAGTTACCTCGAGAGGAAGTTGAGTCAACATACACTCAAAACCAACTCCAAGTAGCGGCTGCCTGGGGGCCTCAGCTCCTTCCTGCAGCAGCAAGATTGATTCTCCCCGGGACTGAATGCTTGCTTCGCTTAAGTGCCCCTTTTGGTTAAGTTGTGAAAAATGGAAATAATAGCCACCTGCTATTAGGATGAGTGAGCACTGCAGTGCTGAGAGCCCTTGGAACCTACCACCCACTTCCCAGGTATAGGCTGTAGCCTGGGCCCGGTCAAAAGCATGCTGCCCAGTGCTGGAGAAAAGGGGACCTTCAAAAGCCCATGAGAGAAGGACTGGTGAGTTCAGGGACGGTTTCAGGGAGGACAGCTTCAACACAGGGTCCGGGCAGCAGAGAGCAGAGAGTTTTACCAAAAAATACAGCTCACACAGGGAAAGTACCCGGTTATTTCTTGGAAAAGCCCGACCACAGGAGGCTCACAACTGGGCCTGATAGCACTTGTAATCTAAAACGAGCCTCCATTTCCTTCCTCCAGCCAGGTTCTCCTGAAGTATAGTGAGTTGTGCAAACGGAGGCTTTCTTTATGATTTAGACCAATTCACTGCCAGTTATAGCTCTCCACAGTGCACGATGTGTTTTTCCTGTCACTTACTGCAGGGAGAGAATCATGTGAGTATGTTCTCAGTTTTGCCAACAGCAAAAATCATTTTGAAGAAGGCATTCTTTCTAGATGAATAGAATTATTATTCCCTATACTTCCTTGTCCCCTCCCCCTCATGAATAAACAGTCATTTCAGCTTTAGCAAACCCCGCTTCAAAAATAGGCAAAGCACAAAAAGAAAGAAAGAAAAAACACCTAATAAAGCTGTAATGCTCTAAAATCCATAATTTGCCTCCAAATGTCACAATGTGAAAGCACCTGAGTCCCTTCTAAGCACATTAGTAAGGGACAGTAGGCCATTGCCAGCTATTAGACTACTTTGAAATAAACCCAAATGATTGCAAGCCAGGCATAATTCCTCTACTTAAGTTTCTCAAGGAACCTCATCCCTGTGATTGCAAACTCCGGCTACCATTCAAAATTAACAAAGGATGCAGACACTGTCGATGAAACATTAATGACCAATTTGCAAATGTTCTAAGACCCCCTTCGTTCATCATGGGTTCATCAATGCAACACTCACCCATCTCTCTTTATTCTTTCAATTATTTAGCATCCATTAAGCGCCCACAGTAGGCCAAGCTCCGACGACCTTTCATCCACATTACCTCCCCACTAACAGCTTCATTCACCTGGTGGTCCTTCTAACTGCACAGCAAATCGACCTTTGCCTTAAGGCAGGAAGCTCATTTAGAAATCATTCTCCATGGGCACCCCTTGCATTACATCTCCAAGTGCTGAGGACACAGGGCAGTATGTGGATATGACAGAAGCTCGAGGAACTTTTCTAGGCTGTCCCAGTGCGCTGGAGGAAAACGTGCCTGAAAATGAGATCCTTGTGGTACCTCAATCTGTGAATCCTTCAGACCCACTTTGTCTGATTTGATTAATTAACTCAGAGATCTTTAAATATTTACCACATGCCTATAATAATGTTCTAGGAGGCACTGTCTCAGAGGGTGGCAGATACATAAGATGAGAACAGGTAAAAGCACAGCAATGTCACAGCTGCTGTGGAGGGCTAAGCAGTGTTGCGGGTTCACAGAGCCAAGCTCTGATCACACAGATATGGGGTCACCTCCACATAAGTGGAGTTGGGGCCCACGAAGGAAGGATTGAGAGACATGGAAAGGTCCTCCCCGTTTCAGATGACTACCCTTTGCTGCCTGTCCTAGACTCAAATGCATCCGGAGTCACAAAGATGGACACCAGACGGCACCCTGAAAGCACTTGCTTCACAGTTACCTGAAGCCCACCAAGGTAGCATTTCTGATCTTAAACAGAAAATCCCTGACCTAGCCTTTCCTCCATTCTGGCCACTCAGCACCATGCCGTGACCTCTGAAAAGTGATAATGAATACAAATGACACTGCTACCACAGGAAAGTAGCAGATGCTATGAAACAGGTACAAACAGAATGTTCCAGGAGATCAGTGGGGAGAGAGAAAGCTCTTGGCAGAGGAACAGGGTCTGACCTCATGAAGGCAGTGGCATTTGAGCTAGCCATTGAATGATGGTTCTCTCCAATCAACTAATAATGATTAATAACAACCCCGGGGTGCCTGGGTGGCTTAGTCGGTTAAGCGTCCGACTTTCGCTTAGGTCATGATCTCGTGGTTCGTGGGTTCGGGCCCCACGTCGGGCTCTGTGCTGACTGCCAGCTCAGAGCCAGGAGCCTGTTTCAGTCTGTGACTCCCTCTCTCTCTGACCCTCCCCTGCTCACGCTGTCTCTCTCTCTCTCTCCTAGAAATAAATAAAACATTAAAAAAAATGATTAATAACAACTCCAATCCCCCACCCCACAGTGGCTACAGCACCCACTACTATTTACTGAGCAATTCCAAGCACCGAATTCGTGCTTTTCCTGCTGGTAACAGCCCAGTGAAAAGCATATTTTTTTTTTTTTTTTTACAAATAGTTTATTGTCAAATTAGTTTCCACATAACACTCAGTGCTCATCCCCACAAGTGTCCTCCTCCATGCCCATCCCCCCTCCCCCCCACATCCATCAGTCCTCAGTTTTTGTCAGCATTCAAGAGTCTCTCATGGTTTGCCTCTCTCCCTTTCCCCCACCATTTCCGCCCTTCTTCTCCCCCTTGTTCCTCTGTCAAGTTCCTCCTAATCCTCCTATACGTGCAAACATATGATATTTGTCCTTCTCTGCCTGACTTATTTCGCTCAGCATAACACCCTCAAGGTCCATCCATGTTGCTACACATGGCCAGATTTCATTGTTTCTCATTGCCATGTAGTATTCCATGGTATAGATAAACCACATCTTCTTGATCCATTCATCTGTTGATGGACACTTAGGCTCTTTCCATGATTTGGCTGTTGTGGAGAGTGCTGCTATGAACATTGGGGTACATGTGCTCCTATGCCTTAGCATTTCTGTATCCCTTGGGTAAATTCCTAGCAGCCCAGTGAAAAACAGATTTTTAATCCCATTTTACAGATGGTAAAAGTGAGACTCAAAGAGACTAAGGTCACACCATTTGCACACGACAGTGACAAAGCTGGAATCTGAATCGTGTTTGTTTAGCTGAGACCATAACTGTGATGGCCTGAGGATGCTACATATTCATTCCATGTCACCATGAAAGGGCCCTGTTCCTGGGGAGTGTTGTCAGTGCAGAACAGGGGCCCTCTGATGCTGAGACCCAGTGCAGGAGCCACTGGCTAGGAATTTCCAAAAGTAGAGAAGACAGGTGAATTCTGGGGCAAGAGGGGGGAGAGAGGACCTCGGCTCTGGGGACCGAAGTCTCGCTAAATACTGATGCCCTCCACGCTTCCACAGCCTCCACTCTCTTCTAGAACAATGCCTGCTGGGCCATAGGGGTCTCTTGGGCACAAGGGGGCCACATGCTCCCTCCCTTCTTTTTACTGCTTTTCGCATATTCTTAAAACAATCACAGAAACACTAAAGGAAAAGCAATTAATGTGCTTATGTCCCTTCTCATCTTAACACAAATGTTGTCATGTGTCTGCATTTCTTTATAGTCCTTGCCAATATGTATCCCTATTTTCACACAGTTGCGGATGCACACACAATTTTAGGTTTTGTTTCATGTAACGTTATTGTCTAAATATTTTCCTATTTGCTGCAGTCTTCATAATTATCATCTTGATGGTGTGTTCCAGACATCAAATTTGCATCCCCCGCACAGGGGCCTGCTGGCTTGAGAGTGAGGCGCTTGAAATTCACTCCCCAAATCTACATGTGGGAAGTGGAGCCCTGAATGTGCACAAGTCCATTAAACACTCTGGTCAAGGGGTTCCAGAGTGTGACTGACCCAAGTGAGGATCAAAAAAACCAAAGATTTGAAAGAGAAAAAAAGTGTAAGGTTTCTATTTGTGTTTCAAATGTAGGGGTGGAGAAAGAGGGGAGGACCTGGGGCTGGTCCCCTGGGGGTGAGGCAGGAGGGTAGCACAGCCAGCCTTTTAAAGTCAAGCCTCCCAAGGCTGGCGTGCACTCCACTGTGCAGTCACTTAACTGCTCAGATTCATTCACTTTCCTTCCAATTAAGGTTCCTAAAATAGCAACAGTGACAATGCTGATAAGCATAATACAAGATGACACTTTCACAGCACTTTGTCACATGCCACGTGCTATTCTAAGAGCTTCACGTGTGTCAGCTCATTCAATCTTTATGAGTACCTACTATTTTCCCTGTTTTACAGGTGTGGAAACTGAGGCACCAAGAGGAATAGCTAGTGGTCAGGATCTGAACCCAGGGCAGCCAGGCTGAAGAAGCCATGCTTGGAACCATTTCATAATAGCTGCCTCAAAACTCGGATCTCGATTCCTTCCCTGCTCAAAATTATTTTCTCATCACCCAATGATTATCAAACTCAGTTCCAACCCATTCGGCTGGAACTCAAGGCCCCACACAGCCTGCCTCCAAAGTCTGTTTCTAGCTTTCTTCCCATCAATCCCTTTCACACTTCTCCATTCCACACATGAGGTACAAAGCATGAGTGTGGGGTCCAAAGTATGACTGTTTTTGGCTAGTAATCCTTCCCTGTGTTGGCCTAGAATGTCCTCTGTTTCCGCATATGCAAATCTTACCTGTTTTTCTACTCCAGGAGCTTTCTCTTCCCATAGTGCTCAGCTCTTCCTTCTCTGAGCTCCAGAAACCATGTACTGTGATACCTCCTTCCACCCTGGACACTGAAGTTCATGCAGCGAAGGAGAATAGGGCTTACAAAGCACAACACACAGCTATATATGATGCTCTCTCTCCTCATTAGTTCCTGCATTCCTACCCCACTGCCCCCACCTCACATTTTCCCTTCCCTTAGAGATGAAGTCCATCCCATATTTCTGACTGACCTTCAAAGTCTGAAAGAAGCAGGGTATTCTTCCTGCTTCTGCTTCCTTCTAGGGTTTCTGAGTTTTTGAAGGAAGAAAAGTATGTTGACTGAGCACTTTTTCTCTTAGGTACAGTTCGTTAGAAATTGTCCTTCCAACCAGAATCATAACATATAGGTGCATATTTTTACTTCCCTTAGGGCTGGTCAGGCCTTATTTGTTATTAAACCTACCCCATGTCCTGGGCTAGCATGTAAGCCAACCTGTAACACTGGGAACCAATCAGGAGTGATCTCTGCTCTAAGAATGGAGCTGAGCACACCTCTGGGCAGGGATAGGAAAACTGCTGGCTTCTCTCTCAACCCCACCCAGGGATTCACCCACTTAGAACCTGACTCCAAAGGACTATGGCATGACCCATACTTTTTACCTAGTATTATTCTCATTTGGGAAAATATCTTACATTGCCTACACGAACCTAAGCTTTTTAGGGGTAAGCTATTTTTCTTTATATCCCACCCACATAGTGCCTTGTAGGAAACTTGCCACTTGATATTCAACAAATGCTTGATGAATGAATGAATGAATAGCTTTTGCCAAGAGGACCAATATGATAAACTCATGAAGAATAAACTAATAATAATAGTAATAAACATATTAGAGATCCTAGCCAGTGAAATAAGGCAAGAAAAAGAAGTAAAAGGCATGGAATGGAAAGGAAGAGATAAAATTCTCTTATTTACAGATGTCATGATTTGGCTACAATGATAACCCAAAACAATCTATTTTAAAAAAACTACTAGAACTTAGTAAGGTCACAAAATACAAAATCAATATTTAAAAAAAAATCTATATTTCTATAAAATAGCAATCAGCAATTAAAAACCAAAACAATAAAAACAATGTCATTTGCAATAGCATGAAAAATAGTATGAAATATGTAAGCACAAATTTGAGAAAATAAGTACTAGATATGTGTGATGAAAATAAAAACACTGGTAAAATAAATCAAAGATCTAAATAATGATGAGACATACCACGATCATGGATTGAAAGACAAAATATTTTGATGTTAATTCTCCTAGACTACTATACTTATTCAAAGCAATTCCAATCTGATTCTAAGCACAAGTTTTTGCATAAATCAACAAGGTGATTTAAAATTTTATATGGAAAAGCAAAGGAATACCCCAGTTTTGTAAAAAAAACAAAATTTGAGGGTTGTACTACTTGATTTCAAGATATCCTATAATGCAATAGTAATCAAGCCAGTATTGTAGTAAATAAAGACAAACAAAAATGAACAGAATAGAAAACCCAAACAGACCTATACATACATGGTCAATTGATTTCTCAAACAGGGGAAAATGCAATTCAGTGGAGAAAGGAGACTGCTAAAACTATTGTATATCAACCTAGTGCTGAAACTATTAGAAACCCATAAGTAAAAAAAGTAAAAAAGGAACCTCAATTCACATTTTGCACATTCTGCAAAAATTAACTCAAATTAACTTAAGTGTAAACCTAAAACCACAAAGCATCTAGAAGAAAATGTTTGTTGTCCTGGATTAGGTAAAGATTTCTTAGATACAATGCCAAACATATGATCCGTAAAAGAAAATATTGATAAGCTTAACCTTAATAAGAAGAAAACAAACTCAATTAAAAAAATGAACAAAAGATATAAAGAGACAGTTCATCAAAGATGTAAAATGGCAAACAAGCACATGAAAGATACTCAACATCATTTGATATTAGCAAAATGCAAATTAAAAACAATAATTTATCACTACATCTATTAGACTAAAAACAAACAAACGATCTGACAATACTGAGTACTGGTGAGGATTCTAAGCAGCCAGAACTGTCATATGTTGCTGGTGGGAATGTGAAATGGTACAGTCACTTTAGAAAACAGCAGGGCAGTTTCTTACAAAGTTAAACATACATTTATCATATGACCCAGAAATTCCACTCCTTCGATATTTACCAAGTGAAATGAAAACTTATGTTCACACAAACACCTGCATGTGAATTTTTAGAGCAGTTTTATTTACATCTGCCCCAAAGTGGAAATAATCTAAATGTCTCACCTGGAAAACAAAGAAACAAATTGTGGTTCATTAATACAATGGAATACTACTCAGCAAAATAAAGGGAAAAACTACTCATATACAACATGGATATACCTCAAGGGCATTATGCTAAATGAAAGAAACCAGATTCAAGAAGTTACATACTGCGTGATTCCACTGCTATGACATTCTGACAAAGGCAAATGCGTAGGGTCAGAACAAATCAGTGGATGCTACTGGGTGAGAGTGGGAGGAAGGGTCAGCTAAAGGGTCTCAGGTCTGGCAGATTCCAAAATCCTGTAAGACAGAACTGAAATTAGGCAGTTCAGGAAAAGTGTACTGAAATTTACAACTCTTGCCTGGCTTGGTATCCCGTGGAACCCACGGGGAAGCCCCTCCTTTCCTACTTAGCGCACTCTTTTTCTGCTGGTCAGTAACCCAGTGGGCAGCCCAGTGAGGGCTCTGCTGGGTGTTTCTACTGTCCTGGGGGAGTGTGCCTGTCACTAGCAGGGCCCCTCACAACTGATACCGCCTGCTGCGGCTGCTTCTAAAATTCACTGCAAGCCACATTTTGGCCTAAAGCCCTGAAGCCTCTTTTCAGGAAGAAAGCATTGAGCTTTCCAGTTTCATTTTGTTTTTTACTGCTTGTTCAAAGAACAATCATATAAGATAAAAATATCATCCTCAGGCAAGAGAATTTAATTCAAACATTCTTAAGAGTAGATTCAACAACCTTTTTTCTCACAAACAAAACAAAAAACAAACCTGCCTCATTCTTGGTTTCCCCTGGTTACAGAAAGAAATATGGAAAGAAGCAGAGAGCATTTATGGGAACAAGAATTTTCACCTGCCCCACACACATGACTGAGAAACTTTGTAACGAGAACTTTATGGGTGTGATCCTAGTACATCTTCTCAACAGCCTGAGGTCAGGGATTCTGCTATTATCCCACCTTATAGATGAAAACATAGAGGCTGGAAGGATCAGTACAATGTCCAGCACAGTTGGTAGTGCATAAGGCAAAGGTTTGAATCCAAGCACTTTTACCCCAAGGCCCAAGTTCTTCACTGGATGATACAGTTGATATTTTCACAGCTATGGTCAGAAAGGGCTGGGAAGTTGCCTTTTGGTTTGTGAAGAAATGGAAAAGGTGTTAGATTTGTTTCTTCTCAACTTACTTTCTTTTTATATTAAACCCCATGTGCACACACTTGGGCTAGTCATTATCTGTGGCTCTCTTATGACTGGCTCATTCATGGCCTTCCTGCTTTCACTCACTCATCTGTTTTTAATAAGGTAAGATAATAAACACCCACAAAAACCATCACTCAACATCAGAACTGGAACTTTGACAAGGACCTATGTCTCTTTGTGTGGTCTTCCCTGAACTAGTCCCCCTGACTCCCTTATCTGGGTCATCTCAACTTTGAATTTCTGTTTATTGTCCCCTTGGTTTCCTTTTTATATAGCCTTATCACAACTATAATATTTTTAGACTTATTTTTATTGTATAAAAAGTATCATGCTATCTGTAATCATTTGGGATTTTTCCAACTTACATTCACAACTTTATTTTTTTAAAGTTTAGCTTGGGGGAAGAGAGAGAGAGGGAGAGTGAGAGCGTGCGCGTGAGTGGGGGAGGGGCAGAGCCTGACATAGGGCTCAATTTCACAAACCAGGATATCACGACCTGAGCCGAAATCAACGGTTGGATGCTTAGTGGACTGAGCCACCCAGGTGCCCCACATTCACAACTTTATAGCCAGCAGTTAGAATTTCAAGGCCAGCAATAGTCATCTGAAGAAGAAAGGAGGTAAGAAGGTAGGTGAAGACACACTTCCGGGGGGCAGTATGAGATGGCTGTCACCTTTCACTTTGGCTCAAACCCCTCCAAGTCTTCATCAAACTTAGAATTAAAGCCAGCTCCTTACCTTGGATTCTAAGGCCCAGTCCAGTATGGACCTTGACTTTCTCACTGACCTTCCCTCACACCCTGTCCCCCTTACTCACTATGCTTAGTGACACAGTCCTCTTTCTGTTCTTCAACCATTCTTGCTTCAGAGCCTGAGCTAGCTGTCCTGTTCTACCTGCTCTTAAGTTTCACTTGTAATGTTACCTTCTCTGAGGAGCCTTTCATGACCACCCAACCTAAAATAGTCCCTCTGATGCATAGCCCTGCTTTAGTTTGATACAAGATCTTATGCATTTTAAAGAAAATTCTCTCTTGCGCCTCTATAAGTAGAATGTCTTGTACAGGTCAAGCTGAATATCTACTCTAGATCTCTGGGGCCCCCCAAGATCCTTTCAGGGGTTTATAAGGTCAAAACAATTTCACAAGAATAAGGCCTGTTTGCACTTTTCACCGTGTTGATATTTGTAATGTTGGTGAAAAAGCAAAGGTGGATAAAAACTCATGAGCCCTCAAACTGATCATGTGATCATGTGGCATCGACATGTGACTACTGGCCATTGAATATTTTACCATCTCATTGCAGGGAAAAACAACAATCCATTTAAGAATGTCCTTGAAAGAACAGTAAAAATGATCGCCTTTATTACATCTTGACCTCCGAGTACATGTCTTTGATAATCCGTGTAACTAAATGGGATGTCTGTCTGTTAAACGCTGGGGTATGGGGGTAAAAAGCACTTCTGCGATCATTTGAATTGTGATACCAACTAGTAACTTTCTTCATGGAATACCATCAACTACTGACAGATTGTGGCAGAAATTTTCTCAAAAATGAATGTGAGCTGATAGTAATTTTTGACAAAGATAAAAATCTAACTTTCAAGTGATAATCTGAATTTTGGAAAACTTGTATCTGCCAATGTTTCCTGACATTTAAGACATTTCTGATAAGAATGGTGGTGATATTAATATATGCGATTTTTTTAATCTTAATGAAATGCGTCAACATGTTAAAGAGCTGCATAACTCAGTCAACCAATATTTTCCAACTGACTAATGCAAGATGTCACAAAAACACTCCTTTGTAAAAATTCCATTCCAGTTGTAAGATAGACTAATAGATTTTAAGGTAACTAATAACAAGTTCAAGTGCAGTTAGCTTTTAAGAAAATACTACTTGCTGAGTTTTGGTGTAATACCAAAAAAGGATATCCACAATTTTTTCAAAAGGCTATTGAGACACTCTCTCTTTTTCAGAAACATATGGCAAGGTTGGATTTTCTTCATATACTTCAACTAAAACAACTTAGAACACCAGATTAAATGTAGAAGCAGATATAAGACATCAGCTGTTTTCTATTAAGTCAGGCATTAAAGAGATCTGAAAAAATGTAAATTAATGCCACTTTTCATTACAATTTTGTTGTTTTCATAAAAAGATGATATTTATGTTAACATGCAATGGCTTCCTTATTATCTCTATATGAATTAATAAAGTATTTTTAAATTTCACATTTAATAATTTCAATATGGTCAACATCAATAGATATACTCCCCTACACACATAAACAACAGCTCTCTGGGTCCTCATTTTTTTAAGAGTGTAAAGGGGACCTTGAGACTAAAAAATTTGTGAGTCTCTGCTCTAGTGGCTAGTATATGCTAGGTACTTGATAAATGTCGTTGAATGAATGTACTAAAGACATATTCTGTTTACTTTGTATCTGTTTTTCTTGATCTTTCAAAATGTTCCATAAAGCTTTCCCAATGGCTCAAAGTATTAGAATAAGATCAGTGATATGAAGACCCAGTGACAGGACCATGTAAGTCCCTGCAGAACTCAAAAGTCTCCCTCGGAATCACCATATGTGTCTCCAACTATTTTTTCATCCTTTCCCTTTTCTTAAGTGCCTATGTCAGATACAAAATTGAAAACTGGTTCTAAATGTGTTTACTATGATTGCTTTAATTTTAACTACTGGTATGGCTGCAATATTTTTTTTCCTTCTTTTTTTACTGCTGCACATTAAACACGCAGGTGATCTCAATACACTGTGTGCTAAAGAGGAGCCTAACTGCCATTTAAACATCACTTTGTTTTTAAATTTTAGAGAGAGGGAGACAGAGAATGGGAAGGAGGGACAGGAGGAGAGAGAGAATCCCAAGCAGGCTCCACGCTCAGCACAGAGCCTGATGCAAGGCTCAATCCTATGACTCTAGGAACATGACCTGAGCCAGAATCAAGAGTCAGATGCTCAACCAAATGAGCCACCCAGGTGTCCCTAAACATCATTTTTAAATAGGAAAGCACATGACTTATTTTGAAAGTGACTCTCAAGCTTCTGGGAGACAGATGACACTGTGGCTATGGCAATTTCTGTGGAATGACAGAGAAAGTTAACAGATGGCTTGCATCACACTGAAAGAAGTCACGTTTGGAAGCTGTCTCATGTAAAAGTAAACACACCATGCTACAGCTTTTAAGATAAGCCAGATGATGTTGCAGAACCTGACCCTGGGATTATGTTGTAAAGGTGTATACTCTCTCCTCTTGGTGTCACATCAATGACATGCTAGTGACAGCCACAGCACTTGGCTGGCCATAGAACCCAGAACTTCTACCAAAGTCCACATAAAGTTCTCTGTGCTGAAGCCTAAGAGAATGTCCACATACAAGGGCACTGATTTTACCATCAGAACTGCCATGCCCGGATGTTCCAAATAATGGTCTTCTGCTTTCAAAATGTCATGTTAGCAACTAAGTGTTCTTCTTCAGACAAGTATAACTGGATCAGCAGGTAAAAGGGGTGCGGGAAGGCAGGAGACAAATCTCGGATCCTGACTATGTTGTAAACAATGTGCTCTGCACAAGCTGCAAGCAGTAAGGTCCCAAGTGGGGATGGTACACTCCTGAAAGTCTCCATAGGAAGACCAGAGACATACACTGGTTTAGGAGTACCTCTAAATGAAATTTTCCAGGGCACCTTGATGGCTCAGTTGGTTAAGCATCTGATTTTGGTTCAGGTCATGATCCCATGGTTCCTCAGGCTCTGTGCTGACAGCTCAGCCTGAAGCCTTCTTTGGATATGGTGTCTCCCTCTCTCTCTGCCCCTCCCTTGCTTGTGCTCTTTCTCTCAAAAATAAATAAACATTAAAAAAATTTTAAATAAAATGTCCCTGTTTTTGCAAAACACCTAACATGAAATTAATAAACCTGAATTTAATACAAACATTTTATTTTCCAATCCAAATAAGGAGCCACATTGCTTTTGGCTGACAGATTTCATGGGCTCAGTAGGAATAGGCTCAAGCTCTCATTAGCTATTGACTTATGAGACAACTGGGGCCACAATATGGGGGAGGAAAAGACCACATATATTTTGGTTCAGTTAGACAAAGAGGTTTTGGCTAAAAAGAAAAAAATTCAGCTTGAATTGTGTATGGTCATTCTTGAATTTGATATTCTAAATGCCCCCCATTATACACCCAGTTACAGCTTGTTTCACTTGATTCACTGTTCAATAGTGGCATCATCTGAAAACCGGGAAGCCACTAAACACCTGATAGCAAAAATGTGTCCAACCTTGGCCATCGCAGGAAATCCCACGACCCGTGAGATCATGACCTGAGCAGAAATCGGACACTTAACTGACCGAGCCACCCAGGCACCCTGATACTTATATATTTTTTTAAGGTAATGATAAAAACATTGTGGTTGAGGTTTTGGAAAAGTGCTTTTTTGCTTATTTTGTTATAGGAACATACATGGGCGTTTATGGATGAAACAGGATTAGCTCCAAAAGAATAAGGGGAGAAATAAGTACATGAAAAGATGCTCCACATTTATTAGTCCTATTATTATTATCATCACCATTCTGCAATAAGAAGAAACAAAGTACTGACACATGCTACAACATGGATCAGTCCTGAAAGCTTCATGCTAAGTGAAAGAAGACAGTCACAAGGGACCACACACTACATGATTCCATGTACATGAAATGCTCAGAACAGGCAAATATATAGAAATAAGAAGCAGATGAGTGGTTGCTTAGGGCTGGGGGTGGTTACAATACTGGGGGGCAGGGATGATGGCTTTCTTTTTGGGGTTATAAAAATATTCTAAAATTGAGAGATGCACACAACTCTGTAGAATATACCAAAAGCCATGCAACTGTACACTTAAAAAGAAAAAAGAATCCATGTTGGGGAGGGAGAGGGTAAGGATACAGGTGATAACAGACCATGTGTTGTAAATTTTTTTCATGTGTGGGCTCTATTGTAGACCATCTGGGTCAAATCCTGGCTCTGCCATACTGGCTGTATGACCTTGGGGAAGATATTTAATGTCTTTGAATCTCAGTTTCCTAATGGAAAATCGGGATAATATAGGGGATAACAAAGACTCTGCATGAACCTAGGTGTGTATGGGCAAAATGAGGTTGATACATTTATTTGTTTTTATTTATTTATTTTCAACGTTTTTATTTATTTATTTTTGAGAGAGTGAGCAAGAGTGGGGTAGGGGCAGAGAGACTGGGAGAGAATCCCAAGCAGGTGCCATGCCATCAGCACAGAGCCCGACACAGGGCTTGATCCCACAGACTGCGAGATAACAACTGGAGTCAAAATTCAGAGCCAGACACTTAACTGGCTGAGCTACCCAGGTGCCCTGAAGTTGATACACTGAAAGCATGTGGAACAGTGTTTGACATGTATGAAATGCTCAATAAACAGTTACCTATTATTATTCTCAACTGTTTTTGTTTTCTTACATGCTTCCTTCAGGGGCATCCATTTCTTCAGTATCTCCCTCAGAAACCACAGTAATCATGGACAAGTAGTAGATGCTCAAAAAAAGCTTCCTGACTCTTCCCGATGCTTTCTTGGCTTTGTGTTTCTCAACTGTTAGGATTCTCTTTAATGAAGTATTATCCTTCAAAAGTTTCTGTGTTCTGTGAATGTGTGAGTGAGGTTTTTTTTTTTTTTTTTTTTTTGGTTTCAGGCTACATATGGAGACTTGGGAGGAGCACTGAGATATAAGAAGACCAACTATAGCTGCAGCAATCGGCTCTGTGCCAGAAGAAGGTCTGGCTGAGCCCCGCAATGGCCACAAGTGCTGGAACAACAAAGGATAAAGCTCACAGACGATCCTTCCAGATCCCTTTCCTTTGGTGATGCCTTTGGAATAAGAGTGGCTAAACCCAAAGATGGCCACCATTTTGTTGCTAATGTTAATGGGACTGCCAGTTTTCCCTCTGGATTCAAACACAGTCATCTGTGGTTCTCACTCTTATACCCCCACTTAGCCTCCTAAATTAGCAAAGTGCTGCAGCTCTTTTTCAATAACAAAGGCTCTACATGAACATAAATCAGTAAAACTATGATAAATATTTTATAAATGGCACTCTGAAAGCACAGCTTGCATGCACGTGCATGCGCGCGCGTGCGCACACACACACACACACACACACACACTTACATACACTCAATGGGATTTACATGCTCACACATGCTCTCCACACAGAACTCCAGCAATCTCTCCCATTCAAGTCTGCTTCAAAACAGATTTTTTATTTTTATTTTGTGTGTTGTACATATCAACTGCACAAGGCAATCAGCCAAGGAGAGATTTAAACATATGGACTAAATTTCATGGCTTTGAAAAATATGGTAGGGCAAGGCCGAACTATGTATGCCCTTCTGCTCTGTTCTCTGGACTGCCATTTGGCTGGGCAGATGCTCTATGCTTGGGCCAGATTCCCCCTGGGGCCATGGGGTCAAAGTGCCTCTCCCACATCTGCAGGGGCCGGTCCAAACATGCAAAGGCTCCTGTGAAAGCTGACCCAGAGCTGTATTACCCAGCATTCCCTCCACTTGAAAATTGCTCATCCCCATGGGCCCAGGGCCCATCAACGTTCAACAAGACGATGAAAAGTGCTAAATGGATGTGCATTTGATACATTACGCACGTGTGAGATTGTCATGTACTATGCAAAATCAATGTGGTAATTCAATTTATTTTCTGAAGTGTTGATTTTTCTAGACCTCCATTCCATTTGTAAGGTGAGCCACTATGTCCTACCAAAGAATTAGCTGAAAATAAACTTGATTTTATTGCTATAGTATCTGGAATTTACAAAATTTTAATGTTTGCTAAAATGAGTAGTGTTCTTCCAGTTTACTTGCACAATCTCTTTGGATTCTTCTGGCTTGGTAACTGAAACAGAAATGTGTTGATGAATTATGACCAAAACACCACTACCTCTGGGGGTACAGTGTATCCTCACCTATGGGGTAGTAACTAGTAACTTGCTGCCTTCCTGTCAATTTTGTCCATTACCAGGGGGAGGTAAAGAGAATAAGTGGAAACAAAAAAACGAACAAACCCCAACCCAGTAGTGTCACCATAGTGCCACACTGCCATGACCTCAGAGATCTTGTGGTCAAGTATTAGAGGTCAGCCTAAGCTAGGGAGTACATTATACACTGTCCCTTGGCTTTCTTTTCCTTTCAGAAGGCTTATTGGAATGGACACATCACATTGGTGACAGTGACCGTTCCAGAGGTGCACTTTCTGCAGGCTCCATTTTAGGGAGAGGTACTGGAATTGGTACAGGCGTGTTCTGTCTGCAGTGTCAGCTTTGAGAGCAAGCATGCCTAGTCACAGCTTTGTTAGCGCACACTGGATGGTGCATGTGTCGCAGCCATTTGGCAGAAGGAGTGAAGGAGCTCAGGATTACAGAGCAGGGAGGGGATGGAGAGTCAGGCACTGCAGTGGGAAGACTATGGCCTTCACAGGCAGGTGTCCCTTAGTTTGAACCATGGCTCTGCTACTTTCTAGAGGCGTGACTGGGAGAGTGAATTCCATGGCTTTTTTTTTATTTGAGCACTTCTTTCTTTTTCTGGCACTAAAGAATACTTCAGGCTCATCTTACGTATTTCCTGCCCCAGTCCTAGAATCTGTCATCTCTCCAAGGAGCCTGTAAGCTTGCTTTCAAGGTTTGTTGGTCAGAACCAGGGCAGCCTTTAGTCTAGGGCTCCTTTTTCCCCAACACTGAGGGATTATTCTTCTGACTACCATCTCCATGGTTTTCCTACTCTGGCTGGTGGGAACACAAACCATTCCTTGCCCTGTAGGACCTCAGAGATTGTTCTGTCTGTTCCTTTCCTGTGGTTCTTCCCTCAGTTGCTGGTAGCTTCCTTACACCAAGCGCTAAGCAATACCCACTGAGGGAAATCCTCTGCAGACCCCCAGGGCTCACTTTCTGGGAAGCTCAGCGCCCTCCTGGACTCTGCCTAGAGGATTCTAGCTGCCTTGGCTTCTAATTCCCTAACTCTGTCTCTTGAGTGTGGAGGCTCCTGGGCTCTGTCTGGGTCCCCTTCCCTGTGCTATGGCCTCGGACGCCTCTCTAGCAGTCAGCTGTGAGGACTGTAGGGTCTGCCCTGGTGTTTCCCCTCAGGGACTCCGTCCTGTGCCACCTTGGGTCTAATGTCTGAAAACCACTGTTTCATATATTGTCTAGATTTTTAGTCTTCTGAGGTGGGAAGGTAAATTCACTCCCTGTTACCCTATCTTGGCCTGAGCAGAAGTTCTGAAGTTCACTGTATATAAAGGGTCCCATTTAGAACCATTTGTGATCGACTTTCCTGGGATACTCAATAGTCTTATCATAGTGATCTGCAGTGAGTCACCTCCTTGACAAATGAGGGACACAGCTTTGCCACATGACATCATATGAGCAGGGTGAACCTTTCTACGTCACATATGAGGGTGCTGGAGGTGTCAAACCTAACTAGTATGAAGTTGGGAGGCTGAGAAAGTCAAAATGCCTTCCTGCACAGGAACAAGATGATCAGACAGCTGCAGGAGAGAGGGCTGCCTTGCCAGGCACCCCTCAGGAGCCAAGGGCCTGCACTGGCCAGCAATGACCAAGGATTTTAAATGAAAACAGACTACCTGAGTGTTGTGCACATGTCAAAGCAGCTTTAACAGCCCAAAGGAGAATGGCTGATTTCAAAGGATTTTCCTCTCATCCTGGGCAAACTGAGAAGTGCTGGTTAATATGAGCACTCACCAATAGCTGAGAAACTCACTCAGCTAACAAGGGAAGACGGTGGAAAATCATGGCTGAAAATGCACCCCTGGGGCTCTACTCAGAGCCTTCCCTACATCTCAACTATATCAGAGGGAGTGACACATCATGCGTGGGCGCATGCGCGCACACACACACACATGCACGCACGCGCGCACACACGCAGTATACATCCTTATGGAACATAAACAGGAAACCACCATTGAAATAGGGTTTCAATCACACTGCCTTCGGGTCTTAGCAGCCTTACTCCCAAAACGGTGACACAGGCATTAACGACTTGCAAACAAATTTTCAAAATCTAGACGCCTTCCACCAAAGGAAAGGATACATTTCAGATGTAACTGTCCCATTCACTGTCAATCAGAAATACTGCAAAGGGAATTTTCTTTTCATGGTACACATTAGCTTCCCCTAAATGCTAGATCTACCTGTAGCCTGCCACCCACAACCACGGACCTCTCTCTACCTCAGTTAATGTGACCACATTTTCTATCCTTCTTCAACTAGAGGTGGGGCAGTAGCACCTGGGGTAGAAAAGCTGCCAAGGAGCAGCACCCAGAGTTCAGCTTTGGCAACTGTCTGTCCAGAATTTTTTCATTCAGTGAGCACACACAGTCTCTGGTAAGTTACACTGAAGTAGTTGTAATGACCACCCCCTGTTTTCACCCTATTCTCTTAAGTATAACTGCCCGGGGTCCTACCTGTGAATTTCTGCGCCCTAGGAGACCAAGAGACAAGCTGAAGCTAACTGACCATGTAGGGATCTACTGAGGAACGACCAAGGCTGGCCAGCACAGCCCCTCTGATCTCAAATACAATTTTTAAAAATATTTATTTTTGAGAGAGAGAAAGAGACAGAGTGTGAGCAGGGGAGGGGCAGAGAGAGAGGGAGACACAGAATCCAAAGCAGGTTCCAGGCTCTGAGCTGTCAGCACAGAGCCTGATTCAGGGCTTGAACCCACAAACTGCGAGTTTCTGACCTGAGCCGAAGTTGGACACTTAACTGACTGAGCCACCCAGGCACCCCTGATCTCAAATACACATAGAGTAAAATTAGGCCAAAAAAAAAAAAGTCAAAGAAGGGCAGAATCAATCCTAATATAGATATATAGATTCAGGCTTGAACTATAAGGAAATCCAATATTCTGGGGCCAATCTAAGGAATGGAAGTTTCTAACAAAAACATGGTTATTTTCCACAGTGACTGCTCGTTACCTAGAAGACCATGTACAAACCTTTCTGCCTGGGCATTCTGCCACCAAACCAGACTGTTCACTGCTCAGCAAACTTCCAATTTTACAACATTGTAAAATTCCAGGTCCATGAGTTTTCACTCTACCTACAACATTGTCTTTACCTGCTCCACCTCGTGAATTCTTGCACATTCTTTAAGGTTTAACTCAAATGTTGCCTTCCTTGTTAGGCATCCCCTAATATCCTGACAATAAGGAATTAATAACCAATGCCTTCCTTCCCTGTGCTCCACTGTGCTCAACGCATCCCTTAATTAGAGCAGGTATCCTCTGCACCCCCCAACTACCTGTGGAAATGTTTTCCTTCTGCTTTGGAACGTGGGGCACTTGAGGGTAGGCACTGAGCTTCGCTCATCTCTGGGAACCCCTGAGTCTAACAAAGTGCCTGGGACATGATGGGGACTACGTGAGATGTGCACTGGGAGGCTGGGTGCACGAAAGCAGGGGAATGAGCCTCTGTACAGGAAAAGCACAGTGCTTCAGGATCTACGAGGTGGATTTACACACACGCTCTCATTTGCCCTTCTCTACCTCAGGAAGTGGGTAAGTGCTCCTCACCATCTACTCCTAAGGAAGACATTTGTTTTGAAAGGTTTCATGAGCAGGAAACACCTAGACTAGACCTAAAAAGACCAAGGTTCTAGTCTTGACTGTCGTGCAACATGTTCTGCATGACTTGGAGCAAGTCTGTGGGCCTGGGCTAGAGGAGATGATCTCGATGGTCAGTAATCCGACCATAAGCAGCTATGCCTCCTTAAGGTCATACATCTGCAGGAGGTAAACTAGTACTCGCATCAAGGTTTTCTGATGCTTAGCGTGTTGTCAGAGGTTCTGGAGCTATTTTAGAGATCACTTCTGACTTCACTTCACTCTCAGACGATGAATTTGTTTTTCAAATCCAGGTACTACTGGAATAATGGCTGTTCCCCAATTGCTAATGAGAAGCTGCTTTCAGGAGTGAAACCCATGTCACCAGCACCATGCTGCTAACCACTGATGGGTCCATGGGAGACTGTGCAGACACATTCGTTTCTTTCAGCAAATATGGCAACAGGGTGATGATATCAAGCAGGTCCCTAATAAAAGAAAGTGGGAAAGGACACACAAAGGAATAAAAGTGAGTAAGAAAAGGCACTTACAAGGTCCTGGGCTGATGGTGCCTTTGTTAAAACAAAGCAGAACATTCTGGTTTGTCAAGGCATTTTGGAGAAAGCAAGGCTGTATCTGCTGAGTCTTTATTACAGGCTTGCTGACTGCAGGATGGAAACAATGGGAGCTTTGTAAACGGATGGAAAGACTGCCATTTCCCCCACTGCCTCGAAGTCTCACAAAAGCCCTAACTGCTGTTCTGGTCATCTCATCCAGGAAAATCTGGCAAATCTCAAGGCTGAAGAAGCGGTAAGAGAGTGAATAGTGGAAGAGTGATGGTAGGAGTGTGCAGAATGCAGTTCTCAGTCATAAACAATAAGGAACGACCCAAGGAAGGTAAAAGTGGCCAGTATTAGTGAATGGCCTGCTTACTGCAAAAGCATAGTAGCCAAAGCTCCCATTCAAAGGCAGGTTAAATATGGTCTTCCTTGTTGGAAACCCAACAGCTGACAGAGCCCTGGGTTTAAAAGAACCTCCTCTCTGGCTACTCTCAGGGCTTGTTCATGGCAGGTAAGCAGCACAGGCTGCCAGCCATGCCCAGTGCCCTGCAAGGCTCTTGGAAGTCAGCATCACCATGGTGGAAGGGGGCAGGGGGCAAACCTGAACTAATGGGGACAGCATTGGCCACATTTAATTCAAGAACTATTGTTCATTTGTCTCCCATGTGTGAGGGGTGTGACAGTGACCCAGACACGGCCTCTGCCCTTAGAGAGATTATCATCTAATACAGGGAGGAAGGCAATCCTGTCACTATTGAACAGGTAAGGCTAAGATAATGATCATCATCAAGAAACAAATTGCAAAGTGTGATTGAGGTCAAGAGGAGGGAGAGAGCACAAGAGACCGGGAAATAAGCATTCAAGATGGTCAGTGAAAGACTGGCAAGAAAGAGCTCAACAAGCAGAGAGGGGGAGATGCAGAAGGACAGGCATGAGCAACAGGTGAGGTGCTTGCCTGTTTAAGAAGCAGGAACATTCCCAGTGGATAGAGCAGAAGCTACGTAAGTGGGGGAAACAAAAGGAAATAACACTGAGAATATGACAGTGCTATTCAATGTTGTAATTTCGACCCCAATGTGACGATATCTGGAGGTGGGGCCGTTGGGAGGTTAGATTAGGGTTACATGAGGTCATGGGGGTGGAGCTGCCATGATAAGATTAGCTGCCATGATAAGATTTCCTATAAGGAAATAAGGGGATGAGACTCCCCCTCCCCTCCTTCTCTCTGCCATGTGAGGAAGCCAGCAGCAGAGCCTTCACCAAAACTCAACCATACTGGCCCCGATTTGGACTTTGAGCTTCCAGAACAGTGAGAAATAAAAGTTTGTTGTTTCAGCCACATGCTTTGGTATTGTTAGAGCAATGCAAGCTGACTAAGCTAGGTGGGCTGGAAAGGGCCGGGGGCATTAGAATAAGCCACTTGGGTTTTGGTAGACACACTGGAGAACCACCGTGCACTTCTTAGTAGGGAGGTTTCCAGGTCTGTCTTCTAGGAAGATCAGTTGGACAGCAATGTTTAGGATAAATTAGAAAGGTCAGGATATAGGCAAAGGGAAGCAAATTGGAGGTGTTGAAGTAGTAGCTGTAACAGGAGGTAACAAGAATGTGGGTGCCCTGAGCTGACAATCCAGGTAGGAGGAGGAAAAGGCAGGGATGAAAGTGAGCAAGGAAAGGATGGCAAACAGGAAGAGGGGTGGGGAGGTGGGGAGGTGAGGATGAGGTCCCACGCCCAGGTGATGCAGAGAAGGCCAAAGCCATTTAGAAGGGTAAGAGGTCAGAAGGACAAAATGAGCCCCATTTATGCACGTTCAACCCATGGTGCAGGCAGCTGGTGACGTGGGGCTGAGGCTCTGCAGACAAACCTGCTGGGGAAGCAGAGTGAGGAATCATCAGAAGAAGGTGACTGCTTATGCTGGAGGAGTGGGTACGCAGGAGGGAGAGGAGCCTCACATCAGGGGATGGCAGAGAAAAAGGAATCAGAAACTGGAAAGCCAGGTGCAGTAGTGGGGTGCTGCGTGAGTCTAGCCGGAACACCTGGAGAGCAGTGGAGGAGCTTATGAAAGAGGGGGTCCCAGGGGCACCTGGGTGGCTCAATCAGTTAAGCGTCCAACCCTTGGTTTCAGCTAAGGTCATGATCTGAGTTCAAGTACTGTGTTGGGCTCTGTGCTGGCAGTGCGGAGCCTGCTTGGGATTCTCTCTCTCTCCCTCTCTCTCTCTCTCTGTCTCTCCCTGACTTGCGTGGTCTCTCTCTCTCTGAAAATAAAAAAACTAAAAAAAGAGAGGTTCCCTCAACACACTTCCCTGTTCTTGTCCCAAGTGATGCCTTTGGCCTACGTGTGGAGAGATTATATAAAAACCGAGGTAAGCCACAAGGAGAGTAGAAAAGGGGAAGGAGATTCCCCAGTTTTTTTAAAGACTGAGGCCCTCAGCACTTCCATTTTCCCAGGAGGGAAACAGCTGCTGCTCTTCGTACTTGCCAGACCCAGTTCAATCAACTCGTAACTTCTCTGGCTGGACCGGCGTTTCTTGGCATCCAAGGACTCCTTTAAGGGCATTTATCACACAGATGGACAGATATTTTCTGGTGATTTTTTAAAAGCCAAAGAAACGCTGGCTGATAAAACTGAAACTATTTTTAAAGTAAGTATTATTTTTGGCTGCTGTCAGCAAGAACCCTCTCAGCAAGGTACCTGCTCAGTGCAGATATGGTGAGCTCATGCGATGGCCCCCTTTCTGGTGTCTGTGTTCACCCAGTGGTAATGACATAGCCACAAGCCCTCGGGTCCCTGGGCACAGTGCATGCCATGGCTCTGCCATCCTGGTCACTAAGCCCCTCCGTCCCCTCAGTGTAAGTTGGGGACAGCAAGCTGACCCATAGGGAGTGCTACAGGAAGTAAGACTCTGAGGAAGGATCTGCCACAGAGTGAGTCTCAGAAATGTTAACCATAACCATTACCCTGTTAGCAGTACTCTTTATTTCTACTAGAATAAAAATCCTGAAGAGCAATTACTGTGGTTTGGCCCAAGGGCATGTGTTTGGTGGCTTTGTTAGTGGTAGGTATGGGGATCAATCACAGGTCACCATGAATTTCCTCATTGGAAACTACCTCTGGAAGTAGTCAGATCTTAAATCCATGAGTAGGAAACAGTCAGGAACTAGAAGGTTAAATGTGTCTGTTTCAGGAGGAAGAAAGCAGGGGGCAGATTCCTAAGCTATCTTTTGACTGTCTTTCCTTCTATGAAGTATTTCCTACAGCAGCATTGGGATGTAGTTAGCAACACTGACCTTCAATGTTTCCCAGTTTCCTTTTCCCATGAGTAGAGAGAAAAGAAACACAGGGAAAGATGTAAACTTTTAGATACGAAGCCATTTGCACTGCAGTTCAGTTTTGATTTTGTTTTTGTTTTTAATGAATTCTATTATCCTACCTTCAGAGTTAAAAAGTGTAATATTTCAGTGACAGGCTCATGCTATTCAAAATGCTGCTTATGTCTCCATGATTCTGTTAAGTGCCTGAAATCATGGAGAGGCTCTCTGCCAGCATGCTCCCTGTCACCAGGAAATCCTTCTACCTGAACTCTTACTCCAAAACTCACGGAGCGAATGAATCAAATTCCATTCCTATGAAGTGCAAGAGCAGGAAAAACTCCCCTACAGTGACTGAAGTTAGAGTAGTTGTCTCGGAGGTGAGGGGTAAGGAGTGGCAAGGGGCAGGAGGGAACTTTCTAGGGTGACTGAAATATCCTAGGTCTTATTTTTGATGGTGAATATGTGGTACACACAGCTGCCAAAACTCAAAGACATGAACAATTAAGATTGGTCCATTTTGTAGGATATAAATGATATCTCAATAAAAAACTTAACACAAGTGGACGAAAATTCTTTGCAGGCACCCTTTTCTTTAAAAGCCAGCCTCAGGACAGAGCCGGGAAGTGCAGTGCCCACAGTCTCTCTCTCACTGTCATTCTTTTTTGTGGGGGGGAGGGGGCTTGAGTGCACACAGGACACAAGAAACATGTGGTCAATGCTCCACCAGGGCTTGCCGGTGTGTCACCCTGCTTTTGGGAGCAGTTTCTTTCTTGGAAAGAAGCCCCTTCTTTCTGGTCAGGTCATGGTGGATTAGTAATGATAGTAAGTACTCTTTTGAATCTACAGCATGCCTGGAATAATCATTAACTAAGTAATGGAAGTAGCTTCATGGCTTGGGTTTGAGGGGATGGATACAAGAGAAAGTTACCCATGACTTCATCTACCTGCCCCGCTCCCCATCCTCCTCTTTACCCTGGCCCCTGCCCTGTGTGGAGAGATACTGTCAGTGGCTCCAGCAGGAAGCAAAGTGGAGTGTCTGCTTACACACTCACGGAGCAGAATTTCCCTTCACAGGGTACACAACGTAGAGTGTGCGGCTGCTGGCACGTCACCCAGCAGAGGACTTTGTGTCAGCAGCTCACTCTGCTTTTCCTCTGAGCATGTTAAGTTGAAACATATGGATCTCCTAATACTTAATGTTGCTGACTTAAAAAATGTTAATTTTGTGTTTTGAAATGTTCAGGTTTTTGACACATTTGCTATTTACTTTATGGTTTATTTGACCAAACTGTAACTTGCACAAACTTTTACAACTCTTGAGTGATACTGTTACAATTATGGTCACTTCATCTTTTTTAAAAGAAAATTTTTAGGAGACCAGGCCGAGATGGTGGAAAAATAGGGGGATCTGTACTTCCCGCCCGCATCTCTCAAACAAAGAAGGGCTGAAGCCAAAGGACTCTGAACCTCAAGAGTCTGGGAGGAAAGAAGATGGAGTCTACTAGGAAGACAGTCTCACAGGGCTACTTCAAGGAACAAATCAAGGCACACATTGTAGAGAGTCCAAAACATCACTACGAGTGACAAAATAACCAAAGTCACAGCAAGAGAGATCAAGGGACACCCTTAGATGAACACTTCCTGGGGCACCTGGGTATCTCAGTTGGTTAAGTGTCTTACTTCAGCTCAGGTCGTGATCTCACAGCATGTGGGTTCGAGCCCCGTGTCAGGCTCTCTGCTGACAGGCAGAGCCTGGAGCCTGCTTCAGATTCTGTGTCTTTCTCTCTCTTTCTGCCCTTCTCCCCCTCATGCTCTGTCTCTTTGTCCTTCAAAAATAAATAAACATTAAAAAAAAAAAAAGAACACTTCCTGAACAGCCAGGCCCTGGACAGTCTATGAGCCTCCTTTAATATAGCAGTACTTGCAGGTGCAGAGCACATAACAAGCCTTTAAAATTTACAAGAGACAGAAAGTTAGCCAAAATGGCAAAACAGAAAAACTCTCCTCAAAAGAAATTCCAGGTAGAAGTGACAGCTAAAGAATTGATCAAAACAGATATAAACAACATAACTGAACAAGAATTTAGAACAATAATCATAAAATTAATCGCTGGGCTTGATAAAGGCATAGAAGACAGCCGAGACGCTACTGCTACAAAATCATGGATCTTAAAAAATTTTTTAATGTTTATTTTATTTTTGAGAGAGAGAGTGTGAATCAGGGAGGGGCAGAGAGAGACAGAGAGAGAGAGAGGGAGACCCAGGATTCGAAGCAGACTCCGAAGTCAGCTGTGCTGACAGCTCAGAGCCTGACACCGGGCTTGAACTCATGGACTGCAAGATCATTACCTGAGCTGAAGTCAGCACTCAACTGACTGAACCACCCAGGCGCCCCCACTTCATCATCTTAATGACAACATTTATCACTTGTGTGCCAAAAGCATCAATATTTTCATTTGTTCTGAAAAACTCAATAAGCTTATAGCGATCACTATGCCTGTCTTATGTTAACAACATTAATAATAATGGTAATAACAACAGACGCACATAAGTGTATACATAAGCATTCCACATATGTTAACTCATTTATTCCTTACAACAACTCTGAGGTAAGGTGCATTATCATCTGCATTTACAGAGTAGGAAACTATTTACCAAGTTTCTATGATAATTACCAAAGTTGGGGTTTAATGGCTCCCAGTGCAAATAAGTTCCAAATTTTAGATGTTCACTATCATACTTCCTACTTGTATGTTTCTTTTTTGGCTGTTTTTGGGAAATCATCTGACTTGCAGACTGACCATCCCTGCTCACATTATGAAACTATTGACTATTACCATTTGCATGTTGATTTGATTTCTAGGATTTACATTATTTCCCCCCCTTTTTTAGGATCTAAATTCCAGATCCAGCCACTAAAGAAAATGGTAAATTTAGTATATGTAAATATTAACTTGTGAGACAAAAATACATTTGTAGATAGCTGAGAAGTAACTAAGACATCCTTGAAGTGTGTGTTAAATATTTAATACCCCTTATCACTATGACATATTAAGAAAAAAAATATGACCGGTGTTAAAATTAAAACCAAACCAAACCAAACCAAACCAAACCAAACCAAACCCTCTAATCATCCGTTATCAGTCACAGAAAGGAGAGCCCAGCACCATGTTTCTTTTTTTTTTTTTTTTTTCCCAGCACCATGTTTCTAACTGAAGGGAGGAGACGCAGGATTTCCCAGGCAAGGCAGGGGGTGGAGGGGAGGAAGGCGACTGGTCTGAGGCAGAATAAGGGGGCAGGTGATGAAAGGTTTGGAGGGTCCTGAGAGGAAGGGAAACCAGTGGCCCATGTAAGCACAGCACCTCCTGGGGTGGCAGGACTTCTGGGAGAGCTCAGGGATGCAGTGTGGACTGCACAGCAAACGCAGAAGTTTCCAGACCTGGGAAAGATCCTCATGCCCAGCTCTGCACAGAAGCAGAGGAGGACCTGTCTGCCTTCAAGGGATCCAGACTTGAACACAGAGCACATCACAGCTATGACCGGTGTGCTGTGGCTGAAGAGCGCTCCTTCCCAAATTCGCAAGGCCTTCAGGCGATAAGGTGTATGTGCGTGGAAGAGGCAGGTGTGGTGGTGCGGTGGGGTGGAGGTAGGAGGTAGGACTGATAAAATCACATTTGGGCAAGTAAAGGAAGGCGTCATGTCTCATATCCAGAGCTTGGGGATAATATGTATACCTGCTGTCTATAGACCCATTAGTAAGAATACAATGGGAACCTGCAAAAATCTCAATTGATCTTTTATTTTATATTTCCTCTAAAATTGTCAACTGCCAATAGAACCATTAGTGTGCCCACCAGAGACCCCCAGGGGTCCACGAACCTTATTTTACAAATCAGTGTATTCCATCTTTAGCCACAGAGAGTGGGGGGCCTTTCAGCACCTAGCAGACAGGAGGCACATAACAAAAACTGTTGAGCTAAACTGATGCTGTTTGAATAGAGTTAGGTTTATGCCTTTACAATCATAACACAGGATGAAAACCTTTCATCGCAGGGGCCCATCGGAGGTCCATCATTTTTTGGAACCATGACATACAAGACACAAGACCTGACAGCTACATTTGACACTTGTCTGACTCTTATTAAATGAGAATTTAAAGGAAAATAATTAGTTCCTATGTTATTTCCTTTCCTTCCTCCCTTCCTTCCTTTAAATTTGCCTGTGAAAGTTTTCAAGCCTGAGAAGACCTCATTTCACTTTGAAGCAGAAGGATGTTAAAAATCTTGAAAAACCAATATCCGTAACACCAGACCAGAAAGTATGAAAGTTCTAAGTCCCTCTCTGTGAAATTTTCTGGTGTTCCCAAGGGACAGCTGTGGGGACAGTGACAACCAGAGGGTACACAAGAGAAGAGCCTAGATGGGCCTTCCAGAACCGCCAGTCCCTTGCAGGCTCACCATGGAAGCCCTCTGGCTTAGGCCTCCCGCCTCTCATTATCTCAGTCCCCAGTGTCAGGGGACACGGCAGTGCACTGAAGGGAAGGGAAAACCAAAACCTTCATCAAAAGTCTTAATTAACTAAAATCCAAGTGACCAGAATCCTCAGACAAGCTTTATTTTGCTGTCTTATTTCATTTTTAGAAGATGGTAGACTGAGCATTTTTTTTTGAAGGTTCTTTTCTTTTTATTTTTGAGAGCATTTGTTTTTAAACAAATAAAAAGTTATTAAATATGGCTTAGGGACAGTCCAACCTTGGCCCCAAACTCCTGACCTTCTAAAGTTTTACAATAAAAGCTGACTTAAACTAATTAAGGAAATTAGTGAACTGCCTTTCCACAAGTTCTAGAAATATCTGTGATCATAGCCCATCAGAAAAACATTTCCATTATTAAAGAAAGGCTAAAGCTAAATTTTATCTACTTACTATGGCAGAAAATACACATATCACCGTAGAAAAATAAACAACAGGAAGAGAAACTAAGTTTTCTGTATTAATTCTCATTACTAAAAATATTGAATTAATTAGAACATACACTTCATAGAACATTCCAATTAATTAAGGCTGATCAAAATAGACATCATTATCTCTGCAGGTATTGTCTCCCCAAAAAGTCTGCTATTTTTTTCAACATTAAAGAAAAAAAATACTGGAAATCTGGCTGAGTGTATGTTTTGCTAAAAGAACACTTTAAAATGTTTCTGGGATCCCAATTAAAAAGCATAAAACATAATTTCCAACCGGGAGAAAAATGTTAAAAGTTTTTTGCTGTTGAATTGCTTACTCTTTTTTTTCTAAAAATTTTAAATGTTTTTATTTATTTCTGAGAGAGAGAGAGACAGCGTGAGCAGGGGAGGGTCAGAGAGAGAGAGGGAGACACAGAATCTGAAGCAGGCTCCGGGCTCTGAGCTACCTGTCAGCACAGAGCCCGATGCGGAGCTCGAACCCACGAACGGTGAGATCATGACCTGAGCTGAAGTCGGATGCTCAACCGACTGAGCCACCCAGGCGCCCTTGAATTGCTTACTGTTAACCAAACACTTAAGAGGGATATGTACCAAGAACTTTCAAAAGTCCCAGATTTGGGGGTACATTTTATGAATTAGTGTAAAATTCTAATGCGGCAGGATGTCAAGAACAACAATATAATAAAACAGAAGTCAGAGAAAGGCTAGACTAGGTTAAGAAGTAGCCAATATGAGTTTGAAAATGGGATAAGAGCACACATATTACATACTGCTTTATTTTATGTTTGACAAGTCACACATCTATTTCTCACCTCATTATTGCTCCCAAGATCTGTTTTAATATTTGTTGTGTGTTAATAAAAATGAGTAATGAAGAGCGCTGCACTCATCTACATGCCACGAGTAACCGCTAACACACAAAATAACTTAATAAAAAGTTCTTATTAGAATATACCAAGAATTTCAGTTAGCCCTTTTATTTACAGATGTTACCTTAAAGTTGATCTAAAGTTAACAGCTCCCTTCTTTTCATTTATTTCATTGGATGACTAATTCTTCTCCATTTCTGTTATTCTTTTAGGGATAAAGTCAGAGAAAAAAGCAAAGCAAAGGTATTGCCAGCAACGTGACCGTCAGTTCCTGACATCAGCATTGTTGATCCGGGTTCTGAAGTTTCTGAAGTGTCATTTGAGTCCTCTATTCTGCACCTGTCCAGGGTTGTGTGTGGTGTCCCTGGTCTGGTAAGAGCCAGTATGAAGGCCCGAGTGCTGGTATTTGTATTCGCTTATAACGTCAGTCTTCACCTGCAGGCTTCTGTAGTGGTCAAGTGCCCCGCCTCCAGGCTGTGCAGAGCCCCGTGCTGAGGGCAATGTGCCTGGCAGCCAGAGGCAGATGCCGCTAATACCAGGATTCCCCGTGTGTCACCACCGGCCTTTCCAGAGACAGACACACACGAGACTCTAACTCTCTAAAGGCTGCCAGGAGCAGAGCCCAGGTAATCCCTATGAATTAGAGGATCCTGTGCCTCCCGACGCCAGGGCCACCGTGACTGCAAGCTCGTCACAGACTGGCAGTCCATTTGTCTGCCACAACCCAGCAAATCCCATAGATCCTCTGAGTCTCTGAGGTAGGCTTTTCAGACCCTGAATCTTATTTAATGTTCACACGAAAAAGCAACTACTGCTGCTTGCTGTGCCCATAAAAGTCTTGGTGAAAATTAACACCTTGCTCATATAAAAGCAGAAAGAAAGGTATTTCTCTCTTTGGAGGCCATTCGGGAAGGAACACGATCTACCTATGAGCAGCATTCTATGTCAGGCGCTGTGGTGACAGAAGTGTCTTCCCCACAAAGGTGGGGCTCTGTTATGTGAACTGATGACTTGGCAGGAAAAAAATTCCTTGCAGATGTCTGTGTGTCTGACATCCTCGTTTCAATAAAAAATGTAACAAAGAGGATCTTTATTTGATTCTGTCCCCAAAGCCAGGTGTCTCTCACATCTATGTCACCAATCACAAGTTCAGTGAGTTGAAGCAGTGAGAATAATTAAAAGCAGATTATCACAGCTATTGCTACATATTTTGAAAAAGATCCCTCTGTATATAACCCTCAAAGTTACTTAAAAGCAAACACATCCTTCTCATTATCTACCATATTTTTGATGTTCAACAAAGAATAAAAGCAATTATGGTACCTGGTAACATAATAAGGTAACCTCATGCTGTCATTTGAGGAAATTGAGTTTTAAATTCTATCCATCAGGAAAACACTTAAAATGGACAGTTTGGTAAATTAATGTATTTGGATTTCCATGACTTGTAATTATGGGATTTTAAATTTGGATGTGGTAGTCCTAAGCCCTCTGCAGTCATTAGGGGAGACTTAGATAATGGCTGATGCCTTCTGGTCACAGGCTGGAACTGCACTTTCTATAAAAGTGTAGAATGTACTGGAGGCTCAAAGGTCAGTCCAAAATACAGTGAAATGGCATGGCAAGGTTCTGTGGAAACCACTAGTGGTGCCTTTGAATGTCACCCTTACAGTTGCGTTTCTCAAATTCTGCTACATGACAGAAGCACCTGGGAGCCTTTTAAAATCTTGGTGCAAGGCCTCACTCCAGACTTGCAAACTGGATGTTAGCAGTTTTTAAAATCTCTCCAAGTAGTTAGAATGTGCTAATAAATCTGAGAATGTGCTATGGATGAGTGCTTTTTATTCTTTATTTATTTTTTAAATGCTTGTTTATTTATTTAGAGAGTGCATGTGTGTGCACATGAGTGGGGGAGGGGCAGCAAGAAGTGGAGAGAGAGAATTCCAAGCAGGGTCTGTACTGTTAGCATGGACCCCAATGCAGGGCTCAAACCCATGACCGTGAGACCATGATGCTTATCTAACCCAGGTGCCCTGGATAAGTGCTTTACAAACTTGAATGTGCACATGAGTCCTCTGGATCTTGTTAAGACATGGATTCTGATTCTGTAGGTCTGGAGTGGGGCCTGAGACTCTGCATTTTAACAAGACCCCAAGGGATGCTGCTGGCCCATGGACTAGTTTCAGTGGCAAAATCACAGACAATGGTAAGCCACCAAGTATCTCTGTGAAGAGGTGATATAATCAAAGCTGAGCTTTCTAAAGATGAATCAAGCATCCTTTGGATCAGTAGATTTCAAGGTGAGGGAATGGGATAGGAGACCAGTGAGAAAGCTACTGTCAGAGACCAAGAGAAGGGCACAGGGGAGTTTCCAGGAATCTTGGTAGCAAGCTCACTGAGGGGAAGTAACCCTACCTTCTTCAATGCCACCCATTAAGGCTGTTGCTAAGAGGTGCACTTGTACAAGGCCCTAGTAGCATCTCAAAGATTGTATAAAACTGCAGTCTACTTTGGTATATGGTCCTTCCTGGAGGCCAGAGTAATTGAAAAGCATAGCAAGGGTGTGAATGCCAGTGCCTTTGACTTCTTGTGGAAAAGACTCCTTGTTCACCTATCAATCACTTCTTTCTTTGGAGGCACATGGGGGACTTCCTTGTGACTGCTCCTTGCATTTGAGAGGGTCCTGTAACAGTCTGAGCAGGTGGGGTGGGCCAAGCCTGCAATCATGCCCACTCTTCCCTCCCTGGCTGTCCCAGTAGTGGCTGAGAGAGGAAATCCCAGCTCTCAGTGTAAGAAATACATTTTTGTTGGGTTATGTGGCAGAGACCTTCAGGTTATTTGTTACTGAAACATTAGACTGGCCAATCTCTATTGATGCGTACTCTGATCAAGTGGCTTCACTCTCTGTGGGCCAGTCCCAGGAACCAGGCGGGGGTGATCTGAGGCTCTTAATGGCCTAGTGAGCCTGGTGATGAACTGTCCAAATTCCACTTAGGATCGGGGAATGTTCCTTTTTTTGTTTGTTTAATAGTTTATATTACTGAATTCTATAAAAGTTATTCAATCTATTATATCCAGTGCTGAAAAGAAAAAAATGTTGACAATATCCCAATGAATATCTAGCAGCTATTTAAAAGTTATTTTCTCATACCAAGCAAAAATTAAAAGTTGAGTTCACTAAAAATAATTTTTAAGCAATTTAATGTTTAAATTACAGCTAAATCTTGAACTTAAGTTTGAACTACATGAGTCCATTTACATGCAAATTTTTAACAAGAACAATACACTATACACTATAAGTGTATTTTCTCTTCCTTATCTTTTTTTTTTTTAATGTTTTATTTATTTCTAGGAGAGAGAGAGAGACAGTGTGAGCAGGGGAGGGTCAGAGAGAGAGGGAGTCACAGACTGAAACAGGCTCCAGGCTCTGAGCTGGCAGTCAGCACAGAGACCGACGCGGGGCTCGAACCCACGAACTGCGAGATCATAACCTAAGCGAAAGTCGGATGCCTAACCGACTAAGCCACCCAGGCGCCCCTTTTCCTTATCTTTTTAATTGTTTTAAAGTAAATGTGATTTTCATTTATTGTTTTTATTTTTTTCCCATTATTCATTTTGTTGGAAGAGGTTACAGAGTTTTAAAAAATTTTCTTTAAATTCAAGTTAGTTAACATATAGTGTAGTATTGGTTTCAGGAGTAGAACTCAGTGATTCATCACTTACATACAACACCCAGTGCTCATCCCAACAAGTGCCCTCCTTAATGACCAAGGATGGGGTATTTCTGAAAGATCCTAGTCCTAATGACTCATGTAACCCACAGGCCCACTGGGGAAACTTCACAAGGCCTCATGTCAGAAGGGGTTCCTAAGCTCCTGAAGCTTTCTTTCTTGTAAGATAGTTCTAAAATAAGTATTTTTGGCCATGGTGTTTTCTTTTTTCCCTTGTTCCTCCATATCACGGGTAGCAAGAATCAGGCATGCTCTCTATTTTAATCCAACTCTCTCAAAGCCAGTTGTCTACATCCAGAGTTTTAACTAAAGAGCATGACACAAACCTATTGTTAAGATTCAAATTATACTCGGTGATTTAAATCACTGCTGCTTTTAAGTTGAAGATGTAGCTTGACATTCGTTTCAGACCTCTCGCTTTTCACACCAAACCAGAGACAGTTCAGGGGGCTGTAATGTCACTCAGCTAAACCTCACCCTGAGATTAGATATTTGAAGTCTGCAAATGAATGTTAAATAAGTTGTGTGTGAGCACAGTACTAAAATGATTACCTGAAAC
Source organism: Hyaena hyaena (assembly GCF_003009895.1). Taxonomy (NCBI): domain Eukaryota; kingdom Metazoa; phylum Chordata; class Mammalia; order Carnivora; family Hyaenidae; genus Hyaena; species Hyaena hyaena. The sequence continues at coordinate 828,281 of NW_024081222.1, read as the reverse complement.
CACTTCAAAGGCAAATCATCAACTTTAGTGGTATCTCATGATTTTGTCTTTGTTTATTGAAAGTCATACTTATTTCTCAAGTGTATAATGAGCCATATCTTTGGAAAATATTCTTGCCTCAGTTATCAGGAAGTGGAAAGAGCACTGCACTGGGTACTTGATAAATATTTTTAAATTACTGAATAAACTGGAGCCAAAATACTCACTTGTACAACGGAGTTAGATGTCTTTCCATCTCCATAGTTTTCTGCCATGCTAGGTTAGGATTCCCTTCAGTGGCGGATGGGAACTTCTCTTGGCTGAAAATCTGAGTACTTTTCAAAGGGGGCTTTTAGTCCTCTGAGACTCTCAGCCTCCTATGCTCTACTTCTCAGTCTGTTTCCTTTACTACTCATACAATGCAGTTCAAAAGAAATTTTGGAAACTCATTCTAATCAGTTCACCCATACATCTCTTTCTGCTTAGACATAATCATGAAATTGTCGTCTGTGTCTACCTTTATAGCCCATTAAAAATAAAGCCCATGTGAAGCTTTAATTTGTTTTCTTTGCATTTCTTGGTATTTTCCAAATTCTGACAATGAATGTGTTACTTTGGTAAATAGGAGAAAAGGCATTAAAATACATGAAATTGGATAACATCTCAGAAACTGTGCTTTCTCCAAAATTATTTCTTCCTATTTCTGCTAAACTGAAAAACTCATCTAGGTGGAGAGACTTGTTCCCAAGAGAGTCTAGTTGGTTTTGCTGAAATTTTTATTACCTTTTGTTTATTAAATCATTGATATCTGTTCTCTATGGTTGGGTAAGTTCTATCTGTCAACATGGGATGATCCACTTATATGGGCCGCATCTTGCAAATATTGCCTAATAAATGAATGTCTTCCATACTGGATTGTTAAAAATTATTGTTTTATCATAAAAATAATATATGCTAATAGTAAAAATTTTGAATTATACAAAATGGTGTATAAAATGAAGAGAAAAAGATATCCCCAATTCTAGTCCTCTGTTGTGAAGGTAATGATTGCTAACAATTTCCTTTGTGTCTTTTTAGATATTATCTATACACAAAATTAATACATGCTTACAAAAACAGAAAATGAAATCATCTACACAATATTCTTTCAATGTCTTGTTCATCTTTTCTTATTGTTGGGTGTAATTGTTTATAATAACCAGTGTTTTGTAGTATGAACATTTATAATTTATTAACTCAGTCTTCAATTGAAGAACAGTTTTGGGCATTATATCAAACAGTGCAATGAGCATAGTGGCATACACATCTTTAAATACCAGTATTAAGATATTTATGAGATAAGTAAATTCTGGTTAAAGAGTAAGTATACTTTCAATTTTGGTACTTATCATGAAAACTGCCTTCCAGAAGAATTATACCTATCTGTACTTCCACAAATAATATAGATGGATAGAACCTGTTATTATATACATTTGACAGCACTGAGTATTATCAAATTTTAGGATCTTTGCCAATCCAACAACTGAAAAAGTATAAGTCATAGTTATTAATTTGTATATGTCTCTAACCATAAGTGAGGCTGAGCACACTTTCCTAGGTTTACTAGCAGTCTGTATTTCTTACTCTCACTGACTGATAAGAGCTCTTTCTTAAGAAAAGTGGTCTTCTGTCATGGTGTGGCAATTCTCCCGCCCCACCCATCTTCTCTTTGTTATATGTCCCTGATCCACTTGTTGAGAAGTTTTATATTTTTATGTGGATAAATTCATCACTCTTTTCCTTTATGGCTTCTGAGTTTTCTAGAGAGTTTATTTTTCTAAGAAAGGAAGAAATGCTAATTTCACCTGTATAAACTACTGAAAGTAGCTGAAGAGGCTGGCTCTATTACTTACATACAGTGTGACCTTCTGCAAATTACTCATTCTCCAAGAATTTCAATTTCCTCATCTGTAAAATTAGGATAATAAAAGCCACTACCTTCAAGAATGATCGTGAAGACCAAATAAAACAACGTTAAGTTGTGACTCAGTGTATTGCCCATAGCTAATATGGTAGGTAGCCTTACTTCCCCTAGATTTTAGATATTGCCATCACTTAGCTCCAGGAGGTGAGTTCAGCGGTGAATTCACATTTCCCTGGGAGAGAGAGAGAGGACTAGGAATCCCAGCACACCACCCGGGGGTCCAGCTCCTGACTTGCTGTGGTAATTAATGTGGTTCTTGGAGCACTTTAGGACCTAAAAGCTTTCTATCACTTTGGAATCTACGCTCACCAAAAAGGCTCAGGGCAGATGCCAGTGACAACTGAATGGGCACACAAATGCCAGTGACGACTGTCTGGGGCACACAGCCCCCAGTGATGACTATATATATGATGAACACAGCTTTTGAGTAAGAGTGACATCTTTACCTTAATTTTCATGAGAACGAAAGGAGGAAATTGCTCCTGAGCAAAGAACAGAATTGAAACAAGAAACTGAAAGTATAAAAACTTACATAGCATTTCCCATTCTCTTCTTCCATTAAATGAGAATTCATAAGCACCACATAGGTTGACAGTCCTCTTTGCAATATGAAGAGAGACATGTACATACATCTAATTGACAGTCTATGCTGCAAATTCACATTCGGTCTCTTACCTGATTTTATCTATTATGGTACATAGATCATGAAGACCAAAAATTTCTCCAAAGAACTCAATTATTTAATAAACTTCTTACTTTAATGAATATCAAATCCTAAGCAATTTTTATAAGAAGAAATTTATTTTTCCTATACATTCTAAGCACTGTAACATCATGATTATTCAAGCAACAACTGAGCCTAGATCTAAGTTGTCATGACCTAATTGTTCAGAGTGGCAGATGTTCTTTTAGTTCAATTTTAATTTAAGTATCTAGAAAATACATGTGTTGGTTATCTATTGTTAACTGAGCACTTGGAGCTACCATTCTGGTACCAGGCCCACCAACACTGACCTTAGCATCTGTAAGAAAAGCTCCATGATCAGTCACATTCTATAAACATTTTAGCCAGAGAATCCCATTATTCGTTTTTTACAGAAATCTGTGTATGGAGTACCACACCATCATTTTCTCAAATGTGGCAGCAATGGCATCATCCATGCTACATACGTTTCCTTCAATGTGACCTTGATAGTTCTTTCTTTGAGAGGTGCAAGCTATGTCCTCTCCTCTTGAAAACAGATGGCTTCTATGACTGTTTCAACTAACAGAGGCCAGCAGAAGTGATGCTATGTGACTTCTGAGGGTGGGTCACAAAAACAGCCACCATATATAAGGAGTTTAAAGGTCCTGAGACAACAATGGTGAGGAAGTGCAGGCCACGTGGAGAGGGCCAGGTGTTCTCCAATCCAAATCCCATCAAGTCCTCGTCAAGGCCTGGTGCCTGCCTTGAGGACCCCCCTACCATCAAGCTGCTCCTGGTCTTTGAACCTTCAAAGGATCACAGCACAGAGACAGGGATTTGTGCATGTAATACAGTCAGTGCCATACAGTTTTGGGGCAGTTTGTTACACAGCAATAAATAACTAGATTTTTATCCTAGGTTTACTTGAAAACAGGCTATCCTGCGACTGCTCAGGATAAATGATTCCCCAAAGCACTGCAAAACTTCTGCAGGAACAATGTGAACAGATTAGCCACCCTGCCCATTAATATCCTGCTAAACAGCCCAATGTCGGGAAGCAGTCATTCATCTGTTGCTTTTTACGTAAAAGTCAAACGATGGATTCCCCATAAGTCATCAGGCTGCTCTGAGATTAGTGGTGAAGGGGCAAATCTGGTGAGGGTCTTCCAAAATGAAAATAAAATATTTAGACCGTCTTGCAAGTTGCTCTTCAGATGCCACATTTTTCTCTTTCATCGCTTCCAGCTGACAACATTTGACAGCTGCTTCTGTGGCTATTTAAGCTGAAAACCATTTATCCTGAGAACATAAAGACAAATGCCAGACTAGATCTGATATATGAAAAAGTAAACTCATAGGATGGTATCGTGTCCAAAGAGCACATTAATAACATTATTATTAATAATATTTATTTTGCAAAGTAGATGAAATACGAATTCTCTGATCCAGGGTATAAAATAAACTCTGGATGGGAAACAGGAAATACAGTATTGATGAACCTGAATTTATGAGGATCCTCACTTGAGGTGGCAAAAAAGCAGGGAAGGGAGGATAAAGAGCTTCATTCCCACGAAGCCTGGCATGGTTGGTAGCAATCTGGTAGACCTGGTGACAGTACTACTGACTTGGTCTTTATGACATGTTTAAACAATTGGGCCAACATACAAGGCAAGAATGCAAAGTAGCCACAGATACATTCCACCCCACAGGTTCACACGGCACAAATTTAATATATTGGTATACATACATTTTCACGTCAGCATCCATTACAGTAGATTTTGGGGGGCTACATTATATACATAATTTAGCATTCCCCTGCCTACTGTTGGTTAGCAGTAAACAGACTGAACTTTCTAACCATCAAGCATTATATTTTTTAAACCTGCTAGCTTCTGCATGTTCATTTTAGGTTTAAAATGTTCATCCAAGGTTAAAAAAAATCTCATTATCTGGGGTGCCTGGGTGGGTCAGTTGGTTGAGTGTCCGACTTCGGCTCAGGTCATGATCTTGCAGTCTGGGAGTGCGAGCCCCGCATCATGCTCCAGCTCAGAGCCCAGAGCCTGTTTCGGATTCTGTGTCTCCTTCTCTCTCTGTCCCTCCCCTGCTTGTGTTCTGTCTCTCTTGCTCTCAAAAATAAATAAAAAAAACATTAAAAAAAATCTCATTATCTAAGTAGATTCTGAACAAGACTTCAGTGCCTAGCCTGGGGTGTGGTAAAGAGTGTTTGATAGACCAAGCTTTTGATAGACAGAAGAAAAAACTTGAGGCCAAAAGTGTTTATTTACATGGATTGCCAAAGGACATACCAATAGCTGGTTATTATTTTAAAAGACAAAGCTCAGATCAGTTTTCAGCACCATAAAAGGTTCATGGAAACAGAGCCTGTTATCATCAACAGTATGAAACTTGCCTAATTTCTGCAGACATCTTCTGATCATCCATGACAACCCAGGTGCTATGCTCGGTGATGTAGGAGAAACAGAAATAACCTCCCCCGTTACCCCCAGTTTTCTTTAGGCAGGCTTCCATGCGCTATAAATTCAGCTCAGGTGTCACTTTCACCATTTTCCAGGGGAGTCCTGAGCTCATAGAAGGTGATCTGAATATCTACTGAGTGGTGCCATAGGAAATGTATTCTCAGGTTCTTAAATCTAATTAATAGCATTTAAAAATACAGTCTCTATGCTTCGCTATTCTTAAGAAAACTTAAGAAAGTTTTCTCACCTGAAAATATGGGAAAATATTGTCAAGGCAACGAGCCTTGGACATGATGTAAGAGACCCACTATAATCCTCATCTGGGAAGCCTTTGCACGTGAACTCACGGTGGTCCCAAGCAAAACCTGGAGAGGCCAGTCCGAGAGAGGATACAGCACGCCCCTATCATCCTCATGTGAGCCGTAACGGAAATCTCTGATGCTTTATTCACTACAGGCAGAATCTAAAATGCTCTTACCAGTCCAGAGAGTCTGGCTTAAACTGCTCCCCCAAACTAAGTTCTCCCTACTGTCTGTAGGGCAGAGTTAGGCTACTGGAAATGTCATACGTCACATAGTACTCACACATCAAGGTCAGCGACCTCTGGCTTAAAGCTACTCCATTACAAGAGTGGCTTTCAGGATGTCTCAAACAGTCCTACCTGTTTGCCTCTAGTTTTACAATCTGGGCTCCTTGGAAACATTGGACAGAAAGTTCTGAAGCCAGTTGTTGGGTCCATATCAGTTCAATACTATGGTTTGGAGCAGAGAACTGGAGAGGCTCACAGGAAACGGAGGGGGAACTCAGCTCCTGTACCTGGCTAACAAATAATGAATCTTTTATGCAAAAGCAATTATATATACAAGGAAAAAAACTTTCCTTGAAATGGCAGAAGTGAAAAAAAACCTATTGATTGGTTTTGTCCCCAAGCAATAGGACCATTTCCCCTTTGCTTTCAGCCCACATTCTGGATGGCTCTGCCTCCGACCTCAGCTGGCTGTGAGGGTGCCTCCTGAGCTAGACAGCTCTCGACCTCCAAGGACTGCCCTCCCGCCCCCCACTTCTGTGCACACTTTATGTCATTTGAATTGAACTTCTCACCATCATCAGTCTCCATGAACTCAACAGTGTTTCGGGTGAAGGATTCTGAGTTTCATCACTTCAAGAAGAGAAATTATAAAAGGAAATTGTTCTATGGCTCTGCTTACTTTTTTTTATTTGCTTAACATTTTACCCCTGGCTGGTGAGGGCACAATTTGAGTGACTTTAGAACTAAGTTTAGGGGCGCCTGGGTGGCTTAGTCAGTTAAGCGTCCGACTTTTGCTTGGGTCATGATCTCGCGGTTCGTGGGTTCGAGCCCCGCATCGGGCTCTGTGCTGACTGCCAGCTCAGAGCTTGGAGCCTATTTCAGAGTCTGTGTCTCCCTCTCTCTCTGACCCTCCCCTGCTCATGCTGTCTCTCTCACTCTCTCTCTCTCCTAGAAATAAATAAAAATATTATAAAAAAAAAAAGAACTAAGTTTAAACAGAGTACTAGGAGTCAAAGAAATCTTTTTTGTTTTAAAGTTTTTATTTACTTATGGGGGGGGAGAGAAGAGAGGCAGAGAGCGAGAGGGAGAGAGAGAATCCCAAGTAGGCTCTACATAATGTGGAGCCTGATGCAGGGCTCAGTCCCATGAACTATAAGATCATGACCTGAGCCAAAACCAAGAGTCAGATGCTTAATTGACTGAGCCACCCAGGTGCCCCAAAGAAACCTGTCTTAATAGAGCCTTTAACAGATATAATAGAATCAGGCTCCTGTTAGCAAGAAAAACATCAAATGGTTTAGATTAGCTCCCTCAATTGTCCTTTCAAAACCTATTCTACCTCTCCATTCACCATAGAAAGTGCCTTCCTGGGGTGATAGGTACTGGGAGTTCTCAAGATGCTACTTAAGAGGGAGAAAGTAAAGAAGTTTGCTGATTTGCTGATCAAACAACACTTGGAGGAGAGAAGTCAGCTTCTTATTGTGGCTTCTCATTTCTCATTTATATGGCTGGCTTAATCTAGGGTAAGGCTCCTGGAAATGGGCCCTGGAAACAAACACAGGAAGGAAGTGAGGATAAAAACCAACCAACCACCTCAGTTAGCAAGAGTCCTCAGAGAATGAAACGCAAATTTAATTTTTTAGATTCTCAGGGATACAACAGACTATGCCTTTGTTTCACTCTTGAAGAAGATCTTGCTAAGTCATTTGTTTTGAAGATGAGTGTACAATGTTTCCATGTGTAGCCGGTGCTGGGCAACAGGCCAGGGGTGAAATCAGTGGGCTTTACTAAGAGCCAGCATATCAGGGGCAATCCTCTGTTGACTTATGCTTTCACATGTGCTCTGGGTCATGATTCTAAACAGGAATGTTCATTATGTAGGAGTTTGTAGGTAACAAGAATGATACCACTATGTATCTGTATTGGACTTTAAATAGTTTACAAAGCTCTGAAAGGCAGATATAAAGGAAATGGTAATTCTGAGAGGTGAAACGATGTGTCCTAGATCAAACTCCTATTTTGTAGCCCAGGCAGACCAAACGCAGGTTTTGGGGCTCCTAAGCTGGAGGTCTCTCCATTGGCCCATGAAACCCTTTTCCTACCCTTGAAGATACAGCTGTGGAACTCTGGGAATTAGCAGCAGCTTCCAGACTGACCTAGATCAGATCTAGATAATTTTTTCACTAAGAAGTATCAGAACCTAGGGCACCTTGGTGGCTCAATTGGTTAAGCATCCAACTTCAGCTCAGGTCACGGTCTCATAGTTCGTGAGTTTGAGCCCCACATTGGGCTCTGTGCTGACAGTTCAGAGCCTGGAGCCTGCTTCAGATTCTGTGTCTCCCTCTCTCTCAGCCTCTCCCCTGCTTGTGCTCTCTCTCAAAAATAAATAAACATTAAAAAAAAAAACAAAAAAAAAACAGATCCTACTCCTCCCTGCTAGCATATGTTATCACCATCCACCTGGTGACTCAATCCTAAACCTAGAAGTCATCCTTATGTCCTGATTCTTCTTCATGTCCCATCTGCTCTGACTTCAGAACAGGCCCTTCCTCTATGTCTATGCCAGCCTCCCAGGCCAAACCTCCTTCACCTTTCATCTGGACTGCTGACCCACCAGCTCGTCCTCTGCTTTTCCTCCACCTGACAGTCTGTTCTCTACCCAGAAGTAGTAACATGTTCACACTCCTTAAAACTTGCCGTCACACTCAGAAAAGTTCCCATGTTGTGGCTCACAGAGTTCCCAGGCTCACCAGCTTCTCTGAACTCACTGCATCTCACAAACATACCAATCTAGTTCCTGTCTCAGGGCCTTTGCATAGCCTTTCCCCTCCACCTCCTCCAGACTTTGCATGGCTGCTCTTTCACTTCCCTGTTTTCTCAGGAGGAATCTTGCCAGAATCTCCTAAAAATAAGCTACTGCATTCCGCTTCACTGTCTCTGTCCTGTACTGTCATTCACTGTACATATTGCTACTTGAAATCACACTGCCAATGAACTTGTTTCTTGTCCTTCCTCATAGTCCAGAAGCCCCTTTAGGACAGAGCCCTGTCCCTGTGTATTGCCCACACCTGAAGAGAACCAGGGACATATCTGCTGAGTGACTATGTAAAAGAATAACATACAGCAAGATGGGAGAAAGGTCACATCTGGTTTCCTGAGGATTCAACAGATATATTACAGTTTGGCAGCCTAAGATTTTCCTGGATCCAGTGTGGAAGAGAATGGATCATTAAAGGTCCCCTGTAGATGCAGTCAACACTGTCCATAGTAACATCTACGAAGATGAATTTCACTACACTCCTTACATTTCTTTAGAAATTATATTATATAACTAAATATTATAGAACTAAATTTTAACAATAGAATGGAGCACACCTGGGTGGCTCAGTCAGTTGAGTGTCTGACCCTTGATTTCAGCTCAGGTCATGATCTCGCTGTTTGTGGTTCTGAATCCTGCATCAGGCTCTGTGCTGACAGTGCAGAGTCTGTTTGGCATTCTCTCTTTCTCTCTCTCTCTCTGTCCCACCCTTGTGCTCTTTCTCTCTCAAAATATAATAAATATTTTTAAAAAATAGACACAGCTAGTATGGTGTCAGGCATATGGTGGGTGCCCAGTAAACATTCATTGCTGAATTTTAAAAATTTCTATCATCTGTCATCAAATTAATTATTTTCATTTTCCCATGTTTCCTCTATCCCTTTCAAAATACAAATATATATTTTTACATTGTTATAACCACATATAGGTGTTGATTTGTTTCCTATTTTACATTTTTTTTTAACACTTTTTGATGTTGTAGCCCAGTCTTTGTAATTTTTAACAACTATGTAATATTCCATCGAGGTGCCATGCTATATAACTTGCCTTGCCTCTTTGGGGCATTTGGCTACTGAGAGCTCACTAAAAGTAAAAACGTGACCTAAATTGAGGTAGGATCAGAAATTCAGCAGAAGCAAGCCCACATTCTGACCAGAACAGAGGAAAACTGCATGATGTCTGTCACAGAGCAGCCCGACTTCTCTTTATTGCATTAGTTTATTGGAGCAAACTATAGACTGTCGTTAAAAAGCTCCAAATCATTGTGCAAATTATTTATGAAAGAATGACTTCAACCATGGGCCAAGTGTAGCCAGCCTCAGGAAAAGGCACCAGAGGAAGAAGAGGATGGAGGAGGTGGCAGCTGTAAGGGAGCTGGAAAGACTTTAATACAGGCGCCAGTCAGAGCCTGTTTTATTTCTCTGTTCTCTTGAGAAAACAGTCAGCAGTTTGTTAGGGGATGAATCAGCCAGAGTCAGAGGAGGAAGAAAGGGCTTATATATCCTGAAGGATTATTATTGTAATGCTTGATAAGTGGCTGTTAAAGTGTGTAGTTTTCTTCCTTCTCCTCTTTAAATAACATTTTCCCCCTCTTGGTGTACAGGTGATATAGTCATTGGCAAGAATTCGGGGACAATGGGAAAGTATAAAGAAGAGAGTAAAAATCTCCTGTAGTCCTGCGAGCCGGGCTCGCCACTGTGACACGTGTGCTTTTCCCGCTCTCCCTTACGGATAAATTAATCGATATAAAAGTAGAATTACAACACCCAGTCTTCTCTTTACCCTTTAAACCTACTATATTGTGAAGCTTTTGTTCAATGTCTCTAACAATTCTTTAAAATAACACAGTGTTGAATATGTGCAAAAGAGCTCTTTGTTCAGATAAGGAAAGCAGAATTGATTTGTTTCTCCATGGGTAACATACAGGTTGTTTCCAAATCTTCTCATAAATAATAATAATATAGAACTCTTTGACTTCTTCTCAAATGAATTCCTCGGAGCAGGTTTTTGGTTTGGTTTGGTGTTGGCTTTTTTAAATCGAAGTATAGTTAATATTATGTTACATTAGTTTCAGGTAGATCTATGGGTACCTGTTGAATTTTTTAGAAGAAGTATAATAAAAAGACAACAATAAATCAATGTCCACACCAGCTGTCAGTGGTGATGATGGCAGAAAGACGGGACAGGGCAGTGAACCGGAGAGTAGCTGTGTGGGAAATACAGGGAGCACTGCTTTGCTTCTTAACTCTGGCTTTCCATAATTCTCATTTAACACTTTCATTAGGTCTTACTTCTATCACTGATAGAGATATCTACCTGAAATCCTTTCCTCTGTGACCCTGTGGATAAACAGTGGTGGGGAATAACTGGACATGTTAGTGGTTTAGATGACTGCATAACCCATGGCTAATTTTACCATCAGAATTACAGTCTTGTTTTCCTGGTTATGAGTCTTCCTGTTGGAAGGGCACCTTTTCTCAAGGTTGTGGACTGAAATACAGCATTGCCTACATTTACGCCATGTCCAAGTACACACAAGTGTTCTGACCACACAGCTGTTTCTCATGACCTTACTGAGTCTCACCATCTGAGCTACACTGTAATGGTAGCCACAGGACTTGGTTGAAATCAAAATTTCATTATGTAGCAGAAAGATACAATTGCTGTTAACTTACACCCAGATGCAGGTATTTCTACATTGGGTCTGAAGATAAAATTCTGCTGCGGAAGGAGAAGAACTCTGTAGTTTAGGAAAACATTTTAATCAACTTATTATTATTACTATTATTATTATCAAGAACAGGGGAAGTTGAAACAGAGGAAGCTAAACCACTCTAATAGTTAAGTAAAAGGATATCCTCATAGGGGATTATAATGAAAGAAACTGATTTGTGGGGGCTTCCTTGGGTCAGGCCAAAGAGATGGGAGTTTACGGGAGAGCAGGCACCAGGGGGAAGCCAGGAAATAATAAATTTCCTCTAAAGAGACAGATGCTTCCTGGTGTTACTCTAGAAACAAGACAAGAGATGGCCAGTAAATGATTCACTGTGGTGACAAATCACTGATTGACTGTCACAACTGTGATGCAGAAATTCAGTTTTAGTTTCCTGTCCATTATTTCCAATCTCTTGTAAGTCACTGAACCACTTAGGGTATCCTGAGGACTCAAAGGGGGTGCAGTGATCGATGTCATGAAGCCAACAACCTTCAGAGAATTGCCAAGATGGTAGGGGTGATGGAGAAAAGATCCAGAAACAAGAGCTAGAGGAGAGCATAAATACCCCCATGAGATCTGCAGAAACTCCCTGGGGCATGCCAGTTGCATAGAGCTGAATTATTTTTGTTTGGATTTTGAAAGAAAAGGTAAGAGAAGGCCTGTGACCCGAGGGCATATTTGGTTATAACTATGTTCCAGAGGCTGGTGGTCACTTACTTTGAGGGCCTAGTTTTAATGTCTGGCAGATATGGTCTCTAAAGATATAGAGGGTATCACCTCTAAAAAAGCATAGCCTGAAGGAAATATTAGAAAGTGAAAGGCTTGCTTTCTCCTCTCTGTTTTCTGGCTTTCAAAAGAAGGTCAGGTGCAGCATGTCATCCTTCACCAGCAAGAAAATCTGAGACGATTTCCTAAGGACAGGACTCTGGCAGGATGTTCCTGGAGCTTAGTTTACTATTCCAACCACAGATCAATGTGTTTTAGACATTCCTTCTGCTCCAAGGGGCGCCATGTTTGGGTCAAGACAAGATTGCGGGCTAATTCATTAGGATATCAGAGAGACAATGGACAAGACTCAAGAAAACACACCGCAGATATCTTTGCATCCTGTCCTTCGTTAGAACTTTCAGGGGAGTCCTTAGGAAATTTAGAGGGCTCACTCCAAAACTTTGAGGAATGAAGGGGTAAAAATTGAAAATGAATTATTTACAATATTCTCTTTGTAATTCACAGACTTGGATGTGCACATATCAGGATACTTTCCTCCTAGCTTACGTATCACCAGCTAAGGTAGACCTTTCTTTGGCATTTCTTAAGGATGTAGGAATGAGACATGTTCAGGCCTCCAGAGGCCTGTCAGACAGAAATAGTGACCAAGAGCCCTTGAGCTACTAAGGGTGGCTGGGTATCTCCTCCCTCCAACATAATTTATTTAGATATTAAGAGGCTATCTCCAGTGGTGGGTCAGGGCACACAATCTATATAGCAGAGATTGTAAATATAAGTGTCTTCTATGATGTAGATTTAGTACCTCTGAGGGACATCAAGTCCTGACCCCTGCCAGCAGTTACCTTCCTACAGGATGGGGCTCTATCGGGTTGGGAGAATCTTCTCAAGGCACAGGTCCTAGTTTTTCTAGATCCCTTAACTGCCCCCAAGTCTACAAAGGATGGTGACCTTCAAGAATTGATGGAAGTGTTCTTGGGGCACCTGGGCGGCTCAGTTGGTTAAGTGTCTGACTTTGGCTCAGGTCATGATCTCACGGTTTGTGAGTTTGAGCCCTGCGCTGGGCTCTGTGCTGACAGCTCAGAACCTGAAGCCTGCTTCAGATTCTGTGTCTCCCTCTGTCTCTGCGTCTCCCTGACTCATGCTCTGTATCTCTCTCTCTCTGTCAAAACATTAAAATATTTTTTAAAAAGAGTAGATGGAAGTGTTCTTTAAACCATGTACATCTACTATATCTACAAAATAGTTTCTTTCTGTTGGTGAGTAATTTATCTGAAATCAGATATCCCGGAAATTGGGTTGGGGATGGTAAGAGAGATGTCAGAGGCACACTTAGGGATTGTTTCTTTGAGAAAAAGATTTTTGATACCCAGTTTGTCAACTTTTATTCACCTTGTCTGAAAGCATATTGTCAACTTCCCTCATGAGGTTTCTCTTGTAGAGTTCCCCATTTCATTCATTGCCTCTCATGTTCTCCCTTTTGTTCAGCTCAAACTCTAGAAGCATTGATCACTTGGTACCTTTCTTATTTTACTTACTTCTACCTCTGTGTATTTCACATCCATCCATTGTTTGCGATTTTCATTATCATTAGTTGAACCCATATTCCTGTTGGTGTCCCTTGAATGAACTGTTTGCATGACAGACTGATTCATTCACTCATTCATTCTATACCCATTTTCTAAGTACCTCTTTTGTGTTGGGCACAAGATAGAATTCCTGCCTTCAGGAATTTTACCATCAAGTGGATGAAACAGACACATAAATAAACATTTCAAATAAGTGCAAAGCAAAGCCAGAAGTGTTAGAAATGTACACACACTTGGGGCACCTGGTGGCTCAGTCAGTTAAGCGTCCAACTCTTGCTTTTAACGGCTCTGGTCATGATCTCACAGTTTGGGAGTTCAAGCTCGACCATGGGCTCTGTGCTGACAGTGCAGAGCCTACTTTGGATTCTCTGTCTCCTGGTCTCGGTCCCTCCTCCATTTGCTCTGTATCTCTCTCTCAAAATAAATAAAGATAAAAATAAAAGAAAAATACACAATCGTATACAAGCACATGGGAGAAGGAACAATGACCCTGGGCTTTGGCAACAGTCCCTTGCTTATCCGTCTTCTGGGGGTGGGTGCCTATTCCTCTCTGTCCTACTCACTGAAGTCAGGTTAATTTCCCAAAGCAGTGTTGCGAGATCAATGGGATTCACCTAGCACCCGCAGGACTTCCTCACACACACAGACTGATTATCAAAGGCACCTGCCTGTGTCTTTTTGCTGTGGCTCTAATTATTAGAAAGCGTTTGGAATAGATCACCTAACTACTCTGTTGTTAGAGAAGTCTGGCTAACAGAATTTTATTACGTTGACTCATTGCCACGTTCCTAACAGACATTATGGTGCAAAGGGGCAAAGGTGGGAAGAAAGAACTTGTTGAAAGGGAGTTAGAAGAAGGAAATATAGGAAAGCTGAACACAAATGTCACCTATTTTATGACTCTCTTATAGACCAGTCCTTTTTAATTATGGTAGCTTTGATTATCAGTGTTTGCACCATGTTCATTAAAAAAAAAAAAAAAAAGACACATGGTTTGATAAGAATATCTTTTGATTCACAAGTAAAAATGATATAAAATTAATCATCTTTGGTTATGCATTTCAAATGTTTTTTAACTTTTTAAAATATCCATTCATGAAACTAATAAGGAAGAATCTTGACGTGTGGGCACTTTAAATATACATATGTCTCTGAATTTGAGATAGATTTATAAAGAACTATTTTGGTCACTGTTAAAGTAAAGCAGGGCAAAGTAATTCTTTCCAACAGCAATAACCACCTCTTGGTTGTTCCAGGAATGACTATACTCTGTGGTTTTCTCAAATGGAATTTTCTTTGTACTAGGTAAATATTGAGACAACATTTAAGTTGACTTGAGTCTGTCTATATTGACTTCAGGAAGCAGCAAATATCATGGGACAATACAAGAGTGAGAGAGGGAATCTTGAAGTCATTACCACCGAGGCAAGATGGAAAATGCATTCACAGAAGGTTGACCCTAAGGATTTTCTCTCACTAATATAGAATAAAAGCATAGACGAAGTCCCTATTAAGTTTGGGAGAGTTTAATAGATAATTAAACAAATGAGATTTTCACATGCAGAAATATGGCTCCATCTACAATTTTCTAAACTGCTTTGATCTTTGTATAAAATCTTATTTGAGTCATTTAATGTATTATCACAAGGCACGTGGCCTACATCCTACCTTAATGTGACACCGTAAATGTCCTTATGGCTAGCTCTGCTCTCTGCAATAGTTTTATGAGGATGTTATTGAGAATTTAAGCAGATCCTAAACTAGGACACCAGATTCATGTGCAATAAAATATACTGTTAGTCTCATGATTTAAAAATGGAAGATTATATAAATGCGTATTTCTGGATATATAGCTGCCCTAATGTGTAAGATATTATGTTTGTATTTAACAAATGCAAAGTCCAGTCGAAGGAATGAGGGCCTAATAGGAGAATGAAGGAGAGAAAAAGACGAATCAAATAAATGAACTCATCAATAACAGATGAGTATAGACACCGCTCATTCATCTAATGTTCCATTCAAGTGACTTTCCTTGATTAGTGAGGCTAACATCTTTACGTATCATTAAGAAAATCTTCCTGCATACTTAAATGGAGTGTGTTAATTAAACTTTTCTGTAGCAAACTTTGGTCAGGTTGTTTGGACTACTGCTATTTTATTATCTTTATATGAGCCTAACCAAATTGAATAGTCTTTATTTCAAATGCCTCCTTCATTCAATAAAAAAAGTGAAATTTCCCTTAGGTGGGAGAAGAAGGATGATTTTTGCCACAGTTTCAATGTAGCATATGCCACAATTATGATCAAGATGTTGTTCAAAATGTGGAGAAGGTGATTAAGAAAACACGTTCTGTGACACAGAAAAGAAAATGAAATTTAACTTCATGACGGATATGTTAACCAATGGAAAACATGAGGAAAACAATGTTCCTTCTGTAGGGTATTTATGAATTTATTCTGATTTGTTTTATCTCTGAACGGTTCACTCTGTTTTGGTGAAGATTAGCTCCTCTTAAGTTTTCTAAGTTACTCTTTCTAATGTTTTTAAGTTACTCTTGTAAAATAAACGAAACTTGGAAGCACAACTCCAAAATCAAGATATACTATTTAATTACTAGGTGATATTCTTACTACACTTCCCCTATGATTTATCCTAACTTAATAGGTCTCTTTAACACTATAGTTGGTATAAGTGGAATGGCAGGTGACATATTTCATGACTAAACAAAGAGTTACTGTAGATAATACTATATAGATATCAAGACAGATGCCCACAGGTTGCGTATGGTTTTCTGACTTTAGCATTTCTGCTAGGTTTTCACTGAAAAGGAGTATATTTTCTCTGTCTCCTAGAATCTCTTACCATTTCTCTCCAGAACTACTTCCTTTGAAGAGAGCCATGTAGACTAGGGACACATGGTGACTAAATCCTTGTGCTGAGAGTGCATGTGTGCAGTTACTTATTACCCATTACCTGTCATCTATGTATTCATCCATCTACCTACCTGTCTACCAATCTATATGTTTGTGTCTGCAAATAATGTATAGTTTTTATTGACTCCATAGGTGAATATATGCAAGCTTATCCATACCTTCTTCACCAAAAATGTACTATGTTGTGCCAAGTACTGTGCTTTTTAGTTTCTCCCTAAATAAAAATGCAAATTATAAAATATTATTTTAATTACCCACAATAATTGGGAACTATTAGGTAAAAAGTACAGAATAGAAGTAGTAAAAAGAAAACTAAGTTCTGGCCTCAGCCCTGCCACTAACCCCTTCTTGGGACTTTGGGCATTTCCCTCTGACTGTGTTGGTCTTAACTTTTTCATTTGTATAATAAAGGAACAGGACCAGACAATATCTTAAAAATCTCCCTGAGTACAAAATGTCAGAGTTCCAAATATGAAAGTATTTTATACTTTATAACATTGTAAATGGGCTAAAATAGTACTTTTCCCAGAAGAACAACGATATTGATCTTATTTAGGTTACACGCATTCCAACGTGAGAAAAAGGCAAGTTTCATGCCTTCTAACCCCCATTTAAGAATCTGAGCTCAGACCAAAAGAAATGGGGAATTCACAGAACTACTGAACAAAACAAAAATGTAAACATTTCATAAATGCCATGTGCCATAATATATAACAGTTAAATCATTATCCCTTGCCTATAGTTGCCTGATAAGTGGAGGATGAGGTTAGAAACAAGATTTCCTGGCCTCTCTATTGCTTCAGTGTGTTTCCACATCCTCCAGGGACCAAGCATCAGTGTCCCCCATGGCTGGGCCAACTGGAACTAACATCTGACCCCCAGGTTTTTCTCTTAATACAGCTATCAAACATAAAAGGAAGTAGACTTTAGGAGAATATTTACAAATGGAGAAAGTTTGGGCTGTTACCAATTTGGGCCAGTACAAAGAAAATAAGTGGTGTGAATCTGTCAACATGCAACAATTTCTCTGATTTGTGACATCTGCTTTCTCATTTCTTTCTTTCCTTTTTTTTTGAAGAGTAAGTACCAACTGAAAATAGTCATTTTTATAATGACAAAAAAAAAAAAGGACAAATGGTTTCTAAATCAGTGCTGGAATATAATATATACATAAATCTTTGGCTGGACCATAAAACCTTGGTAAGTCTTCAACATTTTGGTTAGCGTTTGGTTGACTTAAAAAGTTATATGGTAAATTCATATAAATTATATAAAAATAGAGATGAATAAATATGTAAACAAAATTAGAGGACACCATAATCCTACCATCCAGAGACAGGCAGTTGACCTCTTGTATATTCTTCTAATCTTATGTCTGTATTTATAGTCATCTATAAAATCCATGTCATACTGGAGGCATATCTAGGTGTCCCACCAGCTCTGGAGATGGTGATGTTGGCACACCTGTGGATGTACATCTGTGTCCTACAGCACCCTATTTAGGAAGCATTGCTCTACACTTCCCATAAATTTGAGTTTGTCTGAAACTGGCATCATCAGCACTGCAGCAAAGCTGCAGCTTGGTTTCTTGGAAAGTACCCATGGTTCTTATATCTGCCCCTCACTTCAAAAGAGCTGGCACAAGTCCAGTAGCATAAATTTAGGTAAATTCTACACCAGTGTTGGGGCACATAGAATTCTTTACTGTCTAAGTCCCACTTTAAAGATAAAGTCGCTGTAACTGCATCCTTACAGACAGGTACCTCCTCTCCCTCCTCCAGACACTTGCACCAGGGTGGACGGGCCCAAATCTATGTCCTGAGACGGGCACGGAGGAATGGTGTGCTTACTAAGCACAGAGTGCAGAGGGAGGTAAGCAGGTGCTGTGGGCAGTACCCGTGTGCTTCAGTTCCTCAAGCATGACTGACCTTGTGCCAGGCACCATGCCCAAGCACAAGATGAGGCTTTTGCCCTCAATGTACAAAGCTGGTTTCAAGCAGACACATATATTGTTAGAATCAACATGGGAAGTACAGGCTGCTGCTGTCTCTGGTTTATGTTTCCTCAAGTTCCTTTAGGGTAGGGACACATCTATTCAATCTATTTTGTCTCCTCTCAATGGGAAGCACAGTTTGGGGGCACAGAGAAGGTTATTGACTCAATATTAAGCTGCAGTGGTAGATGTGATAAACTTCCTGCCCAGCAATAGGCTCCATAGGTCTTTGGTTATGCTAATTACCCATGCTCTGCCCTAACTGGCTAGGGATTCTGTGTCACAGTGGGAAGGCACAGAGGGTGCATTCATGGCAGTGGTTTGTCCCATCCCATTACTATCACTATGCAAAGGTGTTTCTACTCCAAAGGCAAAATACAGTGTTGCCAAAGTCCAAAAACAGAAAGGAAGACATGTTGTCAGTGGCAACCAAACTTCGTTTCTGTCATGAATCACTGTGGCCTCATTCTGACAGGTCCAGTTATGACCTAGCCCTGGGTCACAGCAAGTACTGACTCAGCTACACTGAGACTTCAGATGCTATTTTTAAGTCGGGTGGTGGGGGGTGGGGGTAGGCACAGAGAAGCTATATTATGTTTTCTTGAATCTTAATAGCCTAAACTAAATCTTTAGGAAAAGTTAACTGCCCCTGAAATTATGTAACCTATACAGTTTACTTATTATATCAGAGCTTGCCCATTGAAGTCAAAAATCATTCTCATGGTCAAAGCTGATCTGATCAAAATGGAAGAGGGGAGTTTTCAGCAGAGTCTGGGTCGAAGCAAAGCAAACGGGTGTGCAGTAGAAAGAACACCAGCATGAGTCAGAAAGCTTGGCCTTGGTACACTTAGTAGTGACCTTGGGAGTGACTGGGTTAGTGAAGTTGGGCCACGTGTGCTGGGTGGAGTCTTAGAGGCTGCGGGTACGGGTGGGTGTGCCTATCCTGCTGGCTTTGCACTTTGGATTTGGTGAAGGAGACTGTCCTGACCCCAGGGAACTTGCCTGAGACCCCACATACTTCAATGGTGCGTTTGTGCTCATATCTTCGTTCCCACTGAAGGGCTCTGCTGTTTCCTAACTATCACGCAGCCACCTCCTGACTCCTGTGTTCATCCACTCATTCTTCTCTGGAGTTTCTCCAAATGCCACCTTCTCTTGAGTGATTAGAACAGCACACATGTTTCCAAAGTAGATACATGATATTTTTGTTGAAAAGTAGGACAATGTTTTCCTCAAATCCTCATTGCTCATGATGATTGGAATTTTGTTTCCTCTCCTGGCACTGTTCCTGTCTTCAGGGGAACAGCCCACCTACAGTGAGTCTTAACTTTAATTCTTGGACAAAAGTGGAAGGCTCCTAGGTGTTCACCTCTCCACACTGGTGTGGTTTCTCCTGTGCATTTGCCCTCACCACCTTTGGTAGAGTAAGCCATCTAGCTTCGGACAGCTCTCACGAGACAAATTCTACCTAAAAAGTGTTCCTTTGGTGGAAACATCTTTAAAAGGTAAGTGACCCTCTGTAAACATGTTTTTGGTTCTTTGAAGAAGTCCTTCTTTTCTATTTTTCCAGAGGAAACACTCTTTCAGGCTGGAAGGCCTAGGGAGAAATAACACCCAAACTAGCCCTATGACTCTAAGAGGAAGTGGTTCATAAAAGGAGGGAGCCTAATAATCTACAGAGAAATCTGTCTGTTATCACAAGGATGCTGGAAATAAGGATTCTTTCTGGAACTTCAGGAAGTTCCGAACTGAAACAGAGAACTGCACAGAACCCTAGTTTAATGCTGAGATTTCCTGTTGCCACACCACACAATTCAGTGCCTGAATAGCTCATTAGCCAACCACTTGGAGCAACAAAGCCGTCCAACTCTGGGGACAGGAAGAGCGGAGACAGAGTGGGAGTAGCTCCTACGTCATGTTCTGAAAGCGCGGTCGTGGAGCCTCATTTTTCTTTCTGAGGAACTCATGGACGCTGAAACTTCCTCCTCCTCAGCTGTTGGCCAGCAGCAGGCCCTAAATTAGTTAAATTTAACTATAATAAACATGCTGCAAATGAATTATATTTAACTCTAACAGCCACATCAGGGTTTGTCTTGAGATAGAATAATTTTAGCTTATGCTACCATACATCCCCTAACTAAGGCAGAAAGTAATTACCTAAGGATTTACCACAATGAGTTCACTGACACTCATTATTTATTATAGTGTGTGAACATTCAAGTCTTTTGTATCATCAGGCATAGACTGCAGGTTGCTGAATGTATAGTCTTAGATGGACACAATAGGGACACTAAAAATAAAAGTGTTCCAGGCAAATATAAATCCAGTAGAACCATCTAATTTCATCTTCATTAAGAATTAGTAATAATTTTGAAGAGTCCCAGTTGAAACTTTTATACTGTCAATAGAACAGGGCTGGCTAAGAGAATGAACACTGTAGATCAGATGATAAGCTTTTTGAGAGAAAAGGTACATGAAAACACTTAAAATCGGGCTTCAGTGCTATGCATGCTGATGAGAAATCATGTTTATTTATCCATTAAAGCAGGATCTTACTCAGTAGCATTTGGTTAGGGGAACAGTCTGTGTTACTGAAAGTACCTACAAGTAATAACAACTTATTCAAACTGTCATTCCTCATAAAATATTCTGATATTCTACACTTCATTCGTTCTGAATAATCTCCTGATTTAAAAAATTCTCACTTACTCACTCATCCCTTATCCATTTATTATGCATCAGTTGTGGGCTGAGTACTGTAAATATAAAGAACAATAAGACGTGGTCTCTGTTTTCTAGAAGCTAAGAGTTGAGTAGGAGACACAGCCCTGTAAACAGATGACTTCCTGCAGTGTGATATGTGCAATGATTAGTGAGGTATACTGTCTGTTCAATACAAGTTAATTTGCTTGGTATTGATTTATGGGATTCAAGAAGGAGAACCTAACTATGACTTGACCGATAGCCAAACTGCCTGGGGCTGGCCCTGGCCACTGCACACACTTTATATACATGTGCCTTTGGGGCATGATCACCCATATTTAAGTGCATATGCCATTAACATGCTACATTTAATTGGTATATGTGATCTGTGAAGCTTCGTGTTTTTACATCTTGCCTTAAAAAGGCAAAAGAAAATATATAATAAAAAATGTTTGGATGTGAATAAAAATGAAGAATGAATATGAGGGGTGGGATGTTACTGACGCCTTTTCAAGCCGGACTCCCTCTCTGTCCCCCTGCAAAGGCCATGAGCCATGTGAGCAGATATAGAGACCTGCAGCTGTGGGTTGAGAATGAAGTACAAGGGTGCTTTGGCCAACTCGGACCCTCTTGTCCTTCACCAGCTCTGGATTGGGGTGCTGGGTGCTCTTGAAGTGGACCAGGTGCTAGCCTGGCATCCCCTCTGCTAGGCTTCCCTGTCCGCTGATTCTCTCAAGAGCCCACAAGGGGCAGGAGTGACTCACAGGGCAGGATTTGGCAATTCTGGAGTTGTGGCTGAAATCCATCTAGCGGCATCTCTCCTGACACAGAGCAGTATGGGTAGAGGAAACTTCAGGAAGAGTAGGCCTGCAGAGATCAAGAAAGAGGGCAATGCAAACAGTAAGCTCTGAGGGCTTCTGTGTGGAGCCGGGTGACCTTCACACCTAGCCCCGAGCCTCTCCCTCGCCAGAGTGAAAGGGAAAGTGGTGAGTAACAGAATTCTTAAGATAAAATTTACCTGCACCTTAAGTGCCTTTCTCTTGGCACTTAATTCTTTATTTTAAAAAAAAATATGTTTAGTTATTTTTGAGAGAGAGAGGGAGTTCAAATAGGGGAGGGGCAAAGAGAGAGGGAGACACAGAATCTGAAGCAGGCTCCAGGCTCTGAGCTGTCAGCACAGAGCCTGATTCAAGGCTCAGACTCATGAACTGTGAGGTCATGATCTGAGCTGAAGTCAGACGCCTAACTGACTGAGCCACCCAGGTGCCCTGGCAGTTAACTCTTAAGACATTTCTCACAGAAGGTTTTATAGAGGGGGTGCTGAATGATAATAATGGACAAGATCCTCAACAATCTTCCTGTTGGACATGCAGTAATGTATTATATGTGACTGTTTCTTATGGGACCTGATGATGAATGCTGAATACCTGTTTGAGCAAAGCTTCTCTCCGTGAAGGCCTGAAAAACACAGTGACATTGTGGTATGAAATGACTCCCAGACCAGGATGGGAATTAACATTTGTTTGTTTGTTTCAAGTATGCGCTAGGTACTCTAGATTTATTATTTAAATACAACTCTCTTGAAAATACTACCCAATAAGTATTACCATCCTCATTTTTACAAGTGAGCACACAGAGGCCCAGAGAAGTTAAGTGCCTTGATCAAGGCACACAGCAACCAAAAGGTAAAACCAGGATTCCAGTTTGGATATGCCTTCAAACCCATAGCTTTTTGCTTCAGGTGTTTCTAAACGATATTCTTGATTATAATATTCTTTATATTTATACTATATATTTGCAATATTTTTTATGAAATGTTTTGCCCAAATCAAGTTGTAAAAACTACCTAAAAATCAATTCATTTAGTTAGGTTTTAGGGGTTCTTTTCCCACTGATTTCTCTGATGATCTGACCAAAACGATCAATCAACTGGCTATTTCAGTTTCATACAGACACTTAGTTAAGTCAGTACCATGCTTAAATTGGTGCAATATCATTTATATGAGCTGTCATTGTCCAGCAGTATAAGAGCAAACATAAATTAAATATTTGCTAATGTGGCTGTGTATAAAATACAAATAAAACTCACATTATATACAAGTCATCCCCATTTATAACTAAAATTCAACACAACTGAAGCTACTGAACCTTACATCATCCTTTGGGGGAAAAGCCATATTTAAAAACCTCTCATCTGTTTCCAGACCAACTATTTATTGTCAGTGTACAGAGACTTCTGAAGGAGTTGAGAGGAACAGCTGAGAGAAACTCTCTGATGATGGGCATGAAAGCAGTGTGCCAGGAAACAATAAAGCAGGGGATTGGAGACAAAACTCAGCAGCTCAGGAAGCGCACACACCACAGGTATAATTTCTCATCAATGTCAGAAAGTGATTCTCTTGCTCTACGAGGTGGTCACCAGCAGCCAACACAGTTTAAGAAGACAGAGCATCTGTCTTCATCAACCTACTCAAGGTGTGTTTACCTACTGTAAACTCAGACAAAAAGAAATGTAAACTAACTAAATGTGGTTGATGTCTTCACGTCTCTTTGCTCTGTCTCCATTTCTCCATTTGCAAACTACGAGCTCTGAACAGAGCTAAGGGCCCATCTGTGTCTGACATTCTATAATCCTACGGATTCAGCCGCTGGCTCTATGACTGGTATTGATTTTTTTAAAGAGCTATCTTTAATATCAAATGATACCTCTTTTTTCTCCCCAGATTTTGGTTTTGTTGGTCATGATCTTACTCACATTTTGATTATTTTGTCTATTTTTGTATCTCCAGTGTCTAGCACTGTGTATGCATGGTACATGGCAAATCTGCATCATGCACTAAATATTGATTAAATTTTTGTCTCTCCTTTCAACTGGCAAGCCTCCTGGAGCTCCTGGTACTGAACAGGAGAAGACTCACTACTGTTCTTGCACAATTAGGCTGGCCACTCTCCTGTTACAAAGAGTCACTCATGGAGCATCTAGATTGGCACCTGTTCCAACTCAAAGCACATTCTGGAACCTGCAGTGGCTGTTATCAGCAAGTGTTTCCTGAGCACATTAATGTGCTTTACTCCCTCTCTCTCTCTATAAAAAAAAAAAAAAAATTGGTGCCCTTTAGTTCTGTTTCTTTTAGGTAAGAAATAAATATTCCAAGTTAGTTGAAGGAGGTATTGGATTCTTCTTTGTATAGCCCACCTATACAAAGGTTCCTATTTCAGGGTATTACACATAGGAGGTACTCAATATTTTGGGGTTAACTGAGTTTAGTGATTCAATAAACACCATAGTCTTTTCAAACACAGCACCCTAGACCTTCTATGGCTATGAACCCTTCTTTCCTCCTTCTGGATCATACCAAGGAGCTAGAAGCACCTTCTCTTTTTAGGTCTCTTCAATGTCAATGTCTCTACAATTATAGCCACTTCTTTTCCAAATCCCTCATGATACCCTTGCCAGATCATCAAGTCCTTCTATTCAGAAGAGTGCAACTGCCATTAAGAGAAAGCAGGAGGCTCTCACCTTCTTTTGTGATGTCACTCTGTAGCTGGCTAGTGGCTAGCTTTTGGTTTACCCACTTGAATTCTGCCAGAGTCTGTTTTGTGAAAGAATTAAAAAGGCAATACTATATGGTTAAACTTCAAAGGAAATAGTTAAAAGAAAGAAGCACAATTTCTATTATCTTTCCAAATAGCTAAATGCATTTCAGCCCCTTATGTTTCCAGAAACTGTTTATAACGTACTTTTCTGCATTCTAGGTCACTGAAATGCCTGCCCTGGGCTACATGTTTCTGGCTCAGACATCCTAATATGAGGGAGAAATAAATACAACAGAAACATAAAGCATATAGCCTTATTATCAAATGGATAGAAACCACCTCATACACACACACCCACGCCTCTGTATCTCCCTGACATTCTCATCTCAAATCCCTCAGGAGTGTGTGAGTACTAAATCTCCAAGAAATTCTTTCTGCTTTGAAGACAAGCTGCATTATGGCCCCAGCATGCCTGCCCAGTCAGCATTCTCTGTGTATTCTCAAAGCTGTGCCCCATGGGCTTAAGCAACACGGTGGACCGCCAGCCCTAGCCTGTCCCTAGAGAGAGCCTAAGAACATGCTGCATCTCCTCCAATGCCATCAGTCAGCTGAGGTTCCAGATATTAGGGCTGAGAGGGTCCCCAAGGAAAGCCAGCTGAGTCTCAGGGTGGGCTCTATCAGGACAATAGTCTTATGTGACCACCCAGCTTCTGCTTGAACACATTCTTGCTCCTTCACAAACAGCCCACTATTAGAATGCTCTTTGTCTGAGCTGAAATCAACTTCTTATAATTTTCTCCTACTGGTCTTAGTCCTATACCTGAAACAAGTATATTCCATTTTCATCATGAATTGTCTCTTTAAAACAACATAAAGGAAACAAAAAGCCAGCATTATTGTGTATGGAGGGATATAGAAAACTAGGTGAAGAGGACTGGCAGGATCAAACTAATAAAGAGAAGCTTCTGTGTGATGCACGGTGAAAAAGCAGTGAAAACAGGAGCCTTCCAGGGCAGGGCACCTGGGTGGGTTAGTCAGTTAAGGGGTCGACTTCGGCTCAGGTCATGATCTCGCAGTTTGGGAGTTTGAGCCCTGCATCGGGCTCTGTGCTAACACCTCCGAGCCTGGAGCCTGCTTCAGATTCTGTGTCTCCTTCTCTGTCTGCCCTTCCCCTGCTCACGTTCTGTCTCTCTGTCTCTCAAAAATAAATAAACATTAAAAAAAAAAAAGAAAGAAAACAGGACCCTTCCAATCTCTTCTTTGTCCAACTGCCCTTGAACTATGAGGGGACAGACCCGGAGAAATCTCTGAAGAGCACAGTTATAAAATTCAACAACTATATAATAAGTGCCTGCTCTGAGGAAGGTCCCATGTTAGTGACAGGTGAAAAGATGAGGTTCCTGTTCTCAGTCTTGCATTTTCTACCAAGAGAAACAGACAAATCCGACTTAAACACGATACAATGTTCATTATTCAAAAAATTTACAGTCATGGAATTATGGGTTACTTTGTGCTTTTGAGATGATACTTTTGATGAATTAACTATTCATCCAAAACAGAAGTAGAGGAAATCAAGGGAAGTCAATTTTGAGATGTGGATCTACTAGAGAAATCACTGATGCAGACCAAGGAGAGATATGTAGACTCTTGGTCATGAATCCATACCCAGGACTTGAGAGCCGATTTCCTGGGTGGGAGGTGATGCCTTTCCCTAATGTGGCCCTAATGGCAATGTCAGCTGTCTTGAGGGCCAGGCCAGCGCAGAGGACATTTTCTAAGTGGGATTGAGTTGAAGGGGTCTACTTGGCTGTTAGCCACTCAGATTATCTTTGATTTCTGGCCCTTTCTCTCCTCTTCTAGTGCAAGAGAGTTTCTATTTTCAGCATAAAATTAGCATAGAGATGAAGCCATTTCAGGGGAAATACAGTGAATTGACACAGTAGACATTACATTTTTCATTTCTAAAATGAAAAAGTTACCTCTTCTCTTTAAAATCCCAGGACTGCCACCTAATTTGTATTAGTCTACACTTCCACTGCTGTACTGTCAATGGCGGAGCAGTACTCCTGATGAAGGCTGAAGAAGGTGGGGGAAGACAGCAGCTATGGGCTGTGAACAGAGCCATCTACCCATGGGGTGCTGAGACACCTGCAGGACATGGTGCTGGGCAGCTTGTGGACAGTCCATCCTTTGAGCCTCTAGGAGACACACTGACAAGGGCCTAGGAGTGAACAGTAGTGCTGACCAAATCTTGTCTCAAAATATATAGGGCAGGACCTGGTCCAAATTCACTCCTATCTGTCTCTGGCTTCCCTCACATCATTTCAAAAACTTCTTCACTGTCCTTCCTCTTTCTACTGGAAAAAAGATTCTGAGTAGCTGGGCTGGGACAAATGACAAATTTGCCAAGGAACTAGCCCCACCCCTTCTTCTGCACCAACTTTTGTCTTTTTTTAGGTTTTCTCACATCCCTCTTCTCCATTCTTTTAAGCTCTTAAGTTCTTTCCACTTTTTCATTAATGGATTGCTTCTGATCTCATCGGAAAACATTCTCTGAATCATTAACAATATAAGATGCTATAGAAAGCTGTCTGCTGGTGTCCCCAAAGGCAATCTCTCTTCAATGTCACTGTCAGAGCTTTTCAATTAAGAAAGCACAGAGTGGCTCTGAATAACACTGGATCTTTACAGCAAATGATTCCATCCAAACAGACTTAGGAAGAATGTTTTCTGGAAAGCTCAATCATCCGATTCCACCACTAAATAGTTTAAAAGAGCTGAAAAAGAATGGTTTTTTATGTGTGCCAAGATGGCTGAAGGTAATCCCTCTCTCTGAGAGCTATGTAGTTCCCCCTGGGAGGGAGTGTTTTTAATGCAAAGGGAATAAATACTGCTTATTGTATGGGAAATGATAAATCAACATTCATATAATTCATTTATTCATATAAAATTTTATTACTATACATCATATGAATTTAGACACAGTGAACAACTGACCTACAATAGCCTATTTTTAAAGCTGCATGTGACGAAGACTAGGTGTCTCCTAAATGAAACTGCCAACAAGAAGAGGCAGTAAGACAGCAGACTTCTGAAGCACATTCTAGTATCTAAAATAGCTAGACTCTATTAAATGCTCAGTATGTGCCAGACATTGTTCTAAGAGTTTTATGTGAATTAACTCTTTCTTTTTTTCTTTCTTTTTTTAAATATTTATTTTTGAGAGAGAACAGAGCACAAGCAGGGGACGACAGAGAGAGAGAGGGAGACACAGAATTGGAAGCAGGCTCCATACTCCATGTTGTTAGTTCAGTTCCTGAATGAGCTGAAATGGCAAATGCCAGAAATAGTAATGGCCTCAGGAGACAAAGTTCTCTCTGGCTATATCCTGAGAGGAATCCAGGGAGGCTCCTTCTGAACACAAGGGGTTACATGAAGCTTTGGGAGCTGGTGGTATGGGTAACGACTTCCACATCATTGTTGGAGTAAGTGTAACATAAAGCACAGAGGTGTTATGACAATGATTGTCATGTTTCATAAATTACATTCTGCTATTCACAGGGAAGTCCCTGCAAAACTAAAGCAATAATATGCATACAGAACAGCAGTAATAATATTGTAAGCAATGCAGTGTAAGGATGGGGACATATAACAAATGAAAAATACAGTCTGTAATGAAAGAGCTGAGAGAAGAAACGAATACTGTGAAAAAAACATGTTGTGAATTTAAAAGCATGTTGAGACAGAATAACTCATGGTAAGAAGTTAATAAAAATTACAATGGCCTGGATCCATGTCAAAGATAAGCCCAAGTAGAAAATCTAAAGAAAACAATAAAAACATTTTTCCTTTTTTTTCATTCAATGTAAAAGATCTTTTTGTCCAGTTGTACACAGTAAGTTCTCAAGAGATTAGTTCAGTAAAAGGTTTCCCAAAGAAGGAAGGAGGTTGCCATGCATCAGCAGTGTGAGATCCCCAGATAGAATCTGTGCCTAAGTCGAATCACAGGGGGATGGCCTCACCCTCATTCACAGCACCCACTACACAAAGGCCTGGCTTCTCTTCTCAGCCTGCTTCCCCACTCCATCACACTATTTCAAATGTTCTCCATTATCCTCAAACCATCCTGACCTGACCTCTCCCTCATTCATCCTCAAGAAAGCCCTCCCACATACTTCACAGAGCAAAGAGAAGCCACTCAGGTGGGAACTCCATCAATTTCCAGTCACTGAATTGAGAAGCCTGTAGTATCTCAATGCTATTCACCTCCTTCAGCTTTGGGTACCACAATGTCCTGTCTTCTTTCAAGAACATGCACCACTGGGTATGCCCTCTCTTCCTCACTCATGTAGTCAATTTCTCCTTTTCTACTGGATCCTTCTACTGACTTTTTAGTCTATTTCTTAGAGGAGTTCTGGGTTCATTGCAAAAGTGAGAAGTAGGCACAGACGTTTCCCATATACCTCCCCCCGCCCCCATGTATAGACTTTCTTAACACCTCTTGCCAAAGGAGATTTGTTATAACTGATGAACCTACACAGACATATTATTATCACCTACATCCATACTTTACATTGGGGTTCATCCTTTGTGTTTTTTGTTGACTTTTAAACACACTGAAGTTTATTACTTTTTTTTAGAAAACTTTCTTTGATTGCATATCCCCTCTAACTACCACTTTGTCTCTCTCCTTCCCCTGAGTTGTCTCTCCTCACTGTCTCTATTTCCTCACACTTTTTTCTGCAATCCACTTTAAACCTTGCCTCTGCCTCCTGAAATGTTGATTTCTCAATAAGGTCACCAATGACTCTTGTGGAGCCTAAATACAATGGCTTTTTGTTAGTCATTAGCAAAGTCATTACTCTTCTGATGTATTGTGATATGGTGGGTACACTCATTATCTTTAAGTATGCATATTCATTGGCTTCTATAACGCCCACACCCTGGCTCTCTCTCACTTGCCCAGCTTTGTCTATTCCATTCTGGTTTGTTATCCTTCACATGGTCACTAAATGCCTGAGTTCCTCAAGACTCACCCTAAATCCCTTGTTCTCATTCCATTCTTCTAGGTGATCTTCTCCATACCCTCAGTTTCAAATACATCTTAAATGAAGATTACCCACAAATGTATATTCTAGTCCCCATGTCTCCCATAAGCCCCAGACTACTTTGAATTGCCTATGCAACATGTTTACCTCAGCATCTCAGGTAAACCTCAAGGTCAATGTGTTCAAACCTAAATCTCAACTACCCATGTCCTTTTTATAAATAAATGGCAACCCTGTCCATCCAGTTCCACAAGTCAGACACTTGGGGTCATCCATCATGACCTCATAGTTAATTAAGTAGCAAGTTCTGGAAATTTTAGTATTTATTAGTGCTGGGATCTGTTCACTGCCCTTATCACCTTGGGCATAACCTCAGCGCCAGCTACCATTATCTCCAGTGTAGCTATTGCAATAGCTGTCTCTTGGCCCTGTGGCTCCACTTTTCCTTTCCAATCTATTCTCCACAAACAGCCAAAAAAGTCTGTTTGAAAACCAAATCTAATCAAGTAACATGCTTTGTTTAAAGCATTTCAGGGGCTTCCTATTTATTGCTCTTGATAAAATGAGATGTCCGTACACAGCCCATAAGGCCCCGATGGTCAGGCCTTGCCCGTGTCTTCAGCCTCATTACCATATTCTCCCTTTTGTCCACCTACGCTGGCCTTCTTACTGGGTCCACGATGCATCAAGTTTTTCCTGCCAGATATTTGCCTGTGTTTCCTCAGCTTTGAATGTTCTTCTCTCTCCCACCTCACACTCAACCTTAAAACACCATGTTGATAACACTTACTCCAGTTGTCATTTCACATGTTTATGTATGCTTATTTTATTAAATTCAGTTTTCCATCTAGTGTAGACTATAGACTCTTTTCAAATATAGCCATGTCTGTCTTTGCTTTCCACTGTAACTACGGTGCCTGGGATACCGCAGACATTCAGTTGAATGAGCAAATGAATGAATGGACTAATGAATGAAGGTGGTAACCAGACTGTGATAGAATTGGTAAATGACATTCTCTTTCTAGAGTGAGGTAAAGAAGGAAGGTGGATGCTCCAGTCTGGAGTGAAAGTGAGGTCTACCAGCAAGACCACTTTCAGAAATGACACATCCTGGCCATGTTTACCATGGCCTCCCTTAAGAGGAAGGAAAGGGAAAGAGGGAGAGGAGAGAAGATAGATTTCCAACCTACTTTAAAATGTAAATGCCCCTGAGAAAATACATTTTAAAGTTCATTCCATTAACTAACACATGAAATATCTGTGAAAGCTTTAGGAGGATTAGCAAAACTGAAACTGTCTTCAATGCACCTTGTCATATTTATATCAAAGTTCTTTAACACGTCTTTGTACTTTGTTCTTTATATGCCTGTCTCCTTCAACTGAACTATAAATTACTTGAAGCCAAGGATTGTGATTTTCTTTCCCTGGTATCTAGCATTGAAGTGACACTGGTGTCTGGCATAGCTTGGGCACTCATGAGTGTTTTTTGATGAAGGCCTCATAAAAATAAGGAATTTGACAAATGTAAAGGTAGGCATCAAAAAAAAACACAAACCTGCCTAGTTTACAATTGTGTAGATGGACTAATACAGTATATACCAAATAATTACATCACCCTGACACAGGGCACTCTAGTGTAGGGGAAAGAGCAACGGAATGGAAATCAGAAGACAATTCTGTAATTATGTACTCACTTGATTGTCACCTCTCTAAACTGTGACTTCCTTAAGAGATGGTAGGCCTTTTTGTCTGTGCTCAGAGTAAATGTGATTCTCTTCTCAATCCCCTTAATTTAGTTACCAAATGAATCAAAATCTAGTTGTAGCTCTCAAACTAACTAGCAGGTTAGTGTTGGTGAGAAGTCTTGTCTCTCTGGGTAAGAATCCTGATAATAATATGATATAGTAGGACAATATGCTCTCTAAGACCTTTCTCTCAGGTCTAACATTTGATGAATATATACTTAAACATCTGAACAAGGAGAGAAAAGCTGGGGACAGCCAAGAGTAAGTAATCGTGCTAATTACAATAAGTCAAATGGGACTTTAAGAAAGCTTCCATAATGTTTACCCTAACAGCTACTGCTAACAAGGATTACAGTAAAGGAGCAATTAGTCTAATATTGGCAATTTGCATAAAAGTCTCTTAATTTATTGCAAAATGTTGTGGGGAACAATTATAAAACAGGATTGAACATCAGTGCCAGGTAACCTGGTAGCTCAGGAGGCAGTAATTCAAATAAAAAAATGACCCAATCTGAAATATCATATGAGCATATGCATTAAAAAATAAACTATTTTTACCAGTAGCATCTATGGAAAGGAGATTAAGCAATTTGACATGAATTTAAAATTATCTAAGAACCTGGTTTTACTTTAGAGGAGAAAATCCTTAATTTCTCCTAAAATTCATCTCCCTCAAGATTTCTGACAAACATTCCAGTCATATATTTTACTAACTATGTATCTACCTCCTTCTGGAAAAATTCAGTTCATTAATGGAAAATTCTTGGCAACTTTCTTCAGTTTACACAATGTAAATGCCAGAATGGCTATGACAATAATGTGCTGTGCAATACATATTTCTTAAGGAAGTAAGTGTACAGTAGATAATTACTTGTTGTCAAATGTGGTTAAATGACGGCCTCAGATCCCAGAAGGATACATCTGCATAGCTCAACATTCACTTCCTTGAAGCGTCTACATGTTTTTTCACGGTCTTAACAACTGGGGATGAAAATCTTTTAAAAATGTGTTAATGTTTCCAATCACTGCAGAGTAATAACCATAGTAACTTAGAAGTAACCCCACCAATGTTTATTGAATACTTAGTGTCAGGCAGGCCTAAGTGTCTTTATATGCTCATTTATATAATCTTCACAGCAACTCTGAGGAAGGCACTATTTCTTATAATTCCCCATCTCACAGATGTGGACAGCGAGGCACAGAGAAGTTAAATAACTTGTCTAAGGCAACATGGTAAGTGGTGATGCCAGTATTTGAACCCAAGCAAGCAGCCTGCCACCAAGCACACACTCATAGCCACAATGCAATACCAGGCCTTTATAAACTACTGACCATAATATAATGTAAACTTCTATTGAAAACAGAGTTACAGTTTTGAACATCAATTTTTGAAAACGACTCTGTGTTTCCTTTCAGTATTCTCTGCTTTTAAAAACCATTAATGCAATTCAGACTTCATGTAGCTAAATGCATAGGAATCCCAGTGGAGCAGTAATAACCAAAACCCCTTTGAAGCCAGAACCTCATTTACAAGGGCAAAGGACTCCAGAACCAGTTTTACGGTTGGCACCTTCCCGCATCTTAACGGTAAAAACCGGAGTGTCCCAAATTAAGTGGACTTCAGTGATCTAACAGGAGGGCAAATATTTAAGTGATTTCCCACATCTGATCTTCCATGTCATTTCCTCTGCTAAGCTTGATTGGACAATCTGATCAGTGCAGCAAAGTGGAAGAGACGCCTTCACTGCATGAAGTGATCCTTAATCTGTGCTCGGCCAGAAAGATTTAAGCTCTTAGGCCCCCATTTAGATAAAATCTTCTCCCTAAAAAGATACAGGAGTCAGGCTTCTAAGCTGAGGGGGAGTTGGTAGCTGAACAATAATAAAGGGCACTTCCTCTTATGGTTTTTTTTTTTGGGGGGGGGAACTATACACTCATAAAAAGAGAGCTAGAGAATAACAGCTGAAAAGAGATTTCAAGCTTTTTACGTATATTTTTCTATATTCTTATATACATAATAAATGTATACACACATATACACATATATACATATACATACAATGTATAATGTGTATGCATTATATATGTTATGCATATTATATAATAAGATGTAAAATGTGTAATATTTTAGTGTCTGTGGTGTATCAATAGAATATTACAGTCTCTGTCAAAAGCCAGTCAGGTGGCACTTGCTGGTTGATCAAGATGTATAGAATATGGGTAACCATTCACAGGTTTCCCATTCTCACTGGGAAACACCACATGGATGCTTAAAACAGCTGTACCAGAGAACAAACTTAAGGACAAACATGGTATTGGTCTAGCTTTCTTTCAAAGTGTCACTCACTGCTTGAGCAGGTGGGCAGGGATTAGGATGACAGAGTGGACTACTCATGCATTTCATTCACTCAGCTTATTTCCTCTTATTTGGCGGTAGGCAAAAGAATGGTCCCCCACAGATGTCTGCATCCCCATCCCTGGAACATGGGAGAGGGGACCTTGCAATTGTGAGGAAGTTAAGGATTGTGAGATGTGGGATGTCTATTGGTGGGCTCAAGGTTATCACAAGAATCCTAACAGAGGGAGGGAGGAGGGTCAGAAGTCTGAGAAGATGAGATGCAAGAGGCAGAAGTCAGGGTTACATGAAGAAGGGGCCACCAACCAAGGGAAGCAGGCTACCTCGAAACACCAGGAGAGGCAGGGGATTTTTCTGTTAGAGCCTCCAACAGAAGGAACTAGCCTGGCTGATGCCCTGACTTCAGCTCAGTTAACCTGATTTCAGACCTTGACCTGCACAGCTGTAAGGTAATAATAAATCTGTATTGTCTTAAGCCACTGAGTTTGTGGTAATTGGTTAGTACAGTAATAAGAAAGTAATACAGCTACTACAGAGTGAAAGGGGGGATTCTGGGCACAAAAATAAATGAATAGAATAATTTGGAAGGAGTATTACTCAAATGGTAAGGAAACAGGGCTTTCTCAAATCACACAGCAGAAACTCAAGCTTTATTAGGCTTAAGGAAGACAAAATTTGGCTAGAAAGACACAGTGAAAAAGCATGGAATTAGGACAGGCACCCGAGTAGACCCACAGCCTGGACTCAAGCACAGTGGAGAAGGAGGCTTCCAGCATACTGAGTAGTGTAGGGAACATATAAATCTGTTCTCCACAATCTTTATAATGGCTGGGTTATACCCTCAGGAGCTTCAGGCCTTTAGGTCTTAAAAGCCTTTTGGTCTTATGGATTCTCCTCACCAAACCTTCAGTTACTCCTAAGGGGAAAGGCACTACCTCAACACCAGGGGCAACTAATGCAGTCCAAGCTATTATTCACAAAGATGTATTGGTCTGACAACATCTTTCTTTGAAGGATAAATATTTTAAATAGCAACTCCAGGAAAACATTTTAAAATTCTGATTTAATCTTCCTGAAATTATCAGCTAACACTGCAGGGAAGGTTTGAGAAAGGGCTGGCTGACCTATGATCTACCAAGAGGAAACACTTGGACATGGTGGAGGTTCAGGAAAGGGTGCGATGACCTATCTCCCCTCTCCTGGGAAGAGGGAGAGATCCTTCCCCTCCTGTGACCCACCTGGGCTGGGGCAGCTCTGCTTTCTCAGTGAGCTGGCTTCTGCCTCTCCCAGAAATCCTGGGGACCCTAACTGGATTCTGATTCCATGGCAAAAGGGCCATCGATGGGCATTGCTCATTCTGTTAATGATGTCATGGATGCTACCAAAGAGCCCAGGGCACCACTGACATTGTACTTACATCCAGCACCCAGGTTGGTCACAACTGAGACCACCAAGAACTGCCCAGCCCTGTTGAAGGCTAATATCACATGTACATTACACAGGAAATTTCTGAATGGTCACCGAACGCACATTAGACTCAGAGCAGAAACAAGCTATCCTTTGCTGCTGTGGTGGAAGACGTTCCAGCTGGGCTATGTGCTCAATGAAGGGGGCTTTGTTTTGTTCACTGATGAATCCTCAGTGCCCAGAGAGCCACTTGACACAGGGCAGGCACTCATGTTTGTGGAATGAACAAATGAATGAATGAAAAGAGGCTGGGATGTGTTTATTTTAGAATTACAATATGGCAAATCCTTCAGCCTTTTTCACTGGAACTCTTCCTGGTCCCTGATGAGATCTGTGCCCCTCTGAGCCCCTGCGAGAGGGCCTGTTTAACCCTCATGTATGCTCTTCTCCTCAGACTTGTGCTGCTGTCACGAAGTTCTTATGAGTTTCCTCTCCAAAAGAAACTATAAACAGCTAAGGGTTGAGCCTGCTTTATCCACCATTGTATCTGCTGCAGCCAGTCCAATCCCTTCCGTGAAGCAAGTGCCCAACAAATGTCAGGTGTAAATCAGTAAGCATCTTTTCTTCACTTTTCCTGGAGAGACAGGGTCACTTGGATCACAGTAGTAGATCGTAGTAAATCAATATGTTCTTTTTTTCAAGTTCGCAATTACCGCATAAAAGAACTAATGTAAAATAAGAAGTGATCCTCCAATAAGAAGATCCAGATTTATCAATATCTGAGGTTTTGCCAGAAGTGAAAAGCATTTTAAGTCAATTTATCAATACAAAAAGCTTGATATTAATATAGATATATATGCATATACATAGGACTAGATTTACTAATAGGCTTCCCCTATCTTTGAAGTAAGAGGAGATAAAAATAAAATGCAGACTGCATTGAACAAATAGCATATGGCATGCTTTATAAATATATACATTTTTGTCTCTGTCTCCCTCACACACACAAACCCCAAACTCTGTCTTTCAAGACACTGGCCCCTTGCCCTACTTTGAGGACCTAAACAGAAACCTTGGAGATCTCTGATGCTATCATTTCCTTACAGACTGTCTGACTGTCTGAGGGGAGGCTTGTCTGTGACCACCGATCAGGAAATGTGCTGGAAGCTTGTTCCTCAGAACACGGTGAGATGCTTTTCATGCCTCTTCCCATCAAAGTTGTAGGGTTCTATAACCATATTAGCTATGCCTTAGGTCTTGCCATTTGCTGTGCCTCGAGCCAGGTACCCAACAGGGGCTGCAGATGCTAACAAGCGCTGATCAAAAGTCTCTGTCAATAGAATTCCATACTTTTCCCTTCTTCACAGAACGTTAGTGACTGAAAAATGAAAGGGCTGAAGGGTAGCTGCGCCATGGAAAGTGGTCAGGCAACACAGCCACATGCCAGTCTTTTGATTTCTGCATGTGATAGGAAATTGATGCTTTGAAAGAAAAAGGGAGGACAATTAATATTTACTGGGTTTGTAAGAAGATAAAGCAAATGTACTTTTGAACAGTCCTGCCCGGTATTCCTTGATAAAAATGAAAACTAAATTTTAGAAAAGTAATATTTACACATATTTGGAGAGCCAAATCATTTTAAGGGCTTATTCCCAAAGACTGCAGCCCCCAGCCCAATCTTGCCATAGTCCACTTCCCAGCAGCAGCCTGTGTTCATCTCTTCTAGGGGATGTGCTTGGTATTTCTCTCTGGATCTTTAAATGACATACTTTTACTGCTATGTCTTACAGTTTGTTTTCTCATTTTTGGCATTATATATTAGCTCTGCATAGCAGAAGAAAGGTGCTGAGCCCCTCCACACCCCATTCCTCCCACACTACCATTCTGTGAGTGCCAATGTCCCACCATCAACCCAATAAAAGTACGTTGAGACTTTTGTTAGCTTGGCCTTTCAGTGAACACAGAGACTATGATTACTTTTCTTTTTCTGTGCAACTTTTTGTTTTCCCTGGCTTTAATAACCGTGTTGACTTTTCATCTGTGTTTTTTCTACAAACGTGTGCATTCCCATGCTCTTCTCCTATTGTGTGGGGGGTGGAAGGCATGGTGCAGTGGTTAGGAGTGTGCATTGCCTGGGTTCAAATCTCACTTTTGCCACTAACTAGTGATGTAACTTTAGACTAATTATTTAAGCACTGAGTGTCTCATTTGTACAAGGAAGATAATAATGATTATCTAATAGCTGCTATTTTTTGGATTCAACTGTGAATTGTATCCCTTACCAGGTGACTTTGCAATAAATATATAAGTGATGATGACTTTGTTAAGTATTCAACTTTTATATCCTGCTAAAGTCTCCCCTGAAGCCTTCTGATCTGCTCCAATCTGGATGGATCCCCCTCTGAAAGACTTCACTATGGCTAGGGCTTTGGGATGGCCATTCTCTAGCATCCTGGGACGCCCTTTGCCTTTCTCTGATGTTGAATCTTCTTCCCGAAGAGGCTTGTCTTGGCTTCTCACCTTGGTGAATGTCCTCTGGTAGTCTGAAAGTATCCTTCTACCTTGAGGTTAGATGGATGGTACGGCCAAGCATCAGATTCTAGGTTGAAAATTGGCTTTGTTCAAGCTTTTGAAGGCATTGTTCTTCTGGTTTCTAGAGCTACTGCCAAGACATATGGTATCATTCTAACTCCTGATTCATATTCTGTCTCCCTCTCAGGTTTGAGGATCTTCTCTCTCGTCTCCATTCTGTCAGGCACTGAGAGCCTCGGCGTGACTCCGGTTTTGTTCATTGCCCCGAGTACTCAGTCTGTCCTTTCAATGCGGAAACACACGTTTTCTTACGTTTTCTCTGAAATTTTCTTTCTCTTTTTAGGAGAACTCAACTTCAGTTTTCAACTCTCCTACTGACTTCTGTATTTCTGCTATCACATTTGTAATTTTTAAGAGCTCCTTTTGTTCTCTGAATATTCCATTTTTAAACAAGTCTTTGTTGTTGTTCCAAAATCATTAGCATCTT
The DNA here is from genome assembly GCF_003009895.1 of Hyaena hyaena. NCBI lineage: Eukaryota > Metazoa > Chordata > Mammalia > Carnivora > Hyaenidae > Hyaena > Hyaena hyaena. Next base: position 790,057 of record NW_024081222.1, on the reverse strand, counting down.
TTACTTCTCTGAGGATGTTAAAAACAAGTTCTTTTTTTCATTTCTTCTTCCTCCACAGCCTAAGATTCCTTTAAGCTGCACTTGTTTTCGTTTTTGCTTTGGTCCTACTTTGCAAATGCCTGGTACTTCTTGGATATGTGTTCATATTTCAGGGTGAGCTGCTGGGAGTTCTGTGTGTTTCTGCATGTGCCTCATGGAAGGCTAGGGCTTTACTGTCACCATAAACTGTGCTGTTAGTGTAATAGCATCTTGACAGGCAGCCGAAATTAATGCTTGTTTCAGTCTGACATCTTTAATCAGAAGTCTATTAGCCATACTTCTTAGGTAAGATAACTGAGGTACCAGGAGATGGACTTCATTGAAGAGTAATCTCTATGCTCCGTTTCTTGGAGAATCTCCATCAACATATTAAGCTCTTTTCTCACAGGCTGGTAAGATTTCCAGAATGGCTATTTCAATCCCCTAGTTGGGTAAAGGTGGGGATGGTAGCACAAGTGGCTGAGATTCAGGGAGACAAGCGGGTGAAGAAGTTGGGGGTCTCGATATCCAGCTAGTAAACTTCTACTTCATCTACCAAACCAGAGATCCTCTGCTTTATCCTCTCCAGAGGTAAATCTGTAGCCTTCTATCAAGGTAAAAGCTTGTCAGTTACTGGGCTGTTGCAGTACATGCTACACAGAACTGGGGGGGGGGAGGGAATCTGGAGTTTTGCTTCCTGTTTTAGCCCTGTCTTTACTGCCCACTGCCAACCCTTCACTCCAGAGGGAACTGGTACTACTGAGTACTGTAGTTTAGGTTGGGTTGCTTCTTGGCTTTTCCCACTGCCAACTTCAACTTCAGCTTTTTGGGAGCTACTTAAAGTAGCTACTACTTCTCCAACAGCTTCTCAGCTTCCAAAATTATGTAGCTAATGTCTCCTCTTCACTTAATTTTTAATTAAGGTATGCCACAATAAATAAACAAACTTTACTGTGAATTGTAATGGTACTTTGAGAGGTAACTGAGGTTAATGCTTGTGTTTAATCTGCCATCATTGTTCAGAAGTCTGGTAACCATACTTCTTAGATAAGATAACTTGAGGTACCAGGAGTAGGTGTGTATTTTGTCGAAGCTCACAAAAATCAGCAAAAAATGAAATCAGAACCTGAACTCAGGTCTGCCTGATCCTAAAACCCCACCCTTTCCATGAGAGCACACTCCTCTGCAAAGGCGTGTGAAGCCTATTCCAACAGGAGTCATCTATTAGAGTGTGTTCCACTTTGAAATCAGTACCAGGATAAATACCATTAGACCTTGAAGATTCAGGTGATGTCTCTCAGCCCAAGGCCCCATGCCACATCTTGTTCTAAATGTCTCACTTTTGCTCCCTGAAACCTACCCAAAGCCCTGGCTTAGCCCTCTGAGCTCGGTTTGAAAGGGTTTCTAACAGGGAAGGGAATAGCTCCAACAGAAGGATCCTTGCCCAGTACTACAAATGCCAACTGTTACCTTTTCAGTGATCACAACTTCCAGGAAATTAAAACAAAACAAAACAAAACAAAACCTCCTCAGAAAATATCTGGGGTCTTTTTTTTTTTTATCAAAAAGTCAAAGAGAGGGGTACTTGTAGATCTCACTAACCAATAGTCATGGTTATCTCCTCATGATCAACCCTGGACCCCATATGACAAACTTGTCCTGTGGACCCCCATCAGCATCAGTCTCTTCTGCAGAGCTAGCATATCATAATACAGGCTCTAGAATCACACAGGCTTGGGCTTGGATCCCAGCTCTGTCATGTACTACTCGTGTGGACTTTGAGAAAGCTACATAAGTTCTCTAAGCCTTGATTTTCTCTGTTACAAAATGACCAAGAGTCATAGCAGTCACTTTATCGAGCTGCTATCAGTTTAAGTGAGATATTGTACATTAAGCATTAAGCATAATATCTAGTGGTTCATGGTAAATAAATTCCAAGTGATATTTTATTTTTCTTGTTATCACCACATTCAAGAAATGTTTATTCAGGGGCATGTGGGTGGCTCAGTTGGTTAAGCGTCCAACTCTTGGTTTTGGCTCAGGTCATGATCTCACAGTTTGTGGGTTCAAGCCCTGCATCAGGCTCTGTGCTGACAGTACAGAGCCTGCTTGAGTATTTCTCTCTCCCTCTCTCAAATAAATAAACAAATAAATAAACATTTAAAAAAGTAAAAAAAAAAAAAGAAATGTTTATACATATACACAAAACGAACTTTGTAACTATATACTGACAAAACTGCTAGCTGGACTTAATTGTGGTGATCATTTTGCAACATGCACAAGTGTTAAATCATTATGTTGCACACTTGAAACTGACATAATGTTACATGTCAGATACATCTTAATTGAAAAGAAGAAATGTTTGTTACAAATTCACTAGAGATTTATTAAAATATCCACTATGTTCAAAGAGTTGGGTTATACTTTGTGTAGGATACAAAAATGAACAAAAATCAGCTCTACCTTTAAACAGCTTGTGGTCTGGTGCCAGGCAGGGTGAACACAGCGGGTAGCCCACATGATGTTACTGGGAATGGATTACCCGGGCAGCCAGCGCCCACAGCCCCTGGTCCTGCAATAAGCCTTGAGGGAGTTCACTAGAAGCTGGCCCAGTGTCTCTAAGGTTGCTCCCAGCCACTGATATCCTCCAAACAATGAATTCTGGGGATAGAAAATTCGGTTATGTAAAAGTTTAAAAAAGTGAAATGATGCAAGCTACTTGAAGGATACCGGAGATAAACGATCTATTTATATTTTTATGGTGAAGACATAAATAGAAAAAAACGCAGCATCAAAGAAATGTTCCTTAAAATATATGTACAGCATGGATGAGAGATATATGCGCAGCACAAACAGATGCTAACTATATACCTTTTCACATCAGCCATAATTCTGAAAGACTCATAGAGAAAGATTTACCAACCACCACTGTAATTACAGAAATTAACCCTCTGAAAAACTGGGGCGTGGTGTGCTTCAGTGATTTTTTTTTAAAGGCATTTTGTAGTAAGACTGTCAAAACAGTAATGAGGAGCTTCTAATCCCATCCTTGGTTATTAGCCCACAAACAATATACACATAGATGACCATGTTGTTCTGTGTAGCATTAACACATTAAGTAATTAACTAAGTATCTACTAAGTGCCAGGGATTGTCTGGAACCTGAGGATACAGCATGAGCAATACAGACAAGGTTCTTGTCCCCACAGGGGTGTGTTTGATGGCAAACACTAAACATACTAATAAATAGTATTTTTACAGCAGTAAAAACAGCTATAAAGAAAATAAAGAAGGCTAGTGGACTTGAATGATATTCTTCAAATAAAGACAGTTGGTTTAAAAAAAAAAACAACAACTAGTTTTAGGATTTGAATTCTTTGAAGGGTAAAGACAGGGTTAAAAAAAAAGGAGAAGGCAAAGATTACAAAAGAAATCAGAAAGGAGGTAAAGGAGTTCTGGAGCTCATAAATAGTATCTGAGGAAGGATATTCACCGGATATCGTCATTCCAAAAAGTTCCTGTTTTCCCTCCTTCCCTCCCAACCTAGTGTGAGTGGGTCCCCAGGCACAGGGAGGGGGAGGCAAGCGCTGGCTCCCCCTGCAGGCACACCCAGGCAGGGAGAGGGTGGTCTGCCCCAGGAGAAATTGATGGGATGTGGGACTAGAAACTTAGACTGGAGCACAGGTGGCCTGAAGATTTGGGAATGTCTCATATTCTTGCCAGCAAATGAGAGCAGGGACTGGGGGTGCCGATTAGGAAGCAAGTTCCTTTTCTGAAGTCTGAATGAGGCACACACAGTAGTTAGCAAAGAGGCTGGCTGGGTGCTAGGAGATGTCAGCTTTGGCATTTACATTAATGAATCCACACTGGTTCAGCATACATGAGTTTATCGAAGAGAATTTCTCTGAAATTATCCCATGTCTCTCAGACTACTTATAAACGAAGCAATGGTACACAGTACTTATTTTCTGTGAGAAACAGCAGTCACTGAGACCAGGAGGCAGCATGCCTGGCACTTCACATGTATTAATTCATTCACTTCTCACAACTGCTCTGAATGTAGTTGGAATTATTATTACCTCCAGTTTACAGATCAGGAAACTGAGGTAGACAGATTAAAATGACAGTAAGTGAGTGCAGAGCTATAATTAGAACCCAGGAAGTCTGGCCCCATATTTCATGCTGTTAACCCTGGTTACAAGCTAATGACAGGAGTTGCAAAATGGGGGAGAATCTAGAAACTGGAGGTGTGATGGTATCACCCATTGATTATTCTGTGGGAGTTAAAGCACATGTTGGTATTTTACTTTTTAATTCTAGCCATTTCCCCAACTGACTCTTCCATAGTAGATGCCATGCTTTATTATTTTTTAAATAATTCATTTAAATTCAAGTTAGTTTACAGTATAGCAGTTTCAAAAGTAGAATTTACTGATTCATCACCTACATATAACACTCAGTACTCATCCCAACAAATGCCCTCCTTAATGTCCATCAACCATTTAGCCCATCCCCCTTACCCAGCAACCCTTAGTTTGTTCTCTGTATTTAAGAGTATCTTAGGGTTTGTCTCCCTCTCTGTTTTTATCTCATTTTTGCTTCTCTTCCTTTATGTGCATCTGTTTTATTTCTTAAATTCCACATGAGACATGATAGTCTATGTGGAAAACCCGAAAGACTACCAAAAAACTGCTAGAACTGATATATGAATTTAGCAAAGTCACAGGATATAAAATCAGCATACAGAAATTGGTTGCATTTCTATACACCAAAAATGAAGTAGCAGGAAGAGAGATCAAGAAATCGATCCCATTTATATTTGTACCAAAAACCGTAAGATACTTTAGGAATAAGACTAACCCAAGAGGTCACACTTTATTTTGAACGTGTTTTTGTTCTATTGTTCTCAAGGTGTAAGGGATGAGCTTCTCTAACTTTCTGAATGAAGCAAGAAGTGATTGGAGTGTGTTTGATAGAGCAAGCTACAAATTTTCCAAGATGGTACAGAAATAATAGGTGATCGATCCATCCCAAAACTTTTTAGATAACTCTTGCCAACATTTATTCAAGTCCAGGCTGGCAAATGTGGGCATGCTCTGTCTTTCCTAGCCTATAATGTTAATTTCATTTTGTTTTTAGGATATGGTTGATCACATTAAATTCCACTGTTAATTCCAAGTATTCCTTTTCATCTTGTTGGTCTATTTTTTGAACCAAGACAGTCAGCAAATACATTTGGATTATCTGTTATGTGCCGAATACTATGCTCAGGGTACAAAGATAAATAAGACATTGGTGCCTACCAGGAAGAAAGGGAAAGGGGAGGCAGGAAAATGGAGGCTGGCCCAAGTCAAACTCCCTGCCTGGGATGGGATGAAGTGGTAAAAGAAAAGCTGGCAACAGAGAACAGTCATACTCTTACTAACTGTGGGGGAGGAACACAGCAAACAAAACTAAACCAAAGACACATCTGGGCCACTGTTGTCATTCTCCTCCTAAATCTCAAACTCATCAGGGCTAATAACAAGTAAAGGAACACGACGGGTTTCATCTCCCCTCCCTAGGTATTCTCTGATAAAAATACTTAGAAGGAGCTAGGAAAACCATAATAGTTTTAATAAACGAATTGCTCATCCAAACCCCATTAAGCATTCTTTTTCTCTTCTGGAGAAGAGCCACAGAAGGGAATCCAAGGCCATGAGATGCAGACGATGGATGGGCAGCTCTGGAAGGGATAGAGAGACAGCATGACCCCCCTCCCTCTCACAGGTGGGAAGAGGATTTTCAAAGATAAGCCCAAGTGTCACACAGTTGGTTAGTGACAGAGCCCCTGCAGCCTAGATATATTCTTCCCTAATCTAATACTGTAGCCTTGATGTGAAGCAGCATTGGGCACACCCTGAAAACAGTGAGGACCCATAGGAATAAGAACAACATTGAAAAGTCATGATTAAGACCGAAAAGTAATGCCCAAGAAGACCTCTCCATTGTCCTCGGTGTTTCCCCGTACAGCTCCCTCTCTGTCCTCAACTCCAGCTTCCTATTCTACTTGAAACCTCATCGCCATCTCAATCTGCCAAAGCATGAAAGACATCTATTTAAAAATACCACTCGCATCCTGAAAACACGATGGCCTCCTTGGCATCATCCTATTCCTGTATCTCTGTTAGACCATGAGTAAAACACCTGTAAAAATGACTCACTCTTTGAATGAAGCGTTGAGACAACCAATTGCTACACAGCACTGAAGATGGTAGAGCCGAGGAAGCTCTTTGTGGAAATGCATTGTTTACTTATCCTACAGCCTGAGGAAATGTGAGACCTGTGCAATTAATTTTAATATTTCTCACATGCCAATTTTTTGTGGCACCAGGTCATTTTAATGCAGCTGACTGTGCCAGACAACACAAATGCCAAGACAAAGGCATAATTTAACCGGACCAAAGGCCCCCCATTCTCAGGATGGATCCCCTTCCTCAACTTGAAAGCTTCCACACATGTCAGCTTTGATTTTACTGTAGTTCACACTCACACATGGAGGAAATTTCCAATGATGGTGAAGCAGAAAAAGGACAACGAGGCACTGAACAAAAGGCACATCTGCTCTCCTGCTTTGATTCTGGTCCTTCGTAAATGAATCTGTAAAAGGTGCCCCCGAGTATGGGGACAGGAGGAGGAGCCTGGCACCTTTCTTCCCTAGTCCCTTAGGGTTTGTTAATCTCTACACTCTCTTCCAAGGTAATATTCAAATCAGCCACACAGCTCAATTTACTTTGCTTGTGACTCTAATTGAATAAATCTAAAATAACAACAGACGCAGTGGCCCAGAGCCTTGGTCAAGTTTTTTTTTTAGATACTTAAGGCATATTCTGGCTGTCTCAATTCTGCCCGAATCAGGGAAATGTGCTCTGTTCCGGTCCCTGATTTTACACCAGTGGCAGGATGACTGTCATTTGCTGTTTCAGAGGTTGCTAATATTTACTGCTGGGTGAAAGGTTTCCAGAATAACATAGAAAGAGTTTAAGTATCCCTGAAGGTGTAAAGGATGTCTTACCCAAGTCAACTAGTATGTTTTTAAGACAAAGATATTTGGTAAGGCCCTATTCTGTGCCCAAATGTCACTTCTTCAGAATCACGATATCTGGGCCAACTAGGGCTATTTGTTTTTTTGGTCTATTTTCTAAGTTACATTAAGGTGAGCCCTTGATGATCTTGCATTTGTAGCTATTCCAATTTGTAAACATATTCAGAGAATGACACTATAGTAAACCCACTACTCATTCCAGTTTCTCTCAATCCTTTGGCAAAGGATAAGAATTTTTAAAACTGTATTATCATCTACTGGGAATACGGATGCAGGTTGAAGTCTTAGCAACATTGTAAGATAAGTGAGTCGCTGATAATGAGTTTAAAACTGGTAGATCAAACCTTGGACCTCCAAGCTTTTCCCTGGGGACATCATCACCTAGCAAGAATGCTTTTAAAGAAATCATATACTAAACATGCTGAGAGGATTTTCAGGATCACATGTGTAGAAATGCTGATATTCTTTCAGCTATTTGATGACAAGGGTTAAAAGGAATCAGTGCACACAACTGACACCTTTCAAGGAAATGAAGGAGCAGGTATGTGCTGTGGCTGTGCTGTGGCTAAACAGTGATCATGCTGTGGAGGGATCCTCTGTCTTACTGACAAATGAAAGTAACATTCTCTGCCCGAGCATTGCCCTATGCAGAATGGTCATCAGAGTGAACGGTTCTGCCTCTTGGTATGCAGGTGTTTTAATTATATGTTCACCATATAGTCTTAAGAGTTCAGAAACTCTTTCTCAGGGAGCCATCAAAGTCCTCGAAGAGAAAACAGGCAACAACCTCTTTGACCCTGGCCACAGCAATTTCTTACTTGACATGTCTCCAGAGGCAAGGGAGACAAAAGCACAAATGAACTATTGGGACCTCATCAAGATAAAAAGCTTCTGTACAGTGAAGAAAACACTCAAAAAAACTATAAAGCAAACAAGATAATGGGAAAAGATACTTGCAAATGACATATCAGATACAGAGTTATTATCCAAAATCTACAAAGAACTTATCAAACTCAACACTCAAAAGACAAATAATCCAGTGAAGAAATGGGCAAAAGACATGAATAGACACTTTTCCAAAGAAGACATCCAGATGGCTAACAGACACATAAAAAGATGCTCAATGTCACTCATCATCAAGGAAAAAGAAATCAAAACCACAATGAAATATCACCTCACACCTGTCAAAATGCCTAAAATTAATAACTCAGGCAACAACAGATGTTGAGAAGGATACAGAGAAAGAGGAACCCTTTTGCATTGCTGGTGGGAATGCAAACTGGTGCAGCCACTCTGGACAGCAATTAAAAACAGAACTACCTTACAACTCAGCAATAGTACTACTAGGTATTTATCCAAAGGCTACAGGAGTGCTGATTCAAAGGAGCACATGCACCCTCACGTTTATAGCAGCACTATTGACAGTAGCCAAAGTATGGAAAGAACCCAAATGTCCATCAGCTGACAAATGGATAAAGAAGATGTGGTATATATGCACAATGGAATATTACTCAGCCATCAAAAAGAATGAAATCTTGCCTTCTGTAACAATGTGGATGGAACTTGAGTTCATTATGTTAAGCAAAATGAGAGAAAGACAAATCTCCTACAATTTCCCTTATATATGGAATTTAAGAAACAAACCAGATGAACATACGGGAGGGGAAGCAAAATAATATAAAAAAGAGAGAGAAGGAGACAAAGCATAAGAGACTCTTAAATACAGAGAGCAAACAGGGTTGTTGGCAAGGTGCTGGGTGGGGGGATGGGCTAAATGGGCGATGGGCATTAAGAAGGGCACTTGTTGGGATGAGGACTGGGTGTTATATGTAAGTAATGAATCACTAAATTCTACTCCTGAAATCATTATTACATGTATGTCAACTATCTTGGTTTTGAGTAAAAGGAAAAAAGAAGAAAAGAAAAACACTAACTCGTAAAGAAAAAATAAAAAGAAACTCTTTCTCATGGGTTCAATAAATGCCCAGCAAACACTTTGGGCCAAAGACCTCTTCTCTCCTCAGCAGACCAAGGGGTCTTCACCTTCTCAACAATCCCACCACACACTTGCCCCTGGCCTTTCCTTAAGTTTTTCTTTTTATCTTGGACTCATAGAGCCCAGGTTCCATTACTGCTCAGGCTGGAGCCTGTTTCAGTCCGTGCTGAAAACTGGCTCCCAACCACTGGGAGGCATGCAGGTGCAGGGTTAGGAGCCCCAATCCCTCTCTGCTACCAGAACACCTGTGAACTAATGCTCACACTTCAATGGGAGCCAGCTGCTCGCCCTGTCTTTGCATATAAGGGCAGAATGTGACAAGTCACCTGAACACCCTGCTGCTATTATCAGTGCAGCAGGGAAATGTTAACCAAGTAAATGAATGAATGTTGACATCAATACCTGGAGCAAGCCTCCAACTTATTAAATATCCCACAGTCTGTGCATTTCAGCTCCTATCTGAGATTTTTTTCCTTCTTATATTCGTTTTATGCCCCTCTGATCTCACATCTTGTTTCTAATCACAGCTCAGAGTGAAACACATGTAAGGTAATTACTCCTTGGTGCTCTGTGGTAGTGCTCATTGATTAGAAATCATTTTCAGAGGGAACACTATAACAAGGAGTTTTGATCAAAGCTGGGTTATTATTTCAGTTCCTTGTTTCATCCACATACATTTGCTTCCTCCTCCAGGAAGACAATGTGTGTGTGTGTGTGTGTGTGTGTGTGTGTGTGTGTGTGTGTGTGTGTGTAGATAGATCATAGGGAGATAAGAGTTTTTCTTAGAGTGGAACTATTTATTTCCTTAATCTGAAACAACAATTTCTTGAAAAAGCTGCTAAGCAAGCTTCTTCCTGAGGCTCATGTTCCAAGCTCTTAGTGTCACTCCTTCAGTCTCATCTCTCTGGGATGAGGCCATGTTTACGTCAAATGGTGGGCACTGCAGGGTCAGCCCATCCAGGGCCAGAGGAAACGTGCTCATGGGGGCTGTGGCCCTGCAGTGTCGTGAGGTCGCAGAGGGAGCTCTGAAGGCAAAGACTGGGCCGTGGAAAGTCTGATGTGCCTAGTGAGCTCACTCACAGGCCCCGCCCTTCTGTGCCTGCCCTACTGGCACACTGGACTCAAATCATGAGCACAGTGCATTTCAAATTTGCCCTTCTTTTAAGTTGTTTACAGCTGTGCAAATGACTTTCTTATTTAATCCTAGAAAGCAGGCATCCGAGGTCTGCCACAGAAGCTGGAGTGAGATGCACAGGAGGAAGTTCTATTTTTATTTTTTGACATTTAAAAAAAATCCTCTTCCATTCTTCTTCCTGAGGTGCTGGGTTAGATTCTACAAGCAGGGCAAAGACAGGATACGCTAGAATGTCAACTCTCAATTACAGTTTTCAAAGGGGAAAGAAGTTGAGATACTCCAAAAGGTTTTAAAATTAAGTCTTATTTTTTTTTCAAAGTAACAGTTTTAGGTCAGAGTAAACCCTTAATCCAAATAATCAGAAAGCTTAAACAATGGTCAAGTGACTTAAAAGAAAAAAATGAGACACATTTAGGATTCAGAATATTCAGAAGAGCACTATACATGGATTGTGCTGGATCAGCACAGCTCATGGTTAAGCCTTTAATGTTCTATATTTATAGGTCTCCATAGTAATGAACTTGTCCCCTGAAAATGAGAAGCTACTGGTATCTGAAATAGGTCTTATGTAATACATATGTGTATACATATATATGTATGGGCATGTTACAGTCCATATACATATACACATTATATACACACATATGTACATGTGTGTATAGGATGAACATATGGCAGACCTCCCCCCTTGTCTGCAGCTTTCCTTTCTAGGGTTCCAGTTACCGGTGGTCTACTGTGGTGGGAAGCAACCAGTCCTCCTTCTGAACTATCATCAGCAGGTCAGTAGCAGCCTAACATCTACGTCACTCCCCTCACTTCATCTCGTCATGTATGCATTTTGTCATCTCACATCATAAAAAGATTGAGTAGAGTACAGTAAAGGTGTTTTGAGAGAGAGACCACATTCACATAACTTTTATTACAGTACATTGTTGTAATAGTTCTATTATATTATTGTTGTTAATCCCTTTCTGTGCCTCATTTATAAATTAAGCTTTACACAGGTGTGTACGCAGAGGAAAAACAGCATATATAGGGTTCGGTACTCTCTGCAGTTTCAGGCATTCCCTGGGGGCCCTGGAATGCACTCCCTGTGGATAAATGGGGACTACTGTAATCTATGGCTAAGACGTTTTTTAAATTCATTTAGTGAATATTTACTACTTTACGCCCAATCATTACGGCAAGCTCTGAGGAAAACAGATCAATAAGACAAAATTCCTACCCTTGAGTTCATAGTCTAGTGGGAGACACATGAAAATACGAAGTACAATGAAATGTTAGTGGCTTTCTGATGGATGCACATGTGGGTACAGTGAGCACCAATATGAACAACCGTCCCTGGAGGACAGGGGTATCATGAGAGGTTTCCCAAGGAAAGGAGTCTTTGAGTTGTCCTGTTAAGGTTGCCTGGTAGCCTCTGTATTTGAACTCTGATACCCAGTAACCTGTGCTTGGTGCAGTAACTCACAGATAAGCATCTTCTGTAGAGTTTCTTGGGCTAAAATTAATCCTGAGCTTCATTACCTGCATTTGACACCAAGGGAATGCAGCCTGGGAGCATGCTGTCCCTGGGACCGTGGACACACAAAATACAACAGACAGTTCGGTGTATGAGACGCCCACGGAACAGAATGGGCTGGGGCACCTTCCTGCTCTGCAATTCCGTGATGACACACCATTGTGAGTAGGAAAAGTCCAAGGGAAACAAATAGTGTTTTGAAAATAAGGATCATCTTCCAAAACAGCTGTCCACTGCCCTCACAGCACTGCCCCAATGGGAAGAGGAGTTGGCCTATCTCCAGCCTGCACTGAGAGCAGGGCAGTGGGGGCTCTGTCCTAAAGCCTGGGCTGCCAGAGACCTCTGCATGAAACCGCTGCAGGTCAGGCCTCGAGTCTAGGACACTGACCTGGAAAAGTAAAATCCTGGTATTCCAAGTAGGAGGGGTGGCCAGCTCTGGGATTTAATTTGGTTGTTCTGCATTCGAAGCAAAGTCAGAGCCACTGTGTCACCATGATTACCAAATAGCTGTGTGACCTCAGGCGGTTGACCTCAGGCGGGTGAATTAGACTTTCTGAGCCTCAGTCTTCCCACTGTATCAGTACTTAACACAGAACCTTATACAGACCTGGTGCACAACAGCATATGCATGCACACAGACACATACACCCTAAGGAAAGTACCCACACAGGAGTCCAGGAAAAAAGAGACCGCAAAGACACACCCTCACAAAAAAGTTAAATATTAATTAGGGACATAACCTTTAAAAACTCTGTCCAATAGTGAAGCATCTTATTAGTAAAACGGAGCGTGATTAAAAACAAATTATTCTGAAACCCACCAGATGAGTGGAGAGTTGATTAAAGAGACAACTCACCGTAGGGAAAGTATGTGACCCTCAGGCACTCAAATGCTGAAACAAAGGGACAAAAGCAGATGACCTTTCCAAGAACTGCATGTTCTAGTCAGATGCACTGGCCACATCTTTCTTGGTAAGTGACAGACTGGTTGTGAAGAGGACCTCACTTGTTAGTGAAATGCTACAAGGACATTTTGGACCCTTGCAAGGCACTACACCTCCAGGGCCCTCACTGGCACCTGCTCTCACTGACCTATTGCAGAGCAAGAGCCAAACTCCGATTAAAGAAGAGAGAAGATAGGTCTGATTCCCCAGTTCACAAAATGTGGCCTTTCTCAGACACCATGGCTCCCCACGGGCTATTTATGCAAATGGCCTGCTCAATTGCAAACCATACTTAAGCAAGAAGCAGCTACTTCTCATTCCTGAAAATTCCCCCAAATATTCCGAATATGTCTGACATGATTCCCTGATGAGCACAAGTCTTCAGAAGTTCTTTAAGTGCAGAGTACAAACATTAGAACATTTCATATGCAAATGTCACATAATCACTGAGACCAATATGGCTTCTGGTTAAATAACTCCCCGGACAGGACATGAGATACAAAGGTTCAGTAACAGGCACTGGGAATACACTGGCAGTCAAACAGAGACTGAAGAAACACATGTTAAAATTAAAAATTCAATCACCTTGTTTTAAAATATTTGGATATATTTTTAAGAACATCTCATTTTAGGCTTATAATACCGCTTTTAAGGTGAGTTATTATATCAGATTTTTTTAGAACGATGAACCAGTGGCTCAGAGAAGCTAAGTGACCTGACCAAAAACAGGAGAGAAGCTGATAGAATGCAGGGCTCTTTCTCCTACGTCAATCCATGCTCAGGCTACATGACCCCATCTGCAGGCCTCTGATGACTGGACCAGGGATGGGGGTTGGCCAGGCAATGACAAGTGGCTTGAACTCTATCCAGCAGAGGCCCCCATCATGGCAGTGACTCTATGAACCAATCAGATCCTCCCTCATGAGGAAGCTGGACATGCCACAAGAAAAAAAGAATCATTAGGAGCCATGAAATAGGCATCATTGGGTGCCCAGGCATCATCACAGTCAAGTCCCGTTTGGGAAGCACGTAACAGGGGCATGAGACAAGCTTCCTGGGTGCTAGCTAGCAAGGCACCCAATTCTGAGAGAGGTCAGTTCTCAGGAAGGCTTGCTCTGAGACAGGGTGGGTTTTGTGTCTCCCCTACCGGTTGTACATCCCCGCAGCAAGCTTCAGTGCCTGAAGTAGCTCATTTCATTGTGAAAAGCAATGATAAAAAGCAAAATCAAAGCATGCGATCATATTACAGTTGTGTGCTAGAATATGGGATTGCCGAGTGACCAAACAGTACCATCTCCCTGTATATGGTACAGCAACCCTAGGCAGGAGCCACTGCCCCAAAAGGGCGCTCCTTGTTTTCACTGCTGACCTTAGATATCAGACAGGGACTGAAATCCAGAACTATCCATAAAATTCCTTTGGGAGCTGTTGTGGGCTGGATTTATCCCCCCAAATTCATATGTTGAAGTCCTCACTCCCAGGATGTACCTTAGAATATGACCTCATTTAAGGTAAAATAAGGTCATGGGGTGGGCCCCACTCCTCCAAGAAGAGGAGATGAGGACACAGACAGACACAGAGGAAAGACCATGTGAGGACACGGGGAGAAGACGGCATCTGAGCCAAGGAGAGAGGCCTCAGAAAGAGTCAATCCTGCCAACACCTTGATCTCGAACTTCTAGCCTCTGGGCCTGTGAGACAACAAAATTCTTTTGTTTCAGCCACCAAGTCTGTGGTGTTTATCACGGTGGCTCTGTCAAAGGAATGTGGAGGCCTTCAACTTGGGTCTCTAGCAAGACACCAAGGAGGTGGGTGAGCGATTTCAAGCCATATGCTGGGAGCAGTAGAGTGATTTGGTAGGAATGTGTCCTGGGCTCACACCGCTGAGGCCGAAAGCTGGCTCTGCCACTCAGAGGTCATGTCTCCTTGGGTGAGATGCTTCACCTCAGCTGTCTGAAAGGGAATGTACAACACTGCACACCTCAAGGGGTGCGGTAAAGGTCAGGTGATCTGAGGTCAGGAGAATAAAGACTTAGTGCTGAGATGCAGCCAGTGGACACAGCCCTCAGCCAAGGTTTGCTTTTATTCTCACAGTGAATTCAGGCACGGTTGGACACAGCTGACTGGATGGGATCTGTCGCGATGGGGATACTGAGGCCCTAGTCCTCCTCACCAGGAACAGCTCAGTCTGACCTGGCAATCAGTTGTTTCTCCTTCTGCCCTGGATTCTTCTCCTTCCTCCTCTCATGAGTTTGCCACACTCCTGGGAATGTCATGTGGACTGCATGCCGGGATGGATGGCCGTGTGCATTTATTTGTCTCCCTGTACGCCTGCCTGAAGCTCCCTTTAACTGACAGTGTTTAGGGAAAGTATTAACAAAGAGGCTTCGCTTCTTATGAATATGTTCTGTGAAACTCTCCTTGCCATCTGGTGCCTGGAGCAGCTTTTCTCAATTTGGGAGGCGCTCTCTGCCCACTCCCTGACATGGAGCTTCTGTGCCGAGCAGTGTGTCAGAAAGTGTAACTGACGGACTGAAGTAGACACTTAGGCAGCAAAGTTCCTAAGTGCCAGAGAATGTACTTAGGCACTTAGGCTAACAAAGAGGCTCTCAGGGGACAGAAACAGGAGACCACAGTACTTCCAGGGCACCTCGGCCAGATACCTAGGGCAAGGAAAGAAAATCTACTCTTTTCGTCCTGTTGGCTCCACAGGAAAGGGGAATTTGTTTCAGGAGTCAGACAGCCAGGGAGCGGCAGGCCTTCCAGCCCCAGGAAAGCACAGGAGTAAGGGACCTGACTGTCCTCGGGACTTCATCTTGGCCTTCTGTCTCTACTTCCTTCTGTATATCTGCTTGGCTCTCTTCTCTGTAAACTGTCATTCTTCACCTCTCTATTCCTTAAGGCAAAAAGACAACATGGAAGGTACCTCTGTTAAAGAATGACTGAATCCCTGTCATCTCTGGTTGTAAATTCTCATGGGTCAAGTATCTGTCCAGGTCCAATCATCTGAGACTTGGGACTAGGGATAGGATGGTATAGAGAGGAAGCCTCACTGCACAACATGGCTGCGAGGGCCCACTGCTCTTGAGAAGGAAAGAGGAGGTGTTCATAGAGAAGAGGAAATCACTGGGGACTGTGCAGATACCGCCAAAGGTAACCACTATGCTCTCAAGCCTTAGCTGCAAAAGCTCGGAGTTCTATAGTCAAGCTCAAAGCGATACCCATGTAGAAGAACTACACTTCCTCATAGAGATTTTTACTTTAGTCTTTCACATAAGTGTGGCCATTTTCTTAGGTACATCCAGTGTTATAAGTTCATAGATGATTTTGAATTTTGGAATGCTCATTAGACATCTCCAAACAGAAATGCTGATTAGAACAAAACACCCAAATAAATCTATCACATGTCTTTCAAACTCAAAAAGAAATGCAATTGCTTTTTGGAAGTCAATCTAACTATGCTATTTAAAAATAGATGTCTAGAAGTATGGTATTGGCACAAAAACAGACACATAGACCAATGGAACAGAATTGAGAACTCAGAAGTGGACCCAAAAGTATACAGCCAACTGATCTTTGACAAAGCAGGAAAGAATATCCAATGGAAAAAAGACAGCCTTTTTAACAGAGGTGTTGGGAGAATTGGACAGCAACATGCAGAAGAATGAAACTAGATCATTTTCTCACACCATGCACAAAAATCAACTCAAAATGGATAAAGGACCTGAACGTGAGACAGGAAACTATCAACACCCTAGAGGAGAAAGCAGGAAACAACCTCCTTGACCTCCACCGTAGCAACTTCTTACTTGACACATCCCCAAAAGCAAGGGAATCGAGAGCAAAAATAAACTGTTGGGACCTCATCAAGATTAAAAGCTTCTGCACAGCAAAGGAAACAACCCAGAAAATTAATAGGCAACCAACGGAATGGGAAAAGATAGTTGCAAATGACATATCAGATAAAGGGTTAATATCCAGAATCTATAAGGAACTCACCAAACTCCACGCCCGAAAAACAAACAACCCAGTGAAGAAATGGGCAGAAGACATGAACAGACACTTCTCCAAAGAGGACATCCAGATGGCCAACAGACACATGAAACGATGCTCAGCATCCCTCCTCATCAGGGAAATACAAATCAAAACCACACTGAGATACCACCTCACGCCAGTCAGAGTGGCTAAAATGAGCAAATCAGAGAACTCTAGATGCTGGCGAGGATGTGGAGAAACGGGCACCCTCCTGCACTGTTGGTGGGAATGTAAACTGGTACAGCCCCTCTGGAAAACAGTGTGGAGGTTCCTCAGGAAACTAACAATAGAACTCCCTTATGACCCAGCAATAGCACTGCTAGGAATTTACCCAAGGGATACAGAAATGCTGAGGCATAGGAGCACATGTACCCCAATGTTCATAGCAGCACTCTCCACAATAGCTAAAACATGGAAAGAGCTTAAGTGTCCATCAGCAGATGAATGGATCAAGAAGATGTGGTTTATCTATACCATGGAATACTACATGGCAATGAGAAACAATGAAATCTGGCCATGTGTAGCAACATGGATGGACCTTGAGGGTGTTATGCTGAGCGAAATAAGTCAGGCAGAGAAGGACAAATATCATATGTGTGCACGTATAGGAGGATTAGGAGGAACTTGACGGAGGACCAAGGGGGAGAAGAAGGGCGGAAATGGTGGAGGAAAGGGAGAGAGGCAAACCATGAGAGACTCTTGAATGCTGACAAAAACTGAGGACTGATGGATGTGGGGGGGAGGGGGGGATGGGCATGAAGGAGGGCACTTTGGGGATGAGCACTGAGTTTTATGTAGAAACTAATTTGACAATAAACTATTAAAAAAAAATAGATGTCTAGGAGTTGATGTGCTTTGGAAATTATTTTACCATGAAATAGGCTTAAAAATACCAACAGAGGGGAGCCTGGGTGGCTCAGTTGGTTATGCACCTGACTTCAGCTCAGGTCATGATCTCATGGTTCACGGGTTCCAGTCCCACGTCGGGCTCTTTGCTCATAGCCCAGAGCCTAGAACCTGCTTCAGATTCTGTGTCTCCCTCTCTGTCTCTCTCTGCCCCTCTCCTACTCACACTCTGTCTCTCTTTCAAAAATAAACATTAAAAAAATACCAATAGATGATGGCAAAATAATGATATCTCCTAAAAATGACTGCTATCCCTTGTTTCATGAACACTGACAGTAACTAGTTGGTATTCACTTATATCATGGAATGAACTGCTTGCTGAATTCCAAGTCAGAATACAAAGTGCTGTGTGCCTTGTGCAGGATCCCTCTGGTATTCAGACTCTGTGGTGTAGACATCAGGCCTGAATCAAAACCCTGTCAGACACAAAGACACAGGGCCTGTCCAGAGTAGAAGTCTCATCAGATACCACCCTGTGAATAGATGTGCTGGCTGCATATCCCAATTCTGTCATTTCCTAGCATGGGAAGTCCTTCTCATCTCCTTTGTCACACTTTTCTACCAGCAACGTATATACCACTTACCCTGCCCCACCCCCCAGTATAATTAATTATAATTAATGTTATCTTAAGTTGCTAAAAAAATTCCTTTCTCAGATCTTAATCCCACCATACTTTTCTTTTCTTGTCATATCCTCAACCTTCTTTTCCCCTCTTCCCATCCAAAATAATTAAGACCTGGAGAAAGCAACTTGATTGTTCGGAACAAATGATTGTTGAGCAACTGGATGCTTAATTTGAGTATGAGCTTAACTACAATAAATACAATGTACAAAGCCTTCTAACCTAGATGTTAACCTTGCTGTTCTTGGTATGTATTTAATGCTTGCATTTAATTACAGTTAATTTCTCCCAGAAGAAATTCACCACTAGGATATTATCACCACCATCAAAACTTATGTGCCAGGCACTGCAAAATAACCATGTAAAGTAGGTCCTAATGTTAAGTCCATTTTAAAGATAAAGGAACTGAGTCTTAGAAAGATAAAGCCAGCTGCTCAAAATCCCACAGGCCAACAAGTGACAAAGATAGGGGCTGAACTGAGAGCAACCTCCAGAGCCCATGCTGTAGCCACTACCCCACGAAGTCTTCCCAGCCCTGGGCAATGACATACTCTACTCCTTCCAGGACATAACATGAAATAAGACAGAATATGGCAACAGCTACATTGCGTAGCCACTGGAGCTTAACTCAACCCCAGAAACCACAGCCCAATCTCAGGAACCTGATCAACCTGACTCATAAGCATTTGCCTGGGACAAAGGACATGCAGAGGCTTTGCTTCCCTGTGTCCTCAGACAACAATGCAGTCTCCAGAAGAGAGACTAGGGGTTGCCACATGGATACTCTGGTCTGACATGACAGGCTACTCATTAGTAAGAACAGGAATACGTGTACACCAAGGGACAGATGTCTCAGTTCATATACAAGCCAGTGTTTATCTTTAAAAAAAACAAAAACAAAAACAAAACTAAGTAATTGGTTTCATGTCTTTGGTAACAGAGTCTATTATTGCAAATTATTGATCTATTACATATGGTATCTATTATATATGGAAAGATGGTTAGCTATTTAAGAAAATAAAAGTGTGACCCTCTCATCTTGCAATATCATGATAAGTTCCAGATGGAGCCAGAAACAGAATTTAAATAAACAACTTAAGAGAAAATGTGAGTAAGGGTGCCTGGGTAGCTCAGTCAGTTGAGCATCCTACTTCAGTTCAGGTCATGATCTCAGGGTTCGTGAGTTCAAGCCCCAATCAGGCTTGATTGCTGTTGTCAGCACAGAGTCCACTTCAGATGCTCTGTCACCCCTCTCTCTGTTCCAAAGCACCCTGTTTGGACAACCCCACTTTTGTCTCTCAAAAAGAAAAAGAAAAAAGAAAAAGAGAATATGTAAGTAAATATTTATATAATCCTTTACATGATAAGGACTTTTTAAGACAACTGAAGGAATCAGTGAAAAAACATTAGGTATGACAAAACTAAAGAAGATAAAATATTGCTATGTCGCAAACACTACACAGAAGAAAAAGCAGATAACAATCTGAAAAAAAACTTGTAACAACCATGAGAGAAAATGGACTAGTATTCTGGATATATAAATAGCTTCTACAAATTGATCTTAGAGGTTTTATTGTTTATAAAACCCCAACACTTACGAGAGGTATTCAAATGATTAATAAGCACACGGAATGATTTTATTTCACCAGTCACTAAAACAGTGAAGTGCTCTGATAATTATACATAAATAAGTATAACTTCTCCACATCAAAAAAAGCATTAAAAAATTAAAATAGTACACAATGAAAGCAGAATTCTCTGAATATATATGTATGCATGCTCATTCTACATATTAAAAAAAGAAAGGACCAGAAAAAGGACATAAAAATGAAAACAGTGCCACTGTTGGTGGGTGGTTGTGGGTGGTTGAATTACGGGGAATTTAAATTATCTTCCCTATACCTTTCTTTTCTTAAAATAAAGATCCATTATGTCTAATACACAAATCTAATATTTTTAGTATGTAAGAAAGAAAAGAATGAGTGGAGCTAGAATGTGTCATGCTAAGTGAAACAAGCCAGTCAGAGAAAGACACATTACCATATGATTTCACTCAAATGTGGAATTTAAGAAATAAAACAGATGAACATATGGGAAGGGGGGGAGAGAAGAGAGGGAAACAAGAGACTCTTAACGACAGAAAACAAACAGGTGGGTGGGAGATGAGCTAGATAAGTAGGAAAGAGGGCACTTGTGATGAGCACTGGGTGTTGTATGTAAGTGATGAGTCACTGAATTCTACTTCTGAAACCAATATTACACTGTATGTTAACTAAAATTTAAATAATAATAAAATATGTGGTATAAGAAAAGGAGGGAGGGAGGAAGAAAGGAAAGAAGGAGAAAGAAGGAAATAATTTGTAATTAACCTAGAGGTTAAGAGGAAATAAATGTTTGGTGTAATAAGTGTCCAGAACATATAAAGAACTCTCACAGCAAAGAAAAAAAAAAGGGGGGGGGGAGAAACAATCCAATTAAAAAGTTGGCAAAGGACTTCAATGGACATTTCTCCAAAGAATATATACAGATATACGAGTACATGAAAAGATCAGTTAGTTGCTAAGAAAATGAAAATTGAAACCGTATGGATGGATGGATGGATGGATGGATGAATGGATGGATGGATGGAAGGAAGGAAGGCAGGCAGGCAGGTGAGAGGGAGGAAGGAACAAGGGTTAGAGAGGATGCAGAGAAACTGAAACCCGTGTATACTGCTGGTGGGAATGTAAAATGATTTAGCTACCACAGAAAACAGTTCGACAGTTCCTCAAAAAGTTAAATAGAATTACCAAATGACTCAGCAACTCTATTCCTATGTATATCCCCAAAAGAATTGAGAACAGGGACTCAAATGCTTTTGCACACATGCTCATAACTGCATTATTTACAGTTGCCAAAATGTGGAATAACCCAAATGTCCACTGAGGGAGGAATGGATAAATAAATATACGTTTCTATGTACAATGGGAAATACCCAGCCATAAAAAGCAATGAAGTATTGCTACACGCTATAAGGTAGATGAACCTCAAAAACATGCTAAGTGAAAGAAGCCTGACACAAAAGGTCACACACTGTATAACTCCATTTTTTAAAATAGAATTTACCGTCAAGTTGGCTTACATGCAGTATATATGACATATTCAGAATAGGGAGACCCACAGAGACAGAATGCAGATTGGTGGCAGCCAGGGGCTGAGGGATGGAAGGAGCAGGGTGTGTGTGGGACTTCTTCGGGATGATAAAAATGTCTTGGATCTAGATAACCAGAGAGATATGGTGATTACACAATACTGTGAATGCACTAATGTCACTGAATTGCTCACTCATGTAAACTTCACCTCATTAAAAACAACAACAACAACAGAAAAATAAGTTTAGAGTAGCCTTTCCATGGGGGCACCATCTACATGGTCACCAATTTAAAATAGATTTGTCAGACATCCATGAATTGGAGACTTTGATTCAGGTATAAAATGCAGTAAAGATCTCCTCCTCCTCACATCTGCTATGGGTTGTTTGGATCTATTTTTCCACAGAATACACCCAGCAGATATTTTAACTCATATGATTTCTTGATTTTTGTCACGGGGGGTGGAGGGAGTGAGAACTGGTTTTAAAAACATAATGAAAAGGCCTGATTGATAAACAAATATGAAATTTTGAAATTACTGCTATTGTTTTATACTAGCTTTATTTTTCATATTTACTGATGATAAGGACCTAAAACTACCATCTAACTAAAATGATTAGCCACTCAAGGTGGCATACCAACAGATGATAATAGCTCTTTTTCACAGTTGCTTCAAAGTATGTATGTCAGAATGACTGAATGTAATTTTAATTAAACAATTTGCAATTAGGAATACAATAACTGTCTTGCCATTTTTATATTACGGCCTGAGCTAGAAGAACAAAAATCCTCCTGGTAGTACCGTAAGTGAGAAACCTGAGTAAAAGTATTATTTACAATAATTAAATTGTGTCACTACAATATATAAATCCAGTCATAGGTTATGGGATCCAATTTCAATCTCCACCTGGTCCAGCCAATGGATGAGCAAAGCTGTCCAAGGGGCAAGTCAGGCAGTACTGGAGACATCAGATGATTTAAAGGCAGGGAGGAAGGGTGCCCCAGAAAAAGACATGGAAATGTCAATGGGTCCCCCGGCTAAAATATCTAAAACACATGTTTTCTGAGATGCCCTTGAAACTGCTCTGTTCTGAAGGTTGGCGGGACCTTGAATTTTGGTTTTCTACTAACTATTAGGATTTATTCATCTTGAATATCTATACTGATCTCCTTTACTTTAACTATGCTAAGAATAGCTTTATTCAGACTAGTCTTCTCAAGAATTTGATCTGTTTAATATTGCCAGGTATATTCCTGTATCAGATGTGATATAACATTATTTGGACTCATATTGAAATAGATTTTCTGGCAGTAGGAATCCTGAAAAGAAGTTCAATGTGCAGGTATTCATTGATTCAATCCAGGTTAAAAAAATAACATTCTAAATATAATCAAAACCAGCTCTTCTCGGTTCTGCTTGTGATACGGTCCTCACACCTTCTTTTCCTGGCTTTCTTTCTCTCATTTTGGGGAGGCTGTTTTTGGCTCCAGAGGCGAATAGAGGTCAAGTCTAATTTCCGGAGCTGTGTGTACTTTGTATTATACTGCACTTCTGTTCCCATGGGGTGGCTTTATCCTCTGGAGGGAGCAGACCTGCACAGCAGGTGACTAGGTTCCCCTGTCTTACAGAACTAAAGGGAAGCATTCGCAACCTCAAGGAGTTTTTCTTTGCTGTGTGCCATTTTAGGAAATGCTGTTCAAAGCATTGTTCAAATTCCAAATTCCATTCATATTTTCAGGTCTTCATTTGCAAGCCATATCCTTTCTTAAGTTAAATACACTGGCTATATACTGGCTCAAGTGAATTTAATTAATTTAATTGGTGCCGGGAACTAATCTCTAATCATCACTCCGGTCTAATCTCTTCTTCTCAGAGAGGGCTAATGGAGATCTTTCACCTGTCCTAACCACCCTTTAAATGAGCTATGCAGGAAGGGAAAATAAAACAGGCAAGTGTCAGAAAAGTGAAACTTCCCTACAATATTATTGCAAACAAAAATTACCAAACACAGCGCTGAAGAGGCAGGTTTAAGTGCCAGAGTAAGGACATTTTGTTTGCTCCATAATACATCAACTCTCTGTATCTACCCATTAAATCAAATATTCTCTAATTACTAGCATTTGTGGAATAAATATTCATGAAGGCACAACAGGGGGGAAATGAGAAGAAATATGATCAACCAGAGTATTTTCTATTATTGAACTTACTACTGAAGGCCTCCTACTGGCCAAATCCATGTGGTCTTGACAGGTCTACCTGACTGCATTCTACAATCTGGCACCTGCAAGACAGAACCTTTCAGGGCTTTTGTCCCCCAGACTCTCCTCCTCTATGTGGACCTCCTGGATTGCACTTCCTAATTCCTTCACTCAGTCTTTGTCTCTTCCATCCCTTAAGACCTCCTTGGGGTTTGTTCTTTCCTCATCTTACCCTTCTCCTGTTCCAGATATGTCCTGGGCACTTCCTATCTAGAGCTGCCAACTGTGTATCCTAATCCTGGCTTCTCACTTGTGAGCTCTTAGGTCATTCCCGTGAGGCCTACCTAAAACTCAAGAAGACCAGAAGTGGGACGCCTGGGTGGCTCAGTCGGTTAAGTGTCCTATTCTTGATATCAGCTCAGGTCATGATCTTGCAGTTTGTGAGTCTGAGCCCTACATCAGACTCCATGCTGACAGTGCAGAGCCTGTTTAGGATTCTCTGTCTCTCTCTGCCCCCCATCCCTGACTTGTACGTACACGTTTTCTCTCTCTCAAAATAAATAGACTTTTAAAAAAAAGGACCAGAAGTAATCCAAATCACCTCCACCAAACCACTGCTCCCTCTATCTAATCCCTGCCTCAAGATCAGCCCCCATCCACTCAGGACTCAGGAGTGGTATTTGGTCCCTTCTTCTAGGTTCTCTATCTCAAGTGGATCCACCTTTCCTGTGGATTTTTACTGAATTTCCTTTCCATCAGCCACCTTTTCCCACAAGGCTGGGCCATGGTCTCAGCTTAGACCCTTATCTCCTCTCATTCATATGTGTTTCCATACCTTTCCCTACCTCCATCCACAGTCTCAAGACAGATAATCACTAACAAACTTGAAAACAGCTGAATCAGTTCAGTGAGTACCTACATCTTCCACCAGAGAGGCCCACATGTTTATAAGGAAATACCAGCCCTTTAAGACCTGGCCCCTCCCAAATTCTCCAGCTTTATTCCCCCACCCCCGGCTCTGCCAAGCTTCCTGTACGCTGGGCACACTCAATTATGTTCATATCCCTGTCTTCCTCTGTCTGCGCATGCAGTCTCCTCTGTCGGCAATTTCTTGGCCCATTACATACCCAATTCTTATTTGCCAGCTGAAGCATGATCTATAAACATTTCTTGGGCATTTAAGGCAAAGTGAGGTGCTACTCTTCCTTGAAACTGTGGTGGTGCCATCTCTCACCCAAGACACTTCTCATATTAAATTGCAAATATCTGTGTGCACTGACCCCCTAACCAGATCATGAGCTCCTTGAGGACAAGGACTCATTTAATAAATCATTATAAAAAAATTTTTAAGTGTTTATCTATTTTTGAAAGACACAGAGCACAGTGGGGGAGGGGCAGAGAGAGAAGGAGACACACAGTCAGAAGCAGACTCCAGGCTTTTGAGCTGTCAGCACAGAGCCCAATGCAGGGCTCAAACCCACAAACCATCAGATCATGACCTGAGCTAAAGTTTGCCGTTTAACTCACTGAGCCACCCAGGAACCCCTAAAAAGTCATTTGTATATCTCCTGACCACAAATATAGATAACACAGTGCCTCACCCAAGGTGATTTCAAATACATGTACACTAGAATGAATGAGTCACAACTTGAGACACAAGAATTTTTAGCTATTCCAGCCAAGAGGAAAAGAACCATTCAACATTATACTGAATAGAAACATTTGGAGCTCAAGGGCCCTCTGCAGCCTCATCTCTGTGGTGCTCCAGAGTTCTCCAGAAAGGAACCTGATGACTTCTGCCTGTCACCCTCTTACTTCCTGCCCTCTTCCAGTGCCAAAAGTCTGCGAGTATGTCTTAGAACCCACTTGATCTCGAATAATGAAAACCCATGTGAAACAACAGGGACGAGTTACACTTGCTTAGGGAATCTGACCAAGGACTGGACAACAGAGCTGTGGGAAGGGCAGGGTGCAGCTACACCCCAGAACACAATGGAACCAGGGACTCAACCACCACCAGCATCTTCTCTTCATCTTGCATCTCTGTTCTGCGGCTTCCTTCTCCCTCTCTGCTCAACACATTCTCCCCACATGGGAAACATGGCCACAGATGGCTACTAAGTATGTCACTCATAGCTTAAGCTTTCTTTGGTCTATCCAAACATTATGGAGAAAAGGCCTTACTGGGCCAGCACTATCAGGTGCTCACCCCTGGATCAATCACTTAGGCCAAGGGGCAGAGTCCCACTGGACCAGTGTAGATGCTCTCCTATTAACCATGCATATTGCAGAAGATGATGCTTCTAGAAAGGGATGTTGGCAGCCATGTCAGGGGTCCACTATTCCTATTATACCAATGGCCTTAGGTACATACGTGGCTTGGAAAGTCCACATTCAAGAGAGCCAAGGTTTCTCCGCCTTCCCTGCATAGACAGCTTTTTTCTTCCTTTCATGTTATATTCCTTCAAAAATTTCCCTGTTCCTCATCTTGTGGCAAACAAACACACACATAAGCATGTTATGATCTGACTCTCTGAATTTCTATTCTACCCTGCAATTGTCCCTCTTCCAATCAGAAAAGGGTTTCCTAGGTAATCATGAATAATCTGCATACTTCTAACACCCCACACTTTTCTGATCATAGATGCTCAGAGCTTTAAAATATATTTTACAGAGGATATCACCAATTTTCTAAAAAGGCATTTTTTTCCTTTTCCTTTTCTTCCTTTTTTCTATTTGAACACTGGTCTCAAAAACATTATTTTTAAACCAGCAGTTTACTCAGAATCCAACTTGCTATGACCCAATTTCTGTTCCCAAGGAGCAATCCTCCTCTCTACTCATATTCTTCCTCAGAAACCGTCATAATGGATATGGGTTGTAAATGATTCTGGTCACCCAAGTGCAAAATGTTACCAAATGGGGACTCTTCTACATAGACAGGGATGCCAGTTTTATCTGCAGAAAATATGATATAAGTATGTTGTTGCTGGATTTTCTTTTTATCATTCATTCATAAAAAATGTTTATTGAGTAGTTGCTAAGTTTTATATCTCAAGTAGAGTAGAAAGTTAAAGACCCAGTGTCTGGCCGTAACTGGCAGTGCAGTAGTGGGAGCTGTATAAACACAATGCAGTGTGGCAAGTGTCAAACACGACATGTTAGAAATGCTTACTCCACCATCACTACAGAATTCCAAAAGTGCACACTGTGTGTATTGCTGGACAGATGATCAGCTAGGAGAGATTACTATATTCAATAAATGCTGGGATGAGATAAGCAATTATTCCAGTAAAATTCTGTGTAAATGTCGAGACCACAGCAGTCCTCTCTCATACAAATACTTCACCTGTTTAATTTTCACTGCTGGCTTCCTCTCTTCTCATCTTACTATTGTCACTTTCTTTTAGGGGACGTTAGCTGGATCCATCAAACAGAGAATCTAAAAACTTTCATGGGGTATTCTTTCTCCTCTGAGAAATATTAAATAAGATGTTACAAAAGAGTTATGTTGATAAACGATGAGAAGGTGATTGGCAATTTGCTGATTTTGTCCTCATTTCTCAACTGTGCTTCCATGGAAAAGATTTTGGTTTAAACTAAGATGGAGTCAGGTCTGCACTGGAATCCCCAAGCCTTCATGGGTTTACCTGGAGGGGAAAGCCTGGTTGTATGGTGGGGGGAAGAAGGGCTCTGCAAGGTAGGAAGGGAGAGATGGGTTCAAAGCAGAGTTGCTGGAGTCTCAGGAGACAGATGTGACAGCAGCGGGGGAAGGCATGGCAATGTCCAAACCTGAAATAGCACAGGACACCGTGAAGACCCCAGAGTCCCATAGCTGTGCTGGTCGGGGCAGCAGCAGGGTCGCTGATATGCAGGGAAAACCCGGGGTCCCAGAAGAGTCACTGGCATGTTCACAGGAAGCTTGTAAGCAAATGCAGGATAAGTTTGAGACCTCCAGACATACTTGAGGGGAACTCTGCAGGAGGCTGATGTCCCTATGAGCAGGTGGTGGTGACACGCTGGGGGGAAACTGAATATAAGGTCCTGAATTCATTTCCTAAGTGTCTGACTAGTCCTCTGGCTGCCACAGCAGCCCCACGGAGACAGGACTCCCTTACTTACACCTACTTATACCACATTGCTTTGAGGTGTCTTCTTCTTGATGTAAATCTCATGGAACATTCTATCTTGCTCTGTCCTCACTAGACACCTGATTAAATTCCCATCATACTTTCTCTGGCTCCAGACTACATGTGAATAAACAGACCCCCTCCCTGCCAGTAAAGCTATAGGTATTAAACAACAACAATAACAACAACAACAACAACAACAACAACAACAACAACAACACAAATTGAAGTTCCTGCTGGTCTCCTGGATTTTTTAAATTCACCATCCCCTACCTCCCCACTCCCATGGCTGGCTGCCAAATCCAATCCCAAGTCTAAGGAGGGGACAGTCAGGAGCCCTGGGTCTGCATCCAACCAGTGGAGTATCCAGGCAGACTGCTGCCCCTAAGCCTGGCTGCCCTGGGATTGTTTGTCTGCTATGCCACATGCTTCCACTGTGCTCACTGACTGCATGGCCCCCTACCAAAGACTGCCAATAAGAAACATGCCCTAGCTCTTGGATACCATTTGGACCATCTGTGGGCACCCACCACTGGTCCCTTCCCACGGAGCTGACCTCTCATCCCTAGAGGTGCCTGCCTGCTGTCACCTTTAGGACATCAACTGCTTGAGTCTCAGTTATGACCAAGTTAAGGAAAGTAGTGCAAGAGACATTTAGGTGGCCGTATGGCACCACCCTAGCCCGCACACTGCGTGCATGGTCGCCCCAGCCTGTCTGATGTTGGAGCCAGGGGGGATTGGCAAGTCTGCTAAGTCCATCTCTGCTATTGGGAAATATGAATTTTTTCAGAGTGATTCAAATAGTTTTCAGAGACTTTCTTACAAATCATAGGCCCATCTTGAGAGACTCAACTCCAAAATCTGTACTCAGGATAACTGTTTGGTTATCTTATGTATGATTCTGAGGCTATATGTGGATTCATAAATCTCTCAGTTACTACGACATTGTCGTTAGCTGTGAGGGCCATAGCACATCCAAGGCCAAGCCTCTGTGGGGTATGAAGGACAAGGTAACTGACACACTGCAGATAGTGCAGTGGGGGGTGGGAGGTGGGGGAGGGCGGGGAGGGAGGGCAGCCTCCCACTGCTGGCTCTGGGTATCAAATTTGGGTGGTAGCTAGTTGAAGTGACCTTGTGACCTGGGATAACAGATTTAAAGATCCAAAATGATTTAGAGCATTGCTCATAACTGTCTCAAATGATGGGGTGGGGCTGCCCTTCGCCGTCACATTTCTGCCAGAAATTCTGTGACAGATTGTCCTTGGTGTGCATTTTAACTTGCTTTAATCTGATCAATACTGTTGGGGTGGGACAAGGAAACATTAAGGGATGTTACTTGAGCCTCGAATCCTGGAAAGAGAGCATTCAATCTCTACGCTACAAAAAGGTGCACAGGATGCCAAGTGAGGATAACATCCAAAGAATTCCCTGAAAACCGCTAATTAAAAGTAAAAGAGGGAGGAGCAGCTCCATGGTTAATTCTCACAAAGGTGTGCTATAACACAGCACATCACTGAAGATTCAGCTCATTAAGCGCCTGGCCTCTCTCCTTGCCTGGCTGTCATCAAGTGCTCTCTCTGCTCCTTCTCTGCCCTGTGTGGAGATGCTGTTCCTGGGGCCCCGCCAGGTCAGTGCTGAAGGTAATTCCAAAGAATCCTTCAGCAAATGGTGAAGTGCTGGGGGACAAGGCAGAACAAGGTGTTCGGGGACGGAACTAATTGTGTTTTAATTTGTCTAGTGCTGGTGGCAAACAGGGCTGCTGTGTGATGGTGAGGAAAGGCACCCC
The DNA here is from genome assembly GCF_003009895.1 of Hyaena hyaena. Classification (NCBI taxonomy): domain Eukaryota; kingdom Metazoa; phylum Chordata; class Mammalia; order Carnivora; family Hyaenidae; genus Hyaena; species Hyaena hyaena. Next base: position 760,549 of record NW_024081222.1, on the reverse strand, counting down.
TCGTGGGCTGCTTTAAAAAGAAGGCTTTGGGAGAAGGAGGGAAAGGATGGGAGGCAGGGAAAAAAACAAATATCCAGGCTAAAAATAGCATTCTTAGAATTGCTTTCTGGGCTGTCTGAACCGCAACAATAAAAGTTCTTATACTCACGCCACCAGCATTGCAATAAAAGCGAAGAAAGGGAAAGAAGCCAGGAGGGTTCTAAAGCAGGCCTGGCCACCTCGAACCACCTCCCTGGGACTGCATGCTGTCAGCTTCAAGGGGACACAACTTCTGACAAGCTCGCTCAAAATTAGCTATAGCTGGCTTTTCATTGCTGGCCAAGCTTTAAGTTCAGATAACTGTACTTATTTGGCTCTGTCACAAGAAAACAGACCAGGGAGTGATTTCTAAACCAGAGATGTCATCCCACCTGCCACAGTGCATAGCGTTTTCTCAACACACAACCCAGAGAGCCGCCATACTGCCTACACAGCTTGGTCAACCAGCATCTTTATAATTAAAACTTTGCTCCTTAAGTTGCAGGAAGAACATGTATCATTTCAGAATAATACTTTAAAAAATTTTTTTATATTTATTTATTTTTGAGAGAGAGAGACAGAGTGCAAGCAGGGGAGGGGCAGAGAAAGAGGGAGACAGAATATGAAGCAGGCTCCAGGCTCTGAGCTATCAGCACAGAGTCTAACGCAGGGCTCGAACCCAGGAACCGTGAGATCATGACCTGAGCTAAGTTGGACGTTTAACTGACTGAGCCACCCAGGTGCCCCAGAATGATACTTTTATATGAAGTCTGTTCTGCTTCCCTTTAGTACCAGAACTTCCTACTCATGTATTTGGCTGCCAAGTCCAAGACGTCTAGCTGTGCTGAGGTTATTCTTTATTTTAATAGACAAGGTAGGTTGACTGTGAAAGTTACTAGTATTTACTGTAATAGCTAGCCATTAAAAAAAAACAAACAAACTTCTGTGCCATTTTCAAAGCATTTTACATATACAGGCTCATCTAATTTTTGCAGCTATACCCCTTAAAGATGATATTAGCACCCTTGGTTGGCAGATGAGGGAACTGGGCTCAGACTGTCCCAATATCAGACATCTAGGAGGTGTAGGGCCAAGACTCAGCTGATGGCTTCTGATTCTGGATTCTGTGTTCTTTCTTGCCTCTACTTTTTATGCCATAAAATACTTGCAGTCATTTAACAAAAGCTCCTCTAAGGAGTGAAGCAGGATCAATGAAGTGTCACGCATTGAGGCAGCCTCCTTCTACTAATATAAACATTGTGGGAAGACGCAAGTGAGCATCTATGCCACCGTGCTCTACAGAGTTTCCACCAAGTGGAACAGTCTAGAAAAATTTAAATGCCAATAAGGAACACAAGATAGGAATGAGCCAGTGATTAGGAGTGGTTACACAGAGCCCCATACATGGAGCAAACAGTTTCCACCAAGTGGAACAGTCTAGAAAAATTTAAATGCCAATAAGGAACACAAGATAGGAATGAGCCAGTGATTAGGAGTGGTTACACAGAGCCCCATACATGGAGCAAACTGGTGGGCGATGGGGGAAAAGAGGGCAGTACTTAGGTGCTTATTCTAAGAACATGTCCCGTGAACCCTTTTGGTTGAAAATGCTCAGACAATTGGCTCTTTGTTCTGGAAACCAGGGCTGAGCTGTCTTATTAGCAGTCCCTGGCCAGAACAACAAGTTCTTAACCCAAGAGTGGTCCATCCACATACTGCCTGGAACCCCGGAAGACAGCTTGGTTAAAGGGCTCTCCCCAAAAGGGATGATGGCAGTTTGACCAGTCAGTTGGTTTAGTTCCTTCCAGTTTGCACTTGGACAATGGAGTGGACTGGCAAGAAAAGACTTTGGCCAATGCAGAAATAGGTGGAGATGTCCATGCGTGTGAAAGTAGGGGTTGAGTGGAGGAAGATACAGATACCGTATCTACAGAGGAGCGAGCAGAGGGATAGAACCAGAGGCACCCAGCTGCAGAAGGTCTCTGGCCCCTAGACCTTGGTTCCAAAAAAGTTTCCTGTTTTGATTCAGGTGTACTCTTAAATGCATCCCCTATGTCTTAAAGGGGCTACCATGAGTGAATCTGTCCCAGCAACAAAAGAACATAACAACTTGGAGTTCTTTTTACAGGAACTGAAGGTTTCTACTGAAAAGCACTTACTGACATTAATTAGAATCAGAATTGTGTACATCTCATTCACAAGGTATCAGAGAGGAGACAGACATGCAAAACTTGCTATCCTGCCTCCTGGGAAGTCTTCCCAGATCAATGGCTTCTTTCCTCTGAATCTATAGCCCTAGACACATGCCCCTTGTTTTAAGTCCATGAAAGTTTACTGAGCATCAGTTATGTGCAAGTAACTGTGCAGGCCATTTACTAGGCTTAACCCACCTTATTATCTATCCCCTTCTACTTTTTATTGCTGTTTACTTTTCCTGTGTTATCTGCTTCATAAAAATTAGGATCTTGCCTTAATATCCTTGTGGTCCCAATGTCTCCTATGACACAGGAACTCAAGAATCAATTAATTAAAGTTTTTATGACATGCCACTCTGCATGAAGTTCAAGGAATTCTGAAAATAGTGGTGCTGGAGTCAGAAGCTACTGAGTTCAGGTTACAGAGAAAACAAAGAAAGGTCTGTATAAACAGTGAACCTACTGACTTGTAAAACAAGGTCAGAGGACCGTCCATTTGACTCATGTGGCTAATTAGAGCATGCGTGGGGATGTGACTCAAGTGGAGCCTGTCCACCAGCTGGTCAGTGACTTCTCACCTGGCCAGAAAAGCTGAGTGGGGCCAGTGAGATTCCTTTGTTGAGAGTGTAAGAATTGGGCAAGGCACTAGCAATGGGTGCTGAGAGCTGACACCTGATGGTCACTTAGACTCAGGGGCTGGGCAGGGTATTTAGAACTGATAGTGAGCCAGAGCTACATGGCAGAAAGTGGAGGGGCCGGGGATGGAGAGCCAGAGTGAGTGTGAGGAAACAAAATGCAATAGAGAAGTAGAAATTGGTACGCATACCCCAGAAAGAGCTCCTGCTCTTCCTGAGGTCTAGTTGGTGTGCTCAGCTTTTCCTGTATTCACCAAGTGTGTCTCTTGGAACCACAAGAACCGACCCCTTCCCCCCCACCCCCCGGCAAAACACCTCCCTCTTGTGAGGTCCTTCTGTCTCTTCTCCCTGCTGGCCAGAACATAAAAATAAAGCATGATTTTAAGAAATAATATTTTTCAGAAGACATAAGAAATTCTCTGCTAAATGACAGCCCAGTGGTTCCTAACTGGAGGGGATTTTGCCCAACAGGGGGCATTTGGCAATGTCTGGAGGGATTTTTGATCATAAGTAGGGAGGGCTGAGACTGGATGGGAGCAGAGGCCACAGGCATTGCTAGCAAATTACAACGCACTGAATAGCCCCCACAACAAAGAATTATCTGGCCCGAAATATCATTAGTGCAGAGGCTGAAGAACCCCACTCTAGACCAAGGGGCTGATAATGTAGAAACCATTCAAGGATCAAACATCATCTGATGTACATATACAGAGATATTCAAGACAGAGAAAATGTGACAAATATTAAGAGCTGGTGTGAGGGTGTTCAGATGATGAATGAATCTCCATCTTTTTATTTTTAAACTTTTATGTTTTTATTAGATGCAGTTTGAAAAAGCAAAAACAAATACACCAGGAAAAGAAAGAAGGGAGGGAAAGACTTCAAGGAGGAGGAGGGAGAAGTCACTCTAATTGCTCCCCCCACCACACCATGGCCGGTTATGAGCAGGTGATGTCCATGAATCATACCCACTGAGAGACAGGGCCAGCCACATTTAGAAGGTGCCTCTCCCAGTGAACTGTCTCTCCAACACTCTGTTAAAAGTGCTGACAAATGCTCCAGTGTACCTACCAATGCCAATCTATACAAACTGCAAGTGGTCAGCCATAAAGAACAGAACCATTAGTTTTATCAGTAGAGCTAAAGAGGGCTGGGACTCACCTTTGGTGCCCACAGCTCAGTATGCTTACTTCTAGCATCTCAATCCCAGCCAGACCTTGACTACAGGCTCATGGATTCAGGAAAGCGTGACCACAACTGTGTGAGTAGTGTGAGCAGAGTAAGCAGCAGCCCCAGGAACGTGGTGGAAGTCTATGGGAGGCTCTGGTTTGCAGACATTGCTGGGTAGTACCTGCTGCAGACACCTGGACATTTTCCCCATCACCATTTTCCCCACCTCTTCCTTGCAGTCAAATCAAGGAAGTCTTTTAAATTCCCCAGTCCTAATTCCCCAAAACCTCTGCCTTGAGCCTAGCTGAAATCTGTCCTATTTGAGCCCACTTTACAGTCCATTTCTGCAGTTCACAAATAATTGTTGGCATCCCCAAATGAGGTGTTAGTGGCTGAAGACACTGGTTAAGTTTCCTTCTGCTCTTCTTTGCTCTCTCTCTCCTACCCCGGGCTAGGAAATATTTTAAGCAATTGTGTTACAGGAGAAAATAAACACTGTTCACCATAATTCCTTCAGTTGCATAAACCATGACCAGTGTACTCAGAAGGGTGTCAGGGAACAGATATCCAGGTTTGTATGTTGACATACATATTTTCCCAAGTTTTCTCATTATTCAGTGCATGCATATAGCACAATATTGCAAAGGCATTAGAGTACATGTGGTGACCGCAGCTCTCTCCTCCAAAGTAATCACTACTTTATTTTTTGTTATATGAAATCTGGAACTACAAGAACTCTTCTGCACATTAAGTGGACTACAGATTAAGTGGCAAAGATGCTCTGGGAGAAGATTCTGAATGGCGGACTAGATCAAAATGTCATCTTCTTCTAACCTGAACAGCTACCTCCTTCAGGGCGCAAACTGCTATCTGTAACCCTGAAAAAATCTGTCCATTTGTCTAACATTATGAAATTAGGCTCATATTCAGTAGTTTATGTCTCCCTGAAATACCTTATGATCTGCTCTTGTTCATAAAATGACATTTAACTTGTTGAAAAAATAACACACAATTTGTTCAACTACTTGTTTATATAGAAGAGTCTTTTACTCATCACTAGCATTTCTCAGTTTTTGATGTTAGGAGAAGAAGGAGCAGAGCTCTTTGGAATGTCTTGCAATATTTTTTTAAAAAATATTTTTATTTATTTCTAGGAGAGAGAGAGACAGCGTGAGCAGGGGAGGGTCAGAGAGAGGGAGACACAGACTCTGAAATAGGTTCCAGGCTCTGAGCTGGCAGTCAGCAGAGAGCCCGACGCGGGGCTCAAACCCACGAACCACGAGATCATGACCCAAACGAAAGTCGGACGCTTAACCGACTAAGCCACCCAGGCGCCCCTGTCTTGCAATATTTAATTTATGTGTTTAGAAAATAAAGTAAGTCTTGAGTTCAAGATATGCATTGATGAGTGCAAGGCTAGGTGACTCTCCACATGCCACCACCCAAGTCTGGAACTCTTAATGGGAGGAGAATGGGAGGGGTATAGGGTGCTTCAGGTAAAAACACCTATGAGAGGAGGGTTTTAGAATATGTGAGTGGGGGTCAGTTAAAAAAACTGTATGTGGCTGCCTCCCCTATATCAGAAATCAGCAAACTATGGGCCAAACCTAGCCTGCCACCTATTTTTGTAATTAAAGCTTTATTGGAACACAGTCATGTTTGTTTGATTTCATTTTGTCTGTGGCTGCTTTTGTAACAGCAGAGGTGAGCAGATATTACCTCAAAAGTCAAAAATATTTACTATCTGGCCCTTAACAGAAAAAGCTTGCCACCCTCTTGCCCTAGATATTTGCTGATAATCTTTACTCAGCGAGCTGCTATTACTAAATAATGTGTCATTTTCTCCATGTATGTCCTTTTCCTAAGGGCTATAATAGCAAAGTTTTCCTTTGGTTCCCAGTAACAAAGATACAAAAAAAAGTGGCTTCAACAAGATACTTGTCTCACATAAAAGGGGCTGAGTTCAGGGCTGAACTGACACTCCAGCATCAGAGACCCAGGCTGTATATGACACAACTTCCATTGTGAAGGTCAGACCATGGGCCATAATGGCTGCCAAAGTACCAGCCATTACATTCACATCCAAGTAGCAGAAAGGAAAAAGGACAGCCTCAACCCAACTTTTCAGGGAAACTTGTGGAAATACCATTAAACACTTCTACTTATAAATCACTGGCTAAACTTGGCCACAAAGATACACTTAGTTATAGTGGAGGCTCAGAAGTATAGACTGTTAGTTGGCTGGCAAGCTGCTTAGATAAAAAAATCAAGGTTACCTTATTTTTTTAAAAGGGGTATTGGATATTGAGAGATATTTAGCAATATCTGCCACGGTAAGCTTACTTCAATAACCAAGTACATTTTTAAGATCGGGGCACACTCTGGACAGGCTAGTCATTTTGCAGAGCTCCAGAATAATAGGCCTTAAATATTTGGTTAACATTTATTTAAAAAATGATAAGGTCAGTGCCAATAAGTATATTTTGGTTGGCTGATTGTTTCCAAATTTCTAATAAAAAGAATGTCTCTTTCAGAAGGAACTGGACAAATTCTCCTTGCAACAGACAGTATGTGGTTGGTGTATAGATCTGCATCAACAGAGGACTCTTCAACAGTCCAGTGATTTTTTTTTTTTTTTAATGGAGTATCTGCCTGCCTGGTCTGTCCCTGGTCCACAGGATTCTGACACTACCTCACTCTCACTGCAGTTGCTCCAATTAACATGCCCATATTGCATTTACCCTAACCGCTGCAAATCACCTACAAGTCAGGAAAACCCAGCATTTATTCCCTCCCCCAAACCAAACGCCCACATCCAGACAATAACATTGCTCTATAACCTTTAAGATCTGATGATCTTAACCAGAAAGGGCAACTCATCTAACTTTGACACTGTTGATAGGAGAGGCAGAATTGCAGAGCTAAGACAATAGCAAGAAGCAAAAAGCTTGAAAAGTAAAAAATTAAGAATGGATTCTGAATCCTTGATTCCAAAGGATTTTCTACATATCAAACAACAATGGGGAAAAATCAACAAGTCATGTGCTTTTGGTATATCAGTTATTACCTAGTAATCAGTATTATTCCCATACTTTTCCTCCTCCTCAAAAGTCAGTAACCAGAGTTTCAGTATCAACATGCAAATTCCTGGAAATTTCTCTCACATAAAAGTTCCGGGCTGAATGGGTATTCCATTGTGTCAAAAACCCAGGTTGCTCCATACATTCTATTTTCTGTGAAGTTAAGGGGCAGATATTATCTGAAAACTCCAAAGTAGATTTAAAGGCTGCCAAAAGCAGCTGAAATCAAGTAGAAGACAATGAGAGGATATAAAGAGAAGAAACATACAGTGATATTTCTCAGAAAACACCAGCAAAGATACATTTCTCAGAGCTGAGGGTTACGACCTGAAGTTCAAAATCTTTATCACTGAGGTAAACAAAGGTGAATCTTTTGTTTGTAAGAAGAGAGGATTTGGGATGGGAGGCAGAACTACATAAAGAATCAATGAGATGAATGGGCCATATTTAAAGAAAGAGTTGATTTCTCAGCAATGGAGAGGAAGAAAGCTGTAGGATTGTGAAAACAACTAGCCTGAATGATCACCCTAGCCCCTCTATGCCAAGTCAGCCCCCAACCTCACATCTCAACTTTGTGCAAATAGCTGGTTCAGAAAATCCAGTGATGTCTGAATATAAGTAACAAAAAGGTAATCATATGCACATCACAGATATATCAATTTAAAAATTGAGGAAAAATAAAGAAGATAGCAGAAAAACTCACTAACAAACAAATCATAGAAAAAAATGTTGCCATTAGATCATAAGAAATTGTTGGTCAAACACCTTGCAATAAATTTTAAAACCCAAATGAAGCAATTCCTCTGTGAAGCAAAATTACAAAGCAGAAATAGAGAGTAGATGGCAAGAAAACAGATGGAATGGAAATGTGAGCTCACAGAACTCAGAAAAGGTGGGGAAAACAAAGTAACCAAAAACAGAAATGGAATGTGAGCAAGGAAGAAGAGACTGCAGAAAACAGTAAGGGACAGAGAAGGTAGCAATGAGAAAAGCATTCAAAATGAAGTGGAAATAAGAGCTTTAAAACATTAGAGAAAAGCTGACAGGTAGAGAAGTCAGACAAAGAAGAGACTACTTATGTATAACTAGAATCCCTAAAGAATGAAATAGAATAGAACACTGTATCAGAGCAAGTCCTTAATGATATAATCCAAGAAAACTTTTCTAAAGCCAAAGCCCAGTCAAATCTGATTAGCATAAGACTAACCTCCCCTTCTCCCCGCCACACACCAGGGCAAACAGGCCAACACTGAGATGGATCCTGAGACAGTTACTAAACTTTATCCTAGGACCCAATACAGCTTTTGGCATGTGGCAAAACTTCATAAATATTTACCAAGAGACTAACCAACCAGCTTTTCCCCCATAAACTCCTCTGTTCCTGGGACGTGATATGGTAAGAAATAACTTCTAAAAGCAATACTGAAAAACTCCATGATCTTTAAAACATTGTTTCACATATTTTTCTTTACAAAGGCAGGAAAGACTAAATATGTATTTTAGAAAGATCTTCAGAAAGGAATGATATAAAAGTTTTTTCTGATAAACAATACGTTCACTATAAATTCTGGAGACATTTTGTATCATATGCATTGAGTTCCAGGAAAATTTCATTATATGTTTCCACAGCCATTTTTCACAGAGAAACAACAAAGGATAAAATCAGAAGGTTTTTTTTTTTTTTTTTTTTTTTTACTTACTTTGGATGTTCAAATCTGTCTATCAGATCAACTTTTTCCACCAGGTCTCCTCCAATTGTTCGTACTAAGTCATAGAAATCGTTTTCTGTATAATTCTCAGAGGGTAACCAGAATGAGATGTCATTTATCACAGCAGGGTATTTGCTAAGAGGCTAACAAAACAAGAGAAGAAAAGAGATTGATTTGTTAGTTGGATGAGAATGTTTAAATTTTTCATGGAAAGTTACACTTGGCTAATTAGAAAATGCTGGTAAAGCATTATTTCAGCATTTGGATTTTTTAGGAACAAAGAGAACAGAAAGATAAAGCCAATATTCAAAATTAGCAAATTCCATTATGAATATTATGGATTCTTATCACATTCCTTTGTAACATTACCATATATTATATTTGTATAACCATTAATGTTCAATTTAGTATAAAGCAATTTGAATATATCATATTTCAGGGTTTTTTTCCATTGGAATACTAGAGTAGAAAAGTTCACATTTAATTAACAAGCAATTCATTAACTTCCTGTGATATTTTCAGGAAATCATTTTAATACAGAAATAAGTAAAGGCTTGTCAAAATTGATATTTCAATTAGTAATGTCATTATTTGTTAGTATTTCTAATTATTAAAATAAAAGCCTGGGATGATAAGTAGTCATTTGGGGAGTTATTTTTCAAATTATAGTTCTAAAGATAGATAAACACAAATGTAGCCATTTCCCCCATTTTATTCTATTTTTTTTTTCCAGTTTATTCAATCTCTTCATTACACTGGACAGATATTTAGAATTAGATGCTTTTAGAAGTCACTGTGTTTGTTTATGTGCCTTATACATATAGTGTTGGTCTATAAGTTACTGCCACAATAAAAAATGTTTTGTTATATAACTGCAAAGTCCTAAGGGAATACGTGCCAAAGTATAAATCTGTTAGAAGAGCAAATTTATAAACTGGTTTACACCAAGTCTGGTATCACTATAAGTCCTTTGGTGAATCACTGATCAGGAAAAGTATAACTTTTTAAATGGCAAGACCTCTGAAGAATCAAATACTCAAACAAAATATGATTATTCAACTTGAAATATCAATAAAGTTGTCAGACACACATTTCAAATGAACGTTATATAGCTACTATCTAGGTGCTTTTGACAGAATACCAATGCTCCTGAAAAACATCCTCGGTTTTCTCTCCCACAATAAAGTCAGGATCTTGTGATAAACCATCCCTGGGTTAATGTAACAAAAGGACAGGAGTCTGGTGGCTACACAAGTTGATCTTCCTTTGGATGCTATCCTCCTGCTACTTCAGGAACATGCAAGTTGAGGGAAATTAGATAAAAAGCTGGCATTGCCAAGAATTAGCATGAAATGTCCTCTTCAGGTGATCCAAGCTGAGGTACTACTGAGCTCTGATGACAGAAGTGGGAGGTGCCTAACTGAGCATTTGTGTAGGCAACCCAGTGACAACAAGAAACTGGTGCAGTTCCTCTGGAAAACAGTGTGGAGGTTCCTCAAAAAATTAACAATAGAACTCCCCTATGACCCAGCAATAGCACTGCTAGGAATTTACCCGAGGGATACAGGAATGCTGATGCATAGGGGCACATTTACCCCAATGTTCNCCATCCTATGTTTAGAAGCCTCTGGAAAGAAATCCACTGTACGAGCATGAGAGATTGGAAACGAAGAGAGGCAAATGCTGTTTTCGAAGTATTCTGGGAAAGTGGATCAAGAAGATGTGGTTTATCTATACAATGGAATACTACATGGCAATGAGAAAGAATGAAATCTGGCCATGTGTAGCAACATGGGTGGACCTTGATGGTGTTATGCTGAGTGAAATAAGTCAGAGAATGACAGATACCATATGTTTGCATGTATAGGAGGATTAGGAGGAACTTAACAGAGGACTACGGGAGAGAAGAAGGGGAAAAATAGTTGGGGGAGAGGGAGGGAGGCAAACCATGAGAGACTCTTGAATGCTGAGAACAAACTGAGGGCTGATGGGGTAGGGGGAGAGGGGAAGGGGGGTGATGGACATGGAGGAAGGCACTTGTTGGGATGAGCACTGGGTGTTATATGGAAACCAACTTGACAATAAACTATTAAAAAAAAAAAAAAAGAAACACGATAGTAGCATAATAATGCTGTCAGCCAGAATACAGGCTCCCAAGACATTAAAAAAAAAATACATCCTACAGTAAAAACTAGTTTTAAAAGCCCAGACTATTATACCGCAAACTAGTTCAAGCTAACAAATTATATATGACAAGTTTAAAGTAATGGTTTATCTAAAGGAAGCATTAAATATACTAATTGGGGTATGTCAGATGTGTGACATCTACTAGTGACTTTTGCTTTTTGAAGGGAAAATAAAATTTTGTTTTGAAAATAAGATGACTATGGATCTATGGTCACTGGACTGTAGGCTTTCTGATGCTTAGCCAGAGGTAGTGTTAAAAACTAACCAGGGGCTTCCCACTCCTCTTAGGATAAAGTTTCCAATTCTTGAAAAGTTCTAGTTCTTTCTGTTATTCTCCAGGCTCTCACACCAGCCTGGCTTATTTGGTTTCTTGAACACACTAAGCTACTTCCTCCATATACTACTTCCTGCCCTCCCTACTCTACTTCTGATTCTCTGTTACCACATTCACTTCTAACCCTCAAAGACTCCATTAGTCCCTAGTTAAGGTAGCCTATACTTCTCTTTCATACTACCTTTCATTATTGTAATTGTGTAAATTGCTTTTGAGGGTGGGGTGTGTATCTTTTTTCACCTCCAAATCTCTATTACCTTGTAAAGTCTCCATTACATTGTAGGTATTTGTTAAGAGCACATTACAACACTACCCTGTGTGAGCAATGTCTACATTACAGTGAATCAATTTAGCTGTTCTTTCTTCTGTAACCAGACAAGCTAATGGATGTATAGGGTCAATAAGGCATAGAGACCTACCTCCATCCCTGGATATGTTCTGATGAAGAGACAGTGACCATGTGGGACGACAAAGAAGAGGTGGACAGGCAAAGTGATTTGGTAATTACCTGATAATCCATAATCACAGAACCAGGTAATTTTAGAATTGGAAAAAACCTGTTAACCTAAAGAAGCAGACTGAGGCAAGCTTGAATTACCAGAAGCTGAGTTCATTCAGGAATAGCAGAGGGACTGCAATTCAGAAAATGCATGCTGCAGGTGAGTTTGTTGAGGGCTTAGGGCGAGCTGTATCAACAGGGAGGGGTGTGCAGAGAAAACAGTCCAGCCCGAGTCTAAGCAGTAAGTACACTGGCTGGAGGATGGTGAAATATTCTTGACAGATACTCATTGGTTAGGAGAGTGAGTCTCAGTCCTCTGTAAATGGGACATTCACAGGGAGTCAGACTCTCAGTTCTCAAGTTCTGTTCTTCTCAGGAACTATGTGTGAGATTCTCCATTTCATATCTTCCGCTTCCATTTTAGATTTCATAGACCTTAAGGGGCAGCTGATATTATTTTTGTTTTCTTATTTCTTTTCTTTTCTTTTTTTTTTTTTTTTAACAAATAGTTTATTGTCAAATTAGTTTCCACATAACACTCAGTGCTCATCCCCAAAGTGCCCTCCTCCATGCCCATCCCCCCTCCCCCCCATATCCATCAGTCCTCAGTTTTTGTCAGCATTCAAGAGTCTCTCATGGTTTGCCTCTCTCCTTTTCCCCCACCATTTCCGCCTTTCTTCTCCCCCTTGTTCCTCCGTCAAGTTCCTCCTAAGCCTCCTATACGTGCAAACATATGATATTTGTCCTTCTCTTCCTGACTTATTTCGCTCAGCATAACACCCTCAAGGTCCATCCATGTTGCTACACATGGCCAGATTTCATTGTTTCTCATTGCCATGTAGTATTCCATGGTATAGATAAACCACATCTTCTTGACAAATGACATATCAGATAAAGGGCTAATATCCAGAATATATAAGGAACTCACCAAGCTACACACCCGAAAAACAAACAACCCAGTTCTTATTTCTTTTCTTGATCTAGATGAGCAATGTCTATTTTATTAGTTTTATCAAATAACCATGAATTGATTTGTTCTTTTGAGATCCACCCTATAATTCTTGTGTGTTTTTTCTTTTTAAGAATTGAAAAGGTGATCAAAACTACAGTTATGGTAGACACTTTGAAAAGTAACAAGTCAATAATATGAACTATTTAATAACAATGAATTTGAAAACTTGGATTAGGTGGTAATTTTCACTCAAGGCAGAAAATTTAAACCATTGACACTGTCACAAATTGAATTATCAGGCAAATCTTACAACGAAAGTGTTAGACTCAGATGGTTCATAATATAACTTTATCAAATACATAAGGTGAAGCAGTCCCTTTAACACATAAATTACTTCATGAAACAGAAAAGGAGGGAAAACTACTTTCATGAATTTATAAACTTTAAGCCAAAGCTGAATAATCACAGAATAATTAAAACAAATCGTAGACCAATTTCACCTTACAACCTACATATAAAATCCTAAAGGTAACTTCAGCAAATAAAATTCAAAAATCATAAACCCCCCCAACAATTCAATAATCACACAAAATGACCTAGGAGGGTTTATTCCAGAATACTGAGAATGATTTGAAAGCAAAACCAATCTACAATCTATAAAGAAAAAAATCATGATTTTTTTCACAGAAAAGAAGTACACATACATGTAATACTTCATTATAAGAAAGAAAGAGGTTTTTTGGCAAACTATAAATAAAAGGCAACCTCCTTCCTTCTAAGATGTTTACTAAAAACCTACAGCAAACATATTTAATGTTAAAATTTTTTAGAAACACCCCAAGTAAAGTCAAGAGTAACATAAGGATACCCATTCTCACACTTGCTGTGTCACATTATAAATCCCAACCAAGGCATTAAACAGGAAAAGCTATTAACTAAATGAATTGGAATGGAATAAGCAAAAATTTGTGAACTTAAACTGAATCATCCTTACTAACTATATGATTTGGACAAACTGCTTAATCTCTGTTTTCAGTTTCCTCTTCTAAAAAAGAGGTATTATTAGTATTTACCTCATATAATAATGACTACATATATGTCATATTATACACAGAATACAGGAGAGTTAAAGTGAGTGAACTGGAGATATATACATCACTATGGCTAAAATTCAAAAACATGTTGTTTTTAAAAAAGTAACTTGTATTAAGATGTATTCACTATAATATTTAAATGAAGTTTAAAGACAGGTATGGCAATAATATCTATGTGTGAATTGTATTAAAACAGATGTGAGAAGGGGCTTCAGAACAGTGATTAGCTCTGGGGAAGAAAGGAAAAGTCAGAAGGGATTCTGACTTTATCTTTAAGATGCCAAAGTTAAGGTTCAACCTTGGATTCCACAGCAAGTGCACTGAGTGAGCTCTGCACTCTAGAGGTGTTGAGTGGCTTGGGGTATAGGCACATGGCACACCCCAGTTAGTGAGGTTAGCCCAACTCAGACTTTATTCCCTTCATGAACACTGATGGTAAACACTCTTGTGAATTCTGTTCTTATCAGAGAGTAGCAAAAAATGCCACCCCAAAGTATGTCACTTTGGTATATGGTTTATTTTGAGCTGATACAAGAAAAGCTCTCAGCCACCTCCCCTCCCCCCACTGGCTAACAACACACACACACACACACACACACACACACACACACACACACACACACACACTTTGCCTAAAAGCAGGACAAAAAATGTGCAAAGGAGTTGTATCTCCTGTCTCCAATCACTGGAGACAACTCTAGACCCACATCAGCCCAGAGATAACACAGAAGAGTCTACACATCAAACTTTATTAACTGGCCCTTATCTTCCATTAGTTTCCCATATGTGTACTTTTCCTTAATTTGCCACCCCTAGATACTCAGGTCATTTCCTTTGTCATGTTACTTATCTAAATATTTATCGTTCTTTTGCTAAGCTGTTACATAAGCCCAAGTACACACTGAACCTTTAAGTTACTCATTTCTTATACTCCTATGTGTTACATGATATACACGTTAATAAGCTTGTTCTGTCTTTTGTTGCAGAGCACCAAGAGACACCTAGAAGGGTATATTATCCTTATATTTATTACATTGTGGCTACCTCTATGGGGTTGGAATAATACCCATATTTTATTAAATTGAGCTAATCCTAGGAATCTATGAATGTTTTTCAGTTTGCCCTTCTTAAAACTTATCTCTGCCAATTACTGATACTTCCAACCTAAGAATTGTTTTATTGCCTGTTCAGGGTTAGGTGGCAGAATAATCATGGAGTATGTGCCTCCCTAACCCCAAGTCCCCCAGCTGTATTAAGCGCCCTCTTATGTTCATGTCTTTTGTCATTATGTCCTCCAGGACAGGGACTAATGTCTGGTTTACCTGTGTAGCCCAGCAGCTACAAAGGAATAGCAGAGAAATTGCAATTCAGAAAATGCATGTTGTGGGTGAGTCTGTTGAAGGTTTGGGGCAGGCTACATCAACAGGGATGATACACAGAGAAGACAGTTTTGCCAGAGTCCAAGCAGTAAGTTCACTGGCCAGAGGATGGTGGAAGATTCTACAGTGTCTGGCTAATAAATGTCAGTTGAACTCTACTATGGCATCTGTGTCCATACTTTACAAATTTTCTGGGAAAGTTTGGATTCTTAAATAATTATTATGAGGGTGGCTGGATGGCTCTGTCGGTTAAGTGCTGACTTCCACTCAGGTCATGATCTCACAGTTCATGGGTTCGAGCCCTGCGTCCAGCTCTACGCTGACAGGTTGGAGCCTGGAGCCTGCTTTGGGTACTGTCTGTCTCCCCCTCTCTCTCTCTGCCCCTTTCCCACTTGTGCTCTCTCTCAAAATAAATAAACACTTAAAAAATGGTAAAAAAATAAAAAAAAGGTAAAAAAATAAAATAATAATTATGGTTCCAAAAATGATAATTTTCCATGCCATCCAGGTCACATGAATTTGATTTCTGAAGCTGTTGTCATGCTCTCCATTTTTTTTCCTATGAAATAGTTTTGCTTATTAAATTTTACTCTCATGTCCCTTTACTGTCTCCATTGCCCCCGCTTCCTTTTAAAAGACCCACTCATCTCTTCAGACCCGAGTCTCCAGACTTGCAGATAAGAAAGTTGTAAGCCAAAGTGCCAGAGTCCACATACTTAACAAGAGACAGATAAAAGTGGAATACGTTTCTCCCCTGTTCCAATAATTTTCTGCTTGTATCTTCATTATCTTTCTTACTGTTTAATTGGTTTTATTCTGTTCTTTCCCCAGCTTGTTTAGGTTAAAGAGTAACTCATGTACTTTGGGGGTTTTCTTGCTTTTAAGTAAAATCAATTAAGGCTATAAATGTTCCTCTAAATACCTCTTTAGATATATCCCACAAACTTTGTTTTTCCTTAAATTTTTCTCCTTTCCTGCATTCTATTGGATTGACCAATTTTAAAATTATCCTAATAATTTTTCCTCTTTGCATTAAAAAGCTGTAAATTGTATGTCTGTTTTTTAAACCACACACACACACACACACCCTCACACGCCCTTTAATAAACTGATCTAAACTTATTTAGGATTTCCATACTCTTCTTAAATAAGACAGAAACCTTTGTTTTTTAAACAGCTCCTCTTCCCAGCTATTAGAGTTTTATCTTTTAAAAGCACACACAAACCAGTAAGTTATTTAAAACAATGATTAATTTAAGCTAAAAATTGTTTTTAATTTTATATATGTCCTCTTTATTGGGAGACAATTTTCCGTGGAATTTCTACCACTTGCATAACAAACATTCTTGAAAGACAGAGGTAGTCTCTCCCTTAGGGGAAGAGAGCAGATTTGTTTCTTCACCAGAATAATAAAGATAGTACCTTTCTCAGGTCAAAGATTGGGCAGGTTTGCTAACAGCTTCTTTAAAAGAATGGAAGGAAAGCAAGCAAACATAATCCGACAAAGAAAACATTGTAGGGTTCCTAAACTTGATGGTTTTTAGCTGTGCTAAGCCCAGTGTGTGAGCAGCAGCCACCTCAGCTGCTCTGCATTGCCCCTCTGAGATTTGGGGGGTTAGAAAAAACAATGGGAACAGGAAGCTCATTCTGCCTTGGAGCTGTGAGTAACAGTCCTTTGTCTCTGACCCAGGAGGATTGTGTCTTCTGCCAGCAGCCATTAGACTGTGGCAGCCACCTGATGACCTTGCACGCAGGGGAAAACTGTAGGCCATTCATAGTTTTTGACACCCTCCTTCTTGCTAATTTTTGTTTTTGTACATGCATATCCTTTAATAGTTTATTCAGTGAAAGTATGTGGGAGGAAAACTCAGTATTTACATGTCTGAAACACCTCACACAAATAATTTAGCAGGGCAAAAAACTGTCGGTTCCTAGTGGTCTCTCCTTGGCACTTTGAGAATTTTTTTCTGTACCTATTATGCCAATGACAAGTCTGCTGTTAGTCAGTGCTGTTTCTTCCTAGGGAATCTGTCTTTTCTTCCTGGCAGTTTTAAAGAGTTTTATCTTTATCCTAGAGGTTCCATAGTTTAATTCTGATGAGGCCTGGTGTGCATTTATCTCCATTTATTCTGTTTAGCACTCAGAGTGTGCTTGCAATTGGTGGGCTCATGTTCTGTTTCACTTCGGAAAAATTCCAGCCACTCCTCTGCCATTCCTTTCTTTCTCTTCTGGAACTGCAGTAACACATATTATGGAGCTTCTTAATCTATTTTCTTTTAACTGCTCCATTTTGAGTTTTTAATCTTTCTGTATTTGTGTTATATTCTGGATGAGTTCTTCAGTAATAGCTTAATTTCCTAATTCTCCCATCAACTGAATCTAGTCTCATCTGCTGTTTTCTTTACTTCAATGAATCTATTACTCATTTCTGATATTTCTAATTGTTTTTTTTTTCTTATTTATTTACACTCTACTTCTGCCTGGTTTTGCCCCTTATTCAGAATTTCCTGTTCTTCTTGCTTTGTACTTTTTTAAAAAATGGGTATTAACCTCTATTAATCTCTTTAATGATGTTAGGCATTTTTTTTCCTTTTTTTGTAAAGAATGATTTTTTATTTTACTTTACTCTCCAGTGAATTCAGATTCTAGTTGTTGATTTAGTTAGCTGACACTCTAAGGTCAGAGTTCTCTATGTGGTTGACAATTTGTATGTACAGACCCATCTTGTATGGGAGACAAGTACTAATGTTCTCTCCCTAATCACCCCTCCTTGGTTAGAGATTTTTGTAGTTTTTGTACTTGTACTCTTAGCTCAGAATCAAGTTGGTAGTGGTGTCTGGGTTCCTACCCACTGGTGACACTGCTGATGATGCTATACGGGTGACTTATCTCAGTTCCTGATACAGAGGCCATGTCTCAAAACAGACACATAGATCAATGGAACAGAATAGAAAGCTCAGAAATAAGACCATGATTATATGGTCAATTAATCTTTAACAAGGAGGCAAGAATATAAATAGGAAGACAGCCTCTTCAACAAATGGGAAAACATGCAAAAGAATGAAACTGGACCACTTTCTTACACTGTACACAAAAATAAACTCGAAGTGGATTAAGGACCTAAACTGGAGACCTGAAATAATAAAAATCCAAGAAGAGAGCACAGGTTGTAATTTCTCTGATAGCCACTTCAACATTTTTCTGGATATGTTTCCTAAGACAAGGGAATCAAAACAAAAAATAAACTATTGGGACTGTATCAAAATAAAAAAGCTTCTACAAAGCAAAGGAAACAATCATCAAAACCAAAAAACAATCTACTGCATGAAAGAAGGTATTTGCAAATGACATATCTGATAAAGGGTTAGTATCTAAAATATACAAAGAACTTATATAACTCAACACCCTAAAACCAAATAATCCAATTAAAAAATGGGCAGAAAACATGAATAGACATTTCTCCAAAGAAGACATACAGATGGTTAACAGACATATGAAAAGATGCTGAACATCACTCATCATCAGGGAAATGAAAATCAAAACCACAGTGAGATATCACCTCATCCTGTGAGAATGGCTTAACTCAAAATTACAAGAAACAAATGGTGGTGAGGATGTGGAGAAAAACGCACTCCTGTGCACTGTTGGTGGGAATGCAAACTGGTGCAGCCAATGTGAAAAAACAGTATGGAGGTTTCTCAAAAAATTAAAAATAGAATTACAATATGATCCAATAATTCCAGTACTGGCTATTCACCCAAAGAATATGAAAACACAAATTCAAAAATATATATGCATCCCTATTTTTATTACAGAATTATTCACAATAGCCAAAACAGGGTCCATCGATTGATGAATAGACAAAGAAGACGGAGGACATATATACAATGGAATATTATTCAGCCATGAAAAAGGATGAGATCTTGCATTAAGTCAAATAAGTGAAATAAGTCAAAGAAAGGCAAATACCATATGATTTCACTCATATGTGTAATTTAAGAAACAGTAAGAAAAAAAGATACAAATAAACTACACTGTTAACTATAGAGAACAAACTGATGGTTACCAAAGGGGAGGTAGGTTGGGGGATGGATGAAAAAGGTGATGGGGATTAAGAGGACACCTTAACGGATTAAGAGGGGGCACCTAAGGTGGCCCAGTTGGTTGAGCATCAGACTCTTGATTTTGGCTCAGTTCGTGATCTCATGGGTCCTGAGACTGAGCCCCACATTGTGCTCTGTGATGAAAGCGGGGGGCCTGCTTGGGATTCTTTCTCTCCCTCTCTCTCTGCCCCTCCCCTGTTCGCTCTCTCTTGCTAAAAATAAATAAACTAAAATTTAAAAAAAGAACACTTATCATGAGCACTGAGTAATTTATACACCTGTTGAATCCCAATATTGTACAGCTGAAACTAATATAACATTAAAAAAATTTTTTTTAACATTTACTTATTTTTGAGAGACAGAGAGAGAGTAGGAGCCAGGGAGAGACAGAGAAAGAGGGAGACACAGAATCCAAAGCAGGCTTCAGGCTCTGAGCTGTCAGCTGCCGAATCCATAAACCATGAGATCATGACCTGAGCTGAAGTTGGATGCTTTTACTGACTGAGCCATCCAGGCCACCCAGGCACTCCTGAACCTAATGTAACATTAGGTGCATATATATTTTTGAATTAGTGTTTTCATATTCTTTGGGTAAATAGCCATGTTAACTGTACTGGAATTAAAATAAAATAAAATTTAAAAAAGGCCATGTCTCTGTCCTGCTCTCTCCCTAGGATCAAAGTTTCACTTAAGTCACAAGTCATGGCAGTAACAATTTGCAGCAGTGATTATTGCCTCATTTCTACAGTTCAGAGAACACTACCAACACCTGGCCCTATTTCTAAGATTTTCGTGGTTCCTGTACTTGTACTCGAGTGTATACTTAGGCCCAGTGCATGACTCAAAGCTTTTAGTTCCAACACTCTGCCAGAGCCAAACCAATGGTCTCCCTTCCCCGCTTATGAACCCAGAATGCACAGTGTCTTCATTCCCACTCTCCACTTCGTGTTGGTCTTGCCCACAGATACAGATCTTCTGTAGGGGGAAAGGTGAAGGCATGGTCTGCTTTTTTCATGTTCTCTTTTTAGACTGTTAGCTATCACTGCTGTGTGTGCCAAGCAGCGGCCTACAAAGCAACACTGACTTGCCTCTGTATCTCCTTACACAATGGTTCTTAACTTTGTATGGGGGAGGACACAGACCTCTCTGACAATGTGGAAGTTCTAATCCTTGTTCCAGAACATATCTTCACAAACACAGATTTCTGCATGGGACATCTGGATTCACAAACCCAGTAAAAGTCATTCAAGGAATCAGATAAGGACCCATACTCAAAACTGTGTCATGAGTTCAAATACAGACAACTGAAATTACTTTACAAAGAGAATTAAAAAATACCAAAATTGTTATTACCACATGATATAGACACATTAGTATTCAGTTTGTATTCATATACATTGTAAGGAATGTATACTTTATAATAAAACCATACATGAAGTCATCATTGTTTGTCTTGTAGTAGCTACTAGAAATGCAGTCACATTTATATAAATAAAAAAGTCTGCTTTTAACAGACTGGACTAAGAAGCTTCTTACTGCAACTCAGGACAATTCTGAAGGGCCTCCTCATTCCAGAGGTGCCTATGGATGGGCAGAGGCTTCTGTGGCAAATGCATCACAGCCCACCTTCTCCCTCTGTCCAGTCCAACTTCCATCCCCTCCCTTCCACAGGGTGGATCCTGACAGAACCTGATAATAAGCTTCCAGCTTTGTCTTAGAGAGTCTGCTTTGTGGGGCAACCTGACTTGTGACTCTGAGACAGAAACAAAACCAGTTGACAAAAGAATGTGGTGCTTCTAGGGGGACGCCAAGCATCAAAGAACATACACTTAGAGTCAGGCACATCTGGATTGGAGTGTGGGCCCTACTGCCAGCTGTATGCTAGGTGCCCTGGCAGACTGGCATGTGTTACAAAGACCCTACAGGTGAAGACTTAAACCACAGTCACACCTGCATCTCGGCAGGGTGCCTTGTGATCCTCCCAGAGGCGACTACTAGGAGGCTATCTCCTACTCACCCCTGCTTTTCCCTGCGAGGCTGTAATCAAGCAGCTTCTCATCACCTCCTGGGTTCTGAAGAGCTATGAGGATTCTTGCCTTGCCCTCCTCACAAAAGATTCCCAGGACTTAAAACCTCTTGGCTGTTGTCTAGAACGTGTACTTCACAATCAGGGTATAACTTGTGTTAGAATCATCCACTCTGTTAACAGACTGAATTATGGTTGAGTCCTAAAGCCCAATATGTCAGAACATAACCTTACTTGGAGAAGGAGTCTTTACAGAGATAATCAAGTTTAAAATGAGGTCATTAGGGTAGGTCATAATCCAATAAGACTGGTGTCCTAATCAAAAGGGGAATTTTGGGCACAGAGACAGACACTCAGGGAGGTGGCCATGTGAGGATGAATCCAGAGATAGGGAGGATGCTTCTACATGATAGGGAAGGCCAAGGATTTCCAGCAAACCACAGAAGCTACGGGAGGCTGGAACAGGTTCTTCCCCCCAGCCCTCAATAGGAACCAACCCTGTGGGCACCTGAATCTTGGACATCCAGGCTCTAGGACTGCGACACAGGAGAAGCCACCTGGTCTGTGCACCTTGTTACAGCAGCACTGTGACTGTGTTTCAGTGTCACCCTTTTATGATGCGTGGGAGGAGGACCAGAGGGAGCTGGCAGTCTACAGCAGAAACAAACTGTCACCATCTCCATGTGGCTCCCTGTAGCTTCACCAGCCAAATCAGCAGGCCGTGGCCTGGCCTGGTGTGCTCACAGGCCTGAGAAAACTTACATCACAGTTTCTCCACCTGTAACATGGAGACGGCACCTACTTAGTAACCTGCACTGAAGAGGACAGGAAAGAATGTTCACAAAGCATAGGCTTAGTCATTTTCAAGCCAGAACACTGACTTGGACAGATCAACAGATGCACAATTTTGACAGTCATCCATGACACCTGGTTATAAGGTTGCCAAAGCCACTGGGGTGCGGGGAGGGGTCTGAACAGTGAGGTCTGGGTTTCTCAATACCAGTCCATCTTTACTGCCCCTTGCTCCAGGCTCACCTCTACAATTTAACTACAAATGTCCCTATGCACCTTCTCTCAAAGGCCCCCTTCTTATCACTCCATGATAAAATCAAAGTATGTTAGGCCCTTTGTACCTGTTCATAAATATTCTCAAGGAAGATAATCTTAACTTCCAGTTGGTAACAGAAACAAATACTTTTATTCCAATTCACTGTGTTTTGACATCAAAATCTTCTTAAATGTTCTTCTCTTGTGTAAGGAGACTAAGGCAGGAGAACAGATCATCGTTCTCCTCAACGCATGTTTTCTGTACTTGTCACTCATTATTACTTCCACCTCTGTCTTCTTCCCTTTAGGCAAAGCTATTGCTTTTTTTTTTTTTTTTCTTTTTCTGGTCTACCAATTAGTTTGATAGTCCCTTTAGCAGGGGAGGGTCTGCTTCGACAAGTTCTCCACAGGGTTCTAAAACTGTCAAGGTGACTTTTAGTCAGCTTTTAACCAAGGCCAAGTTTAGGCAAAGGACTACTTCGCAGCTCTCTTTCACACACTGCTTCTCCTTCTAGTACAAAACACATGGCCCCTTGATTTTTACTGTAATTATATCATCAATGGTTACTATTTGTGGCGTGTTGTGTGCCAAAGACTGTGCTGACACATTTTTTTTAATGTGTACTTACCTATTTTGAGAGAAAGAGACCACAAGTGGAGGAGAGGCAGAGAGAGAAAATGAGAAAGAGGACCTCAAGCAGGCTCAGCGCTGTCAGGACAGAGCCCAATGCCAGGCTCAAAGTCACAAACTATGAGGTCATGACCTGAGCTGAAATCAAGAGTTGACCCTCAACCAATGGAGCCACTCAGGAGCCCCTGTGCCAGCACTTTCTATGCATCAGATCATTATTGTGCAGCATAATCCTGTGAGATGAACACGATTCCTCTTCCCACTGTGCCCATGAGTAAACTGTGGCTTACAGACCTTAGCTCATTTGTCCAAGGTCAAACAGCCAGGAAGTGGCAGAGCTAAGATCAAATGCAGGGCCAGGTGGTACTTAACACCCATGCTTTAAGGCCTCCCATTTAGAACCAAGGGCTTACAGAAAATGGCTCAGTTTCTAGTACTGTTTCCAGAAGTAGTCTCTGCAGCCTAATTAATAATTATGTAAATAAGAACAAATCTAACATTTATCCCTATGGTGCCTTCCATGACATTTCCTTTTCGAATGATTCACTGAACTTTTAAATTAATTATCTTGATTTATAAGTATCTCTAGAGTGTTTACAGTCCATGTGATTGTGTTCTTATCTAAATTAACTTAAAAATCAGTCTTACCTATAAAAACAGTGTGCACTGTCGATTACCTCGCTTTACATCCCAAAGTTTCAGGGCTCCCTTACTTTAATTCCGTCTCTTCATTTTGTAATAAAAAAGCTGTTTATTAAGTTGGGCTGGCAGATTTGGTACTTCACAAATTCAGGTTGTTCTAACTCTTGATTCCATCCTGCCTTGGTGTTTACAGACTCTCTCACTTTGTTCCAGTGTTCTGTTTTTATCCTTACTTAATTTCGCTAAGTGCCGGGAGCGTAGCGTGTTGGTTAGAGCTAAGCACAGTTCCTGCTCAGGCAGCTTCTGCTCTGTTACTTTGCCCAGAAACCACATGAGAACCGGCAAGTTCGAAGCATTCTTTCAAACTTCCAGTTTCTCATATTTGTTCTTAATTTTTTGACAGAATTCCAGTTCTGGTTGAAGATTCACAGGAAACCAAGAATTTCCGTAACGAAATCGTTTGGGACAATCATTTTGGCAGCCTGCTTACTGAATGAACTTTCCAGGTTTGTATGGCATGGTCCCCCCTCAGCTATTTACTGAACTCCTTAAGAGCAGAAACAAAATTTCAAATCTTTTTGAATCCTCTCAAATTTACTTCAAGGCTCTAGATCTCTTAGTTATTTAAACAAACCATATGATGTGAGAAACAAAGATGCGTTTGCTACTCCAGGTCATGAGCAGGGTGGAAGTGGAGAGTGGTGGCCCTACATTGTCTGTGGGACCCTAGAGATCCAGAGCAGGGTGTCAGGGCCCTGCCTACAATAGCTTCTAACTTAAGAAAGAATCAGAGGGAGAGTCGGGGCCTGTGGTCCAGACCACCTCCTTGGAGCACTGGCGGAGTGCTGTATACAGAATACTAATGTGAAAAATGTAAGAGTCTCTTTCTGGGGGTGATGAGAAAATGTTCTCAAATTGATTGTGTGGAGGGTTGCACATCTCTGCAATTAGACTAAAGACCACAGGATCACGCAATTTCAGTGAGTGAATTGTTCAGTTATGCGGCTCAAATCTCAATAAAGTTATGAAGAGAATAAATGAATAAATAAATCTCCTGATCAAAATAATAAGGGTTCTGGAAATGGAGAGCTTGCAATTTTGTATTTAGTCTCTATACCTCACCTTCTAAACTTAGCAAAGCCTTCATCTCTTACACTCGTTGTTTCAGGTTAGATCATTAAGCCTTTTTGAAGTGGGCATTACTTCTGCATTCTGGGTTTTCCTCTCCAAGGTAAAATATTTATAAAAGTTCTGCCCAGTTGTTTAAATCTTCCATTAATTGTCTGGCCTGGATCTTTGCAGCCTTGGGCAATCATAATAGTTGAAGTGAGGTCACGTTTGGTTCATGATTATAATTTTTCCCAGTTACTCATGTTTACTGGGAAACAAGTATTTCCCTCATGCCTCAAGGAAGTGAATGGAGGCCCCAATTCATCCCATCTCATTTTCCTGCCTCCTCTGAAAAAAAAATACAAAATTGGAAACTAGGTTTCTTAATCTCCAATCCCGAATTTGACCTCAAAATGGTACATGCTAAGAGTAGGAACTCAGTGAAAGGATCATAGTTTCTTTTCCATTTTTGCCTCAGTCTGCACAATGCCGCTCCCATTCTGTTAGGGACTACACATGCCAGGAGGTAAAACCCAGGGCCAGTTAGAAAACGTAACTTGAACTTGTTGGAGTTCATACAGAGCTGGTCTTCTGACTATTCCAGGGTTCAGAGGAAAATAGGCAAAACAAAATTTAACCTCAAGAACTTAAGACATCGAATTTCAATGGCTTGTTCAAAACTGGAGTAAAGATCAAACTTCAGACTCTCACAGACAAAAAGGTATTTTATAGAGCAGACTCTCTTGGATTTGACCTTCTGTCTTTCTTTCTCACCCCACATTCTTTCCCCCACACTACTGTCTGCTGGTGCTTTTAGGCCAGATCCTTTTACGTGTTTTAGGCCATCAAGATCCCTTGATACTACCTATTTTAATACTTCTTCCTCACTTCACAGCAGCAGACCCCAGTGAGCAGATACCCATCCTGTGTCTAATGTTTTGTTCTCCATCCCCGTTGGTAAAAGAAAGGTCTAGGGAGGTGGGTTAGGCTAATTACTTCTGAGAAAGTTACTGATTTGTTTTTCCTAGAATATAATCTAATAGCAACTCTCAGCCATAGGGTAGAAATGGATAGGGGAAAAAAGTTGTGACTATCTAAAAACATCATAGCTGCTCTGGGCAAGGAGAGGGGACACAGGGGGAGGAAATGAAATGAGGAGGAAAACATGAGGTGCAAGATACTAGTGATATTCACCATGGTGGGATGGTGGCTTCACAGGTATCTACTGTATTAGCACACTTCACAATGTAAACATTTTTTAAGATTAAAAAAATTAAAGGAAAAAAAGTATCAATGCCCAGTCATCTACCTGGAGAAATTGTGTAATGAAGGGAAACACTGGCCACAGATTATACATTCCCATATTAAAAAGAAATAGGTTTTTCCATAGTTAAAAATAAAATTCCAGCTATTACTCCTGGATTCTATTTCAACAAAGAAAACAATGATTTCGGCTTCTGCTCATTAGGGGTGGATGTGAAGCACTATTTTCTTTTGCACCAAATCCAAACCAGTCTAACAAAACCTATGACCAAAAATTCACAGCGGGCAGATGTGACACCTTAGTTGAAAGTAAAGGGAATGTGAATGTGGGGTTCCAATTGAGAGATCTCCACGCAGGTGATAGCAGAAGAATTTACACGCCATTGGAGACAGGGAACAAGACTTCACCAGGCACCTTCTATGTGGCTGCTCAGACACTGTCCCTGCCACTGAGAAGCTCACGGACCAGAGGGGAAGAAGGCCATAAGAAGCGGTGTGCACACAGTGTGGTCTGTGCACTGGAGCCGAGGTAAGACTCCCTGGCAGAGCAGAAGGCCACTCAGCCATCTTCGTAAATCTGTCTAAACACGTGAATGGAACCGTTACATTACCTCCCCACTCCTCAGAGAAAAACACATCTTCCATTCATTAAATAAACGTAAGTTAAGTTCATTAAAATAACTAAAACATGGGGACACCTGGGTGACTCAGTCGGTTAAGTGTCTGACTTCAGCTCCAGGTCATGATCTCATGCTTTATGAGTTTGGGCCCCACGTGCGGCTCTGTGCTGACAGCTCAGAGCTTGGAGCCTGCTTTGAATTCTGTGTTTCTTGCTCTCTCTGCCCCTCCCCTCCTGGTGCTCTGTCTCAAAAACAAATAAACATTAAAATAAAAAAAGTAAATAAATAATTAGGGGCGCCTGGGTGGCTTACCACTCATGTGGTCCATGAGTTTGAGCCCTGTGTTTGGCTCTGTGCTAACAGCTCAGCGCCTGGAGCCTGCTTCAGATTCTGTGTCTCCTTCTGTCTCTGTCCCACCCCTGCTCATGTTGTCTTTCTCTCTCAAAGATAAACATTAAATAAAATAAAATAAAATAAAATAAAATAAAATAAAATAAAATAAAATACTAAAACATGGAGTATATGAAGTTTTGGGCCATCTGTCATGTCAAAAGCCAAACCTGACAGGGAGACAAAGATGACGAATGACTACTTTCTGGAGAAGACGCTGCCATAATAAGACACCCGCTGAACTGTGGCGGTAGTTCCAGACTGTGCTCCTCTCTGACCGTGGACAAACTGCCTAGCTCTCTGGGCCCAAATTTCCTCATCTGGAAAAGAAAACACTTAGCACCTCACACACTGTTGTCTCTCAAAACTGTCCCATGTGATGCCACAAGAGGTACACTAAAGAGCCTGGGCCATTGTCAAGTGCCTCCGAGAAATGCTGGGTTTCACCATGTTCTGCAGGGAAACTTGACCTTCCTCCTCTTCAGAAGGCTGGGTCTTCCTACATTGTAGACTCAAAGGACCAAGTGCAACCCAAACATTTGATGCCACTGATTACATGAGCCACATCCCCAGCCAGAAAAGTGGCAGCAGCATTTGCCAAAAACATCTGTATCCTGACTTCCAAGATGGCCCGGTGTCATCTCCACTCAAGTCACAACCCCTCGAAATGACCCTGGGGTTCTGGCCACTTTCAACAAACTTTTAGAGGAAGAAAAATAAGCTTCTCGGATTTGCATCAAATAAACCTTAATGCAATGTTGCTGAGGCTCCAAGCAAACAAAACTGTCACTCTAAGAGGTAAAGTTCCAGGCTCGTTAATTATTAATATCCATTATGCAAAGTAAATCAGAATGTTTCTGTACACAGGACTGGCCATGAAAGCTACTTGTAAGATTTCTCCTTTTTCTCCAAAACAATCAATGCTGGTTAACCTGTATAGGACATGAGGTTTTTCACTTTCTTGTACCCATCCTTACAGCGGGTTAAGGCAGATGTTGTTCAGGTTGTGCGGATGGGGAAATGGAAGAGCAGAGGCTGCAGTGCTCGTGGGTGCATGGGTCCTGAGAGAGTGGAGAGGGGGTCCTGAGGGAGTGGAGGGGGGTTCCTGAGGGAGTGGTGGGGGGTGTTCTGAGGGAGTGGAGGGGGGTCCGGAGTGAGTGTAGAGGGGTGTCCTGAGGGAGTGTAGAGGGGGGTCCTGAGGGAGCAGAGGGGTGTCCTGAGGGAGTGTAGAGGGGGGTCCTGAGTGAGTAGAGGGGGGTCCTGAGGGAGTGGAGGGGGAGTCCTGAGTGAATGGAGAGGGGGGTCCTGAGTGGGTGGAGAGAGGGGTCTTGAGTGAGTAGAGGGGGGTCCTAAGTGGGTGGAGGGGGGTCCTGAGTGGGTAGAGAGGGGGGTCCTGAGTGAGCAGAGAGGGGTCCTGAGGGAGTGGAAGGGGGTCCTGAGTGAGCGGAGAGGGGTCCTGAGTAGGTGGAGAGGGGGGTCTCAACACAGGTGCAGGTCGCTCCCAAGTCTCCTATTCATCCAGAAAATCACACCACTGCCAGTGAAGGGCCCTCCTCCTCAAGGCCACCCCCAAACAGAGGGCAACAGTCATGCTGCCCCTTGCCTTCATCTCTTAGGACCCACCTCGTCCGTTTTGAGCTATAGCACACCCCTCAGTCCCAGCAGACTCCTTGGTAAAATAGGAATGATATCCTTACCTCGCCAAATTATTATGGAGATTAAATGGGCTAATATATATTAAAAACCCTTATAAATTACAAAACACCATATAAGGTAAGGTATGATTAATTATCCCTTCTGTTGTGTTTTGTAAGCTTTTTTAAAAAAATCATCAGACTAATGACACAATAATGGCTTACCATTTAGTTGCTTACATATACCAGGCCCTGTTACCTTACTTCCTCTCCATATAAAGGCTTTGTGGGAGGTCACTCAGCTGGTACAACTCAGCTCAGCCACTTACTAGTTTTTGTGAGGCTGGGCAGTTCCTTTATATCTCAGTTCCCCAGGCACAAGACGAGAATCCTGCCAGAGGACCCTTCTCCAGGTGCTGTGTGGATTAGAGGTATCAGTATATGTAAAGCACATAGTAACTACCTAAGTGTTTAGTGCCTCATCTCCTTCATTTGTACGTGGACCAACCATGACTGAATCAGATCCTCTTGTTTCTACAAACCGTTCATGCTGTGGCACTTACTAAGGTCTGTAATCTGGGAAGAGCTGACATATCTCTGTGCATTATGTGATTAAAAGTGTCTCAAAGGGCAGGGGCCGTGCTTCTCCCTCTTCATGTTAAGCGTGGTGCCTGGCACACAATGTTAATAACTAACACGCATGGCATTGAATTAGAAAGACTGTGGCTCTCTTCCATGACTGCTGGTCTCGCCAGCCTTGATCTGGATGTGGTCCCAGGGCAGGCGGTTCCTGGGGCAGCGAAGCAGGAAGGCGGAGAAGGGCGGTGGGAGAAATGCTGATGGAAAAAAGAACAAATGCTCAGGAGCTGGAGCTGAGACATCTTTTTCCCCTCAAGCACGTGCATCAAAGATCAAGGGATAGATCCCTGTTGGTGGAATGAGAGGGTTAATAAACTGAAAACAGAAACTAGGAGGGCCTTTTTAGACTTTTGTTCTGGAGAGCTAAAGGGTCAAACGTGGAGTGGAGAAGAGGAAACAAGAACGGGATGTTCAAGACTTTTGAGTTTTAGGAAGACTCCAAGTGATGAGGGGGGAAGACCCTCCTAGGCTAACGGAGCAGTGTACGTACCTCCCGTGCCAGTTACCGAGCTCCTGCCTCCCAGCTCCGAGTCCACCTCCCTGCTCCGCTTCAAGAGGATGGCTGGGCTCTGCAAACTGCATCTCCGGAGGGAGGCAGGAGGCAGGAGCAGGACCCAGCTCCCCCGGCTGCTTCCTGCTGTCAGGCCCCAGCAGCGCAGCTTGGGCACCACTGTGATGCTGGCCCTCGTGGCAGTGGCCGAATCCACAGTGCAGCTTTTCCAACGCCTGCAGAACCAGCCTCACGGGACCCTCCCCAGCGATGGGTCCCAGTCCCTCCTCTGGACTCAGAGATGCTGCTCTTCCTCCTCTTCTGAGGCCTGGGGGCTCTGCTTTGAAGGACCAAGCTTTTACATCCTAGCAATTCCAACTTCTTTTATTCTCTCTGCCATGGGGGGGGAAGGGGGGGGGCTGCTTCCTGCAATTGCTATACCTGCAAAACCTCAGTGTTGTCCTTTTGACTTGTTTAGTTACCTCTCTCATAGGTATGATTTCTTTAGACTACATTTGTTATAATAATAAAAAATATTATTATATTTATTGGTGTGGTTTCTGTCAAGTGCCTAAACCCTGACTGATTATACACACAAAGGAAGGAAGGGAGAAAGAGATTTACCAAAGCTGTGGTCCCCGATATCACTCCAGAGTTGAATAAACTTAGAAATAAGATTCAGGATAACCAATTCGCAATATAAGTCTAAATAAAGAAATGAAAACCAAAGAAAGTTCTAAAAGCTGCTCACAGAACAACAAAGCTGTTTCCTCGAGCACTGATCCTCTGCTCATGTAGGTACACATCAAAGGTACCACCTATATCTCCTTTTCTAAGAATCAACAAAGAAACCCTCTCCAAGTACCACACCCCACGCTGAAGCACCTCCATCCCTGCAAAGATAAAAGACAACAGACCTGTGACTCTTCTTGTTTCTTCTCATTCCTTCGTCAAATACAACTCAGTGGTATCAGAGGTGAACCAAGCAAGGCGGGGGGGTGAGGTGGGGTGGGAGGGGTAGGGAGATGACAGGGAACAAACCCCTGGAGGGGTTCATGACTCGGGGCAGATGGAACAAGACCAGAGGGACAAGCCACTGTGTGTTTGGCTTGCAGCAAGGACTCCTTTCCAGGATCATCAGCCAGGAGTTTAGCCACAGCTTGTGAGGCCACCTAGTACCCTGAGGGGCCATCAGTAATGGCGTTTCATTCAAAGTGTTTACAACGCTTTCCTGTTACCCTCACTTGACAGGTAATAGGGAGGCAGTCTTTGTTCCTATGGAAAGTGTGAAGAACCTGAATTTGACACCCCAGATAGGAGGTAATTTCTTGGCAGAGGTTTTCAAGGTTCTGAATTTCTTTATCTGCTTATATTTTGGAGAGAAAGGCTGAATAAGGTGGAGGTAAGGGGAGAATACTGGCTCCTCATTTCAATGGGAGGGTGTTGGCAGAGGCCAAGGAGGCCAGGGAGGCCAGGAGGCCAGCTCCTGCGTGGAGGTGCTATGGTGGTGAGACTTCCGAGAGAAATGGCAGAAGAGTGAGCTATAAAACCCTGAACTTCCCTTGAGGTGATACACTTGTTACTTGCTCTCTGTCACGGGGGATTCTGTCTGTGCTGTCTGCCCCTCCTTACTTGTTCTGTGTGCCGCTAATGAACCAGAACCATGTCAGTGCTCAAGAAGGCTTTGGTAGGCTCACCCTTATCCGACTGTGACAAGAAGATAAGGCAGAAAGCAGAGATGAGAGGAGGGAAAGGTCTGGACAGAGGATCTGGGGGCTGAGGCAGAATAGGTGAATAGTGATCAGAATAGTGATCACCAAAGAGGTTGAGCCGTGAACAGTGCAGTGAGGAGGGGCGCAGCCCTGGGCCAGTGTCACGGATGGTCCCTCAAGCTGTCTGTCCAGTACCTGCCTTGTCGCCTTTCTGGGCTCCTCCCACCAAAAGGCAGGGAGTGCTGACTGGGAGTGAAGAGAAGTGAGGGCAGGATATGTCAGTATCAGGGACATTCTTTTTGGCTATTGATTCTGGGTGGCTGAAATATGGGATCCGTTCAGGTGACTGACAAATGCCCTCTTGGTCCTAAAGCACAGACACTAGATAAATCCAATAAACAAAGAAAGAGTCTGTGTGGAGGCCGAGTCTATTTTAGGGATGTCAGGCTGGTGAATTTTCCACTGTTAGATCTCACCACTGTTTCAACCATTTAAAAAATATTACAAGTGAGAATAGAGGTTGGATCTCTTAAAGATTCGAGCCAATCAAAACAAAATGGCACATTTCAGAGAGGCTAGAAAAGGTACACAGAATACAAACGTCTACAAAATGCATTGTCTGCAAACACTTGGGCATTGATCAACCCACCTTTTGTCAGTTTTTTTTTCTTCATTCACTCATTCAACAAATATTTCATGAATATTATGTGTAAGAAACATGAAAGGCACACAACAGACATTAAGATGCAGAACACATTCTTTTTCCCGGGAAATTTGCAAGCTGATAGGCATAGTCAGTATGGGTTGCTATAAATATTTAACTTAAATCTCAGGGAAGTGAGTTTCAGGAATGAGGTACCAACACATGGAAATCCAATGAGCCATCACTGTCAGCTGGGATGTTCCTGAAGGGAGGGGCTATCTGAGCCTGAGGATCAGAATGTGGCATGCGAGGGAGAGAGCAGGGGGTCTTCAGGGCACAAGAAAAATGTCTTCAGCAAAGATATTTTACCAGCAACATCTAAAAGATAAACATATGAGGTTCTTTTAAGTTCCAAAGGCTGAGAAGTAGATGAACTACATTTGGTATGTTGAACCTGAAACTCAATCAGGACGTCTATATGGACAAGGTTAGTGGGAAAGTGGCCTGCCTATCATGAGGAAGAGTGGAGGATTCATGAGAGCAGAAGGCACGTCTCGTGTCTTTGTGGTCCTCCCCCCAGTTTCTAACAGAGTAGTTGCTCAGAGGCATATGTAGACATAACGTATGATTTCTTGTCATAGTCAACCACTCTCTAATGCCAAGAAACTGACTGCTTAGTCTAGGGTCACTCAGTCCCTGGGCTTAACTCCTTCCTATTATGATAGGAAAAGATAGGATTCAGTAGGCAGAGAGGGAAAGATTAGGACCTGAGGTCCCTGGGTGGGGAAAAACACATATTTTGGAACAATGTTGAGAATGTCTGACCACAGCAAACCTCCTCAGGCGTAAGGTTTCTCTTAAGAATGTAACAGATACCCCCTACTCCCCCTCAGGCTCCCCGAAGGAATTTGACAAAAGACCTGACTAAAAATAAGTAGACCATAAAAGGTGTGACCCACAGGAACGGTGTGGCCACAGACTACTCCTCATACACTGGAAAGGAGACAATCAGGAATGGACAACCCAGCACATAGAGCTATGAAGCTGATAAGGGTGGAACCTGAGAAGGAACAAGGGGGAAGAAGGTGGGGGTGACCAGAACCTTACAAAACAAAGGCCTTTGCCTATAGTCTTTGGGCACTCACTTTCAAATGTCCCCTCTCTGTAAAGACAGCTTTCCTGTACTCTTACTTTCTGGTCTTTTTTTTTTTTTTTTAAATTTATTTCTAGGAGAGAGAGAGAGAGAGAGAGAGAGAGCAGGGGGGAGGGTCAGAGAGAGAGGGAGTCACAGACTGAAACAGGCTCCAGGCTCTGAGCTGGCAGTCAGCACAGAGCCCGACGCGGGGCTCGAACCCACGAACCGCGAGATCATGACCCAAGCGAAAGTCGGACGCTTAACCAACTAAGCCACCCAGGTGCCTCTCTTACTTTCTGGTCTTATACTCTAATAAACTCTGCCTACTGCTCATTTTATGTCCAGCTGTTCATTCTTTGAAGAGGTAAGACAACAAACCCTGGGTATTGAGGTAAAAAAAATCTTTCAACACTATTGTTCTTTGGCCTTAGATCTTTCTGTGACTTTTAGATATCTAAATTTCATTTAAGTATGGTATTTTCCTGAAATCCCAGGAAATTAATATACTGTTTGGTTTACAAAGATAAGACAGTGAAGTTTTCTTTATCCAAGTTTCAATGGCATTAACAGCAGTGTTTCCTCATCCATTCTCCAAGTTTCAATAAGCAGAAGTCTGGCTCTATTGTGAAATATAATGTTCCATTTGTGCTTGTTCTCTTAGATCTGTATGTTTTTAATATGTGGCTGATTTGGATAATTTAATGAGCCCAGAGTACATTTTTGAAGCTGATCTTGATGACTGGTTACTAATTTCTCATAGTTAATCCAATTCCCCAGGAATTTCATTCTATGCCTACAATATACACGGCAGAGGTTAAGAAATTTAAAATGAATAAGACATAGCTGCTCTTCAAAGGAGCTTAAAATTCAGTAAAAGAGAAAGCCCAGAAATGTTCATAACAGACATTCTCGGCTATGTGCAAAAGTGAAGCAAAAAATTTACCCGTCCCCCCCTCAAAAAATGAAAGCGCTGACCAGGTTAATACAATTTACAAAGCTATACTTCTATAGACTACTATAATCTGACGTAATAGGCGTTACATATGTGGGGTTTAGCGGGAAAAGAGGGATGTTAGTTCCTCTCCAACCTAAATTCCTATCAGCAGATAATATGCTGGGAATATCATCTCAGAGGGAGGGATGGAGCCGAATGAAGACTGGCACTCCCAGCCTGTTCCTTATCAAACAATGCACATCTCTGTGCCAGGTGACACCGAGGTACAATCCATGGCGAGGATTGACCAGGTGGACACTGGCCATGATCTCATTACCCATGGAGTACATGCCCTGGCCCAGGCACCTGAGCCTCTAACCAACAGAATCTACACTTATGGGGACAGTCTGGCCTAGGTCTCTTCCAAGAGCTCCCCAGAGGGCTCTGATACAAACAGAGTACTAGGAACCACTGCCTTGATCTCATTCACTGCTTCTCTCAGTCTGTAGAAGGGTACTGGTCACACATAAGCCACTCTTCACTATGCCATCTGCCCACACTGAGACCCAAATCCATAGCTCTGTCAACCGTAAATATATGTATTATCCAACATTTTACTGAGCACTTACTATGTGCCAGCACTTGCTAGGTACTGAGCTGAGGACCTTGCATTCATTTTGACATTTAAGCTTCAAAAACAACCTTAGGAGGTAAGTACTATTGGCTTCCCAGTTTACAGACTGATAAATTATAACTTAACAGAAGTTAGGTGGCCTGTTCAAAGTCACACAGCTATTCAGAGTGGAGTCAGACTTGAATCTTATCTGCTTGGCATCAAAGTTTGTGCTTCTAACCCTTAAGATATACCAGCTCATTTATATGTATGAGGCATTCAGTTTTTAAAATGTGTTCTTCATCTATGTACAAAAGGCTATTTGATACATATTTCTCCATAAAATGGAGAAAAGTAAAATACTACTTGGAAGTGATTTACTGAAAGGATATATATTCAGCATCTATTTTCATAGAACGATTTGCTGATTATGTGCACCTAGGTTTAGTGTCTGGAATCTTAACAGGATGCCACTCCTGTTTCCAGAGATGGCATGTTCCAGTGTGCTTCATTTGACACTTCAGGAGTCACTGCAGTAGACTGCTGCAGTCCAGCCCATCTGCAGAGGTGACCGCATTCAGCCTACAAACGAGCAGGTTTGGAAAAACGTGATACTGCTGAGCAAAGCTACAGGATTTTCACTGTTTTCAAAATAAGAGACAATTCTTACACTGTTCTAGAGAAAATTCCTGCCAAAGCCAAACTAGTCTTCCGAGTTCATTCCTTTGATAAGTACGAACTGCACTCCTGCCAGATGAACAGTAATCCCACTATTAATAAGAGTCAATATTTATGGAGCTCTGACTGTGTGCCAGATACTGCCCTAGCGCTTTGTGTGAATCCTCACACCAACTCCTCGCTATAGATGAGAGGATTGAGGCACAGAGATGCTAAGAAGTCTGCCCAAGATTATAGTTACATAACTAGTATCTAACTCTGCTTTTTACAGAATGATAGAACTAGAATTAGCCAGCAGCAGAGCTGGGGTGGGAACCAGGCATGCTAGCTCTAGTTCTTTGGCTCATTACCATGCTCTTCCTATGTATCAGGCACTGTGAGGTTATAAAAGTGAATATGATACGGCACCTCTGCAGGTGGAGAAACACACCAATCAAACAGAGATAGGACAGTGAGAGCCAGTTTCCCAGGTATGTGTAAAGGAGTAACAGTTTGAAGACTAACCTCAAACTGTCAAGAGAAATTATCAAGCAAGGTTCAGTCTGATGAGAGTATGAACTCCTAGAGAATGGTCCCGAGCTGCCCAGCCATGCCGAAGGTGTGAATGTGGAGAAAGGCAGAGAGCAAGAAGCCAGCATGACCTTAGGACACAGCTCTGGCTCTGACCTGAGGGCCTTCCCAGGCTGCTGCAGGGTTCACTGTGCAGGCAGCTGGTCTCCCAAGCCGGGAATCCAGTGGGTACTTGTGAATGAATGGTGATTATTGGGCAGGGAGAACTCTGAGGAAAGCAGGTCCTATCATGAGGAGAGAATCGGTAGGCAGAATCAAGGGGGGGCATTAGTTTAACTAAAACAACAGTCTTCTTTTCTCTTAGCAAGGAGGGCAGATGTCAGGGCAAAGCTCAAAGGTGGGAAAGATGTCAGGGGAGAAAGGAGGCAGTGCCTGCAAGTTTGTTGCTGATGCAGAGGTTGCACAACTGGCAACTCACGGACCAAACATATGTTGTTTTGTATTTTTTTCAACGTTTGTTTAGTTTTGAGAGACAGAGTATGGAAGAGCGAGGGGCAGAGAGAGAGACGGAGACACAGAATACAAAGCAGGTTCCAGGCTCTGAGCTGTCAGCACAGAGCCTGATGTGGGGCTTGAACCCACAAACCGTGAGTCAAAGTCGGATGCTTAACTGACTGAGCCACCCAAGTGCCCCTGTTGTTTTGTGTTTTTAATCTGAATATTTTGTCTACGTTAAAAAAATCAGGAAAATTTACATCATCTGGATTTCTGACTTATCTCTTAAAAATGAGAAGATTTGGCAATGCCAGGCTTGAACCTCCATATGACCACAGCAGCAAGCCCCTTTAGAAGAGGTTGGCATCGCCCTATTGTCCACAACCACTTTTTTACACTGGGCCCCTTACCTTGCCTATGTCCCGATCGAGCCCCCGTGCACATGTGAGTTGCTGACCTGCAGTTTGGATATTAAGAACAGGAGGTAAGAAGACTGCTCTGGGAAGAATTCAGGGCCACACTTCACAGGAAGGGGAGAACTTAAACATGAAGTAACCTGGCAGTTGTCTTAATGGGAGAATAAAAGACCAGAGAGGATAAACATGGGCCAACAAGTGCTTCTAGCTTACCTCCCATCCCACTGTCTCCAAAAGCAGAGTTTTACATGTCTATAGATGGGTTAGTTCATCACTCACATGAAATCCCTCATCTAACAGTATGGATTAAAAACATGTTCTCATTTAACAAGGCTATGAGATAAATATTATTGCCACTTTTTAAAAAATGAGAATATTGAGGATTTGAGAGTTAACTAATTAGCTCAAGGTCACATAACTGAGGTTTGAACATGGGCAGTCCGACTCCAAAGCTCATGAACTTGAGGGAGTCTGGGCATTAGAAGAATACAAATAGATGTGTTCCTTAGAAGGAACACATGGTCAAATAAGTTTGGGAGATGGTAACAAAACAGGCTTTGTGAACCTCCAAGTGAGGGAAGCCATGTCCCCAAGTTTACTTGTGAAACCTTCTTTTGCAAGAAACACAATATGGCATATGCTGTAGTGGACAGGATATGTTCTAGAACCACAAGAACAAAACCTGATAAAAATGGGTTAAGCAGTACAGATCTTTGGAACCAGTCAAATGTTTTGCAAAACTTGTATTTTTGAAAACAACATTCCATTTATAGAAGTCTTTAGCTTATAAACTCACCTTTCCTTCGCTAACCTGAAATCTCCTCCCTTGAAATACATCTGGTTGTTTTGATTCTATTAATCTGCATGTCTATTAAAACCCATTCTAACACATCTATAACAGGAAGGTTATAAAAAAATAATCTTACACATACAGGATATTTTGACATTTAATGTTTTACTTCAATTCTACCTTTGTGAAATAGAAATCATTGCTTCTCATTTTAAAGATGAAGAAAATGAAGCCCAAAGAGGTTAAACGAACTGACAATAGTCATAAAGCTATCAAGTAAGTGTCTGTTAACCCATTCTTCCACTGAAGCACATCACAAAGTACCGCCAGATGTCAATGTATTCATTAAACATTAATCACGTTTTTATGCTGAATGTATTTTGTTTTCTTATTTATCAGTCATTTTGACATTAGTCATCTAGTTAAGTCACACAGTTCCCAGTTAGCCACACATTTTGATTAACTCCATTCCTCAACCATGGTGGTTTACAGAGAATATATTATAATGCGGCTTAGTCATATTATGACTACTAGGACTTTAATATATCAAGGAGCCAAACCTAAAGACCAATAGCCTGTAAGAAAGAAATGTGGAAGGTTATTTTTATTCTACAAAAAAGTAAATATTTATTTTACCCAAAAATCTAAAGATCTGTAGCACCAATGTTTTGCCATGAAAAAGAATATGGGAAGAAGGGTATTACAATAATAAAAATAATGCATTTTTCTTCTCTCTGCTGCCTCTTGTCATTTAGTTTCCATGTAACCTAATTCTTATTCCGATCAGAGGAGAAGGAACTGGAAACCAGGATTTTATTAACACCATCGATATCTACCCACGCTCAGGCACATGCACAAACACACTCCTCTGGTTTCTAATTATGCATTTTACAGATGAGCTTCGCGAGGTGCTCTCCCTGCAGATGATGAATAAAGTAGCTTTTGTTTTTAGAGATTTATTTCAAAGACCTCTTCATTAAATGCTATTTGGGGGCAGATACATATCTATGGAAGGTTTGAAAGAAACATGCTGATAAAATAACCATCAAGGAAATGTGCCTCTGACAGAACCTAAGACAATCTCTCTCCAAAGGACACACTTAAAATACTACACACACACACACACACACACACACCAGGGAGGAAGAAGTTTATTACGAAGAGGTCTTTAAAGGCTCTTCTAAAATATCTGAAATTCCTACAGAGAGAGTAATAAGCACTTAAAGATATGGCTGGAAAATGGATGGCTGCTTGTTTGCTTGGCTAGTGGAGGAGAGGGGAGATGATGATATTACAAAAACTGCCCCATTTTTTTTTTTTTTTGAGAGTCTGGTAAATTCTGCTATTTCTGTCCTACAGCTTGGATGAATGGCTTTAGGAAAGTATGAGGAAAGGAGGAAGAAGAACTCTGATAAGGGGTGCCATAAACAGCCAGAGAGGAGGGCCTGACCCCGCCTCTAACTTCCCACCTAGACAGGCAGAATTTCTGGGCAGCCCCAGCACCCTCACCTGAGCACTCAAGGCAGGTGGGGGGAAAGGAGGCCATAAAGGAGGGGAGCTATACCGGACAGCTGTTCCAAAACAGAAATGAACATATTTCCTGGGAAAATGCATCTTTCTGCTTTTGAATTCTACCACAAATTGGATGAAAAGAGCCATGTAACCCTGAGGCAGTAGCAGCCCCACATTTAGGGCCACAAAAGAGAACTCATCCAACACAGGCTTCCCTGGTGAAAATGGCTATTTGCCTGTGCTAGGGCCAGACCAAACTACAGGGTTATCACATGTACTCATTAGGGGCATGAACCAGATGCCCACATTCAAACCTGGCTCCACTACCTGCAGAGTATGTGGCTGTGGCCCTGTTATATGTCCTTTCCGGGTCTCAGATGCATCATCTGTAAAATGGGGTTATTAAAACAGTACTTAAAAGATGTAAACATAAGGGGCCTAGACCAGCACCTGGAAGTATGATATAAGGATCTGTTAAACAAATAACTAACTCTAATTGTAAATACAGGATAGTGAGCCAGCTGGTTTCTGTTACTGAACGATTTATTAATAACGTAAATGACATCCACGTTTCACTGGAAGAGTTTAAGTTGTCATTCAAATGAAATCCCTTGGAAGTAGAACAGTCTTCCTTCATTTTATAAGTGGAGAAACTGAGGCACCAAGGGGACATACTCAGACATTATGATTCTTCTGCATGTCATGCCATCCTTCTCATGTGGCTGTCTCCATGGCAGGTGTTTAACACCAAAGGGGGTCTGAACTGGATTTCTTGAGGTCTGAGACCTCACTGGAAATATCAGAGAGCTGGAAATAGTCTTTATTTTAATTCCATGCCTTTTACAGATTGTAATTGTTGAGGAAGGACAGTGATAAATTTGGCATGCTGAACCATTTCATTTTTACAATGGTTTTTTTTTTTTAAAGCATGGGAATTCTGTAGTGGGTATGAGGAACATTTGTTCACTGGTAAGATGCTTGTGTAAAGAGTGTCACTGGGCTAATGATGAATGAGTGAGGGCTGGAAAACACCAGACACTGCAGCCATTTATTTCCTAAACTCCATCAGGCTGTGGCTAGGCTGTCTTTTAATCTGTATGTGAGCTTCACTGGATACTCTGCTTTGAAAAAATTCAAGCCACTAAAAAGAAGCCGGTATACTATATCACAGACTCTGCAGGGCTGAACACTCTTACGTCAGCAATGACATCATAAACTTCATTATTCTGTGACTTACACTTTTCACAGAAAGGACCCTCCAAATTTGCTGAAAGACAGTGCAAAAATGTTTTTTACTGTAACTTCGGTAAAGGTCATTTTTTTTCCCCAAATGACGGAAATCTGATTAAAAGTTAGCCCAGTTCTGGAGTTCTCCATCATTATACATGCACATACTCAGACTACCTGGTAGCAGAGGCCCTGACACAAATGATCACACTGAACCATGTGGAACTGCTAATGACTGAGTGTTGTGACTCCCCTAAAAGCAATTTCATAGGGTTCGATCTGAGAGTTGTGTTACTTAGGACAGATTTCAACATTCTGTAAATGTCAGTTTCTTCCTCTATAAAACGGAGATACTCCTAGTACTCTGAGGTACTTTCATAAAGATTATATAAAATATATGAAAAGTACTTAGCATAGTCACTGCGGGGACATTAATGCTTATTAAAGGTCATTCACTATTCGTAGTAAGAATATGAGCACCCTTCACAGGGTCAGTCTGAACTGGAAGTACCTTACTGGCATCATGTAAAGTGCATCGGGAAGTACGCACCCAGCAACATCAGCAGAAGCCGCCATGCACCCATGAGCCCCAGCGGGACTTCTAACCATGTCCTTCTTTCTTCTCTGTCCCTATTCTGCATTAATGGCAGTGGCAGTCTTCACAAAGCAGCTGTCAGCTGCAGGAATCAGAGCAAATAAGCACGCCCCTCCTCTCGCACACACCTGGCGGGGCGACTGCCTGCACGCCATGCCGAGAAACGGTGCCCTGTGGGACACGGTTCAGCAACAAAACTGGCTGCTGCTTTGGCAGCAGACTAGCAGACTGGACAGATGACTGACTTCTTCTGTTTTTCTAATAAAAAGCAAAACAGACCTACATAAAAGCTTTCTGAGATCCACTTTTCTACTGACCATGGTCCACCCTAATTACTCCTTGCTTTTTATTTGTTTTAACTTTCTTTTGTATTCTTAGTCACGAGAGCACTTGCATGTTTCTGAAATAGTTTCTTGTGCATTGGTTTTCTCTCACCAGCTACATTGGGCACTTTCTGAGGCAGGAGCCATCCCCATTGCTGGACATACACCAGGCTCTCAATAAATCGCTGGTGAATAATTGATGTTGTAAATCCAGTGATGAATATGGCTCCTCCCCTCTATCATCCTGCACACTTTTAGGCTGCAAAGCTTCAAAACAAAACCCGTGTTCGGTTGTGGCTTCCTGTAAACTGTGCCATGCTGCTGTGATTCCAAAGACTTGACTTAATAATTTATACACAGCGAGAGGTAACTTTCTAGAACCAGTGAACAGACAACTTTCCCAACGGTTCTGTTCATCCTTTATACTAAACAAATGTGGTTCCGGCAATCTAGGTTCTTCATTAAGTGCACATATAGGCAGATACTGAATATATCTATGAATCTTCACAGAGATAGAAACTAGTCCTCTACCTGGAAGTGAAGAGGACTACCTGGCACCCTGAGGGTGAAGTCCTTTCCTGGAAAATAGCTTTCTCGATGTGCACATCGCGCAGAATGGTCTCCAGAAGTACACTGATAGTTTACGTCTTTCCAGCACTGTCCATCCAGTACCACTCCTGCACACAAAGGGATTTCACATGCAAAGTCTCCATTATTCCTGTCATGTAAGGTGGTAGTGGGTGGATATTATGCCCATTTCACAGAAGCAACTGAAGTTTAGAAAGCTTATGTATGTGGTGCAGAGCTGCACTGTGGACAATGCTACTGGACATTTGGGTATCTAGGCTTTCGACAGGTGGAGCTACTAGCACAGGGCCACTTAGTGTCTGCGTGGTTGTCTTCCTGGACTACAACAGAGTAGAAACATCTTGTAGGCTTCGTTTTGTCAAATGAAAAATGGGGATAACACAACCCAGAAAACCAAAATGTCTTCAACTGAAATTCCACCCTTTCTTCCTAACGGCCCTATGTCTGGCAGAGAAAAAGAAGATGAAACCAAGGCTGAAAAAACCCAAAAACAAACAAAAAAAGCAAAGACAAAGAAAGAAAGGATGAGTACTGGATCTCAAATGGGAGATGAATATTTTTAAAAAACTTTTATTTCTAAGTAGATTTGCAGGTATATGTAAGTCTTACTTTCATCATCAGTGTGTGACAATGCTGTCATGGTGATTACTTATCTGTTTGCAGAAAAGAAATAACCATAGAGAAATCATCCGTGACTCAACGAGACACATGGTGCTATTCCCGGGCTATCAGGTGCAGACCCTCCCCCCCCCCCCCCCCAAACAGGACATAAAGAATGTCTGAATGGGCAAAACAAAAGCAATGGCTTAGGGGGAAAAACAGCTTGGGCTCTCTGCTGAACCCAGAGAAAAGGCATTAAGATCTCTATTTTTTTCCTTTTTGTGGGTAAAGTCATTCTGGTAAAAAGTAAGAGCTCTCAAAAAAAATTTTTTTTAAGTGCGCCTGAGTGGCTCAGTTGGTTAACTGTTTAACTTTGGCTCAGGTCATAATCTCATAGCTTGTGGGTTAGAGCCCCAGGTCAGGCTCTGTGCTGACAGCATTCAGCCTGGAACCTGCTTCATTCTGTGTCTCCCTTTTTCTCTGCCCCTCCCCGACTTGTGTGCGCACGCTCTCTCTCTCTGAAAAATAAATAAACATTAAAAACTTTTCTTTTTCATACATTTGCTCTTACCTTAAAGTAGATACAAGTAACTTTTAACAGGGCCCTAACAAAAGGTTTTTGTACACAAGCAGTTTATAAATTCATTTAAATACATTATCTAAGGGGCTCCTGGGTGGCTCAGTCAGTCGAGCGGCCAACTTCTACTCAGGTCATGATCTCACGGTTAGTGAGTTTGAACCCCGCACTGGGCTTGTTGCGTCCAGTGCAGAGCTCACTTCAGATCCTCTCTCCCAATCTCTTTCTGCCCCTCCCCTGCTCTCTCTCACTCTCAAAAATAAATAAACATTTAAAAAAATACATTATTTAATATACTAACATGGACATTTACAGCTCTAATTGTTAAGACTTACATAACATTATATGTTAGGCATTGTGCTAAGGATTTTACATATTTAAACTGATCCTGACAACAACATTACCCTATAGGTAGAAACTGATGTTATTCCCATTTTATAGATGAGAAAACAAGCCCAGAAAAATCTTTGTGTATGTATGTATGTATCTTTGTGTGTGTAGTATGTGTGTCTATGTGTATATATACATATACACACCTACAAGTACATAGGAGAATCGGGGATTATCCCAGCAGTCTGACTGTAGAGGTCATGCCTTACCACTGATTTGTTTATCTTTATATATTACTTCTAAATAGCTTTTTTTTTTAATTGAAAAGGTAATGGAGTCACTTCTCCCCACACTGTGCATGCAGGTTTCTTTACAGCCATGTGCACATGGAGTGAAAGGCAGGGCTTTGTTTGAGCCCTGTCTCACCACTGTCCAGAGTTGCCTCCCCAGGGTGATGGACGCTCTGCCCAGTGAGAACGAGCCACTGCCCGGACTGCCATTGACAGGCTGGGGAGGAGGAGTGCTGGGACCCTGGCTG
The DNA here is from genome assembly GCF_003009895.1 of Hyaena hyaena. Lineage (NCBI taxonomy): Eukaryota > Metazoa > Chordata > Mammalia > Carnivora > Hyaenidae > Hyaena > Hyaena hyaena. The sequence continues at coordinate 716,486 of NW_024081222.1, read as the reverse complement.
AATACTCACTCTTGGACATGGGCACCAAACGTGCTGAGGAAGAAGATGCTGGGCAGCCACCAGAGGACTTAACCAATATTTATGTCTGTAAATGGAATGGGTGTTATCAGATTTCAGGAAACAGCAACTGAGACTAACAGCTGCAAGAGAATTCCATGAAAGATACAGTGCACGTTATCTTTTCCTCCAAAGCTACTGCAAGATATTAATTAGTAGACTCTGCCTTCTAGATTTATGCTTAACAAAAGGCTCCATAGTTTTGCTTTCTTATAGATTTAGCAAGCAGTTTAATGGAAAAAGTGAATGTAATTCAATCTTTCAGAAATGACTGTGAAGAAAAAATATATATATTAAATCTCATCAAGTTCAAAGACATATTCCAGGCTCATCTCATATTCTCCCTTCTCTGACCATGGATTCAGTTTTATTCTACAAAGAATGCTGCTTCCTTTTAGGGAAGGATAGTGTTTAGAAAGTAAAATCTGAGTACCAGGTCTGCTCACTGCTATTGCTGTCTCACTGCTTCTAGGCCCTCACAGTAGGCAGAGCTAGGGAGGGGAAATGCACATGTGCATGCGCATAGGCATGCGCTCTCTCTCTCTCTCTCTCTCTCTCTCTCACACACACACAATTTACATTAACTATCTAAAACCATGAGTTGATACCAATACCTCTAATTCGAATCTAGCAACCAGTGTTCACTGTTGCCTTTCCTTTTCTCATATCTATTCTTCCTTTCTTCAACAGTGAGAAAGCTGACTCTCATTATTCTCAGTATTATTGACCCCTTTGCTCAAGCTAGAAAAGAAGAGTTTCAGAATTATTCACCCATAGTGTTATATATTAAAAAAAGACTCCAGTGACTAAAGTTCAACATTTTTTCAGCCTTTTTCTTTGGTAAAATATTCATACGGTGAAATGTATAAGTTGTAAATTACATTCTTAGAACCAGCTATCAAGATACAGGACATTTCTAATCACCCCAGGTAATCTAAAAGTTGTCTAAGAATCACAGGGCCATATCAACAGGACATAGGAGGCAGCCTCAAGTGCCAAATCTGGGAAAACGAGAGGTTCAAAATAAAAAAAAAAAAATTGAGTAAGGGACTGAAATTCATTGGATAAAATAATAAACAAGTCCTTTTTATATGCATAACTGAATGAATGAATGAATAAATGGGTGAAATTTTGATGAGACACAGAGATTCAGAGTATCACCCCATAAATAATTTACTTACTACTTACAAAGAGAAAAATAGTAACTTTCTGGTTAGAGAAACATGGTGGGCATTACCTTAACCTAGTAATCAGAGATCACCACTAATATGAGGTCAAATGGACATTGTGTTCCTCCTGATACCACACACTGAGAAGGACCAAACATGTCAACTGTGGTCTTCCTGTGAAAAATACACAATTTGAATCCAATCGTGAGGAAATTTTGGACAATTCAAACTGAAGCCTGTTCTACTACACAACTTGTTTGTACTTTTCAAAGAATGTCAAGGCCAAGAAACATAAACAGGGGCACCTGGGTGGCTCAGTTCATTAAGCTTCGGCTCATGTCATGATCTCACTGTTCATGGGTTTGAGCCCCATATCAGGCTCTGTTCTGACAGCTCAGAGTCTGGAGCCTGCTTTGGATTCTGTCCCCATCTCTCTATGTTCCTCCCACACTTACACTGCCTCTTTCTCTCAAAAATAAATAAACGTAAAAAAATTATAAAAAAAAAAGAAACATAAACAAAGGCTGAGAAATTATTCCTGACTTAAGGTGACTAAAGAGATCTGACAACTAAATGCAAATATTAATTGTATTGAATGCTGGACCAGGAAAAAAATGGCAATAAAAAACATTATTGGGAAGGCTGACAAAATCTGAGTATGGGCTGTTGAATCAACATGAAATTTCCTGACTTTATTAACTATACTGTGGTTATGTACCAAAAAGTTCTTGTTCTTAGAAAATACAGGTTATAATACATTTAGGTGGAAAGGGCATGTGCAGGCTATTTGATCTCAAACCAGAGGGTGTATATACCTGTGTGTACATATACACACTTGTATACACATCAACACTATTCAATCCTCATTATGTATCTCATAAAAGATACATATACATATGTGCTTATTATTCAGGTTCTGTATCTGCCAATGTACCTACTCTCTACAACATATGTGTCCCGAAGTCAATACCTGCAGCATTTTCATGGCCATTTGCAGATGTGAGCGGAGTGTTGCCCCATGCACATGTTCCTAGCCAAGGCTGAACAAAGTTACACTGCTGTCCTGGTCCAGCTCTCATACTGTAAACAAGTGTCCTTTTGGGAGTCTATTTAGTGCCATGCTTTTGCTATTTCTGTGCTTTTTGTGGGTGGTTTTGCTGTTTAAAATAGCCCCCAAGTGCAAGGCTAAAATGCTTTCTAGGGTTCCTAAGTGCAAGAAGGCTGTGATGTGCCTTTTGGAGAAAATCATGAACTACCTAAGCTTTGTTGAGGCAGGAGAACAGTGCTGTTGGTCATGAGTTCAATGTTTATAAAACAACTATAGATTAAATAAGGTATCTTAAGCAGAAATACAGATAAAACAAGGTAATGCAAGGATAAGTTGATGACAATGTTGTGACCAGAGGCTGGTAGGAATGTGATCCTTTATTTTCCCAAGAGCTGCAGTTTGCTATTTGATGTTCAAGGTGAGTTTACAGAACACGACTACCACATATAATGAGAATCAACTGTATATACACATACAATTGGTCTGTGTACAGGGTCTTGGAGTGTTTCTCATACAATTCTTATAACTATTCCTTAAATTTGAATTGGTATGAAAATTAAAAGTCACCAAAAAATCACAGCACATAGAAAACAGCCAAAAATCTAATACATGCACATAGCTAATAAGTCAAATGTTATAAAAGGGCATTTAATAAAAATGAAGTCTCCCCCAACCTAGACCTCTAGTCTCTTCCTCTCCACAAATGCAATCACTCTTAAGAGTTTATGTATTTGGGCTGTGTGGGTGGCACAGTTGGTTGAATGTCCAACTCTTGATTTCAGCTCAGGTCATGATCCCACAGTCCTGGGATGGAGCCCTGCATTGGGCTCCAGGCTCAGCATGGAGCCTTCTTAAGATTCCCTTTCCCCCTGTGCTCCTCTCCTGCTCTTGTGCTCCCTTTCTAGAAAACAAACAGATAAGACAAAACAAACCAACAAACAAAAACTGGAAAAAAAAGTTTACGTATTCCTCCAGGGTTTTTTTGTGAATACTCAAAGGGCATATATTTTTATTCTTTAAATCCACATGGGAGCATACTATAGCTACTGTTTTTTAATTATTTTTAATGTTTATTTATTATCCTGAGAGAGAGAGACAGAGTGCGAGTAGGGGAGGGGTAGAGAGAGAGTGATACAGAATCTGAAGCAGGCTCCAGACTCTGAACTGTCAGCACAGAGCCCGACGTGGGGCTTGAACCCACGAGCCACGGTGAGATCATGACCTGAGCTGAAGTTGGACCCTCAAACCTACTTGAGCCACCCAGGCACACCTGGTTTTCATTTTTATACAGAGCTACCTACTCTTCTTCATTGCAACATAGTATTTCTTTCACAAACAGTCCATAATTTATATAACCAGTCTCTTCTAGATGGAGGTATAGGTTGTTCTCAGCATTCTACTACAAATATTATTGTTCCAAACATTACACCTATTTTGGGCAAGATATTGTCCTTATGATTTTAAAAAGGTAGCTGAGAAGTACGTGCAATTAACAGATGCACTACTGAGATACAAATGCTGCTGTCGAAGCACCACTGGGAAAAGCTTGTCTGCCTTTACCGTGTAACATTTCTCCTACTGTCACCATTATTTTAGCTGGCAGCTACATTTAGTCACAGACTACAGAAAGCACACTTTAACTGAAAATGCTCTGCTTCCTTTATATCATTCACGGAACATTACTGGATGGTGCTGTTGGCCTGCAAACTGTGCTAGTGTCCCAGAGAAAATCTGCACCGGGTACTGAAGATAAGTGGAATAAGACTGGACCCATTGCACTTAGGGGTCTTCTAAGCCCAGAGGCAGGGAAAAGATAGGACCAACCACTGCAAAAGTAGAAAGTGCTATAAGAAAGTGCCCAGTATGGAGAAGACACTTACATTTTGTTGAATGGTTACTGAATAAACAAAGCGCTTAGTGGAAAACTAAAGTAAAGGAGGGGAGGGAACGTGTAGGGAAGGGAGAACAGAGTGGGTGTAACGTCTGATCATGGCCTAAATGGTGAGCAGCAGAACACAGAGAGGGAAAGTTCAAGCTCTGGAGCCAGAGGGCCAGGGTGCCAAATCCAGAGTCCAGTTCTATCAGCTCTAAGACTCTCTAAACTTCAGACACTTCACTGCAATAGGGGGATATAAAGATAACAGCATCTATGCCAGATGGCTGGGATTAAATAAAATTATACAAACTGAGAGACAGATAAACACACACAGGTACATAATGAGAAAGGGGGAAGAGAGGGAAGGCTAGCTTAGCCCATGGTCAGCACGCAATAAAAGCTACCTGTTGTTTCCAGCAACAGAAATGGGAGGGCAGGGGCCTTTCGAACAGAAGCAGTGGAATAAAGCATGACTATAATCTCAGTGAGGGCGGGGACTGTCTTGGTCACAGACCCAGTGGCTGAATGCAGAGCGTGGTCACAACAGACTCAACAAGGAGTCGTGCAATCAATGTTAACTAAAGAATGACTGATTCGGAGAAAATAAGTCCTATGGAGCATCAGAAAGAGGGCAGGAGGGAGGCAGGGGCAGGAGACACGATAGGAAGGGACAATTTGTGAACAGGTTGGACACCATGTAAAGAGTTCAGGATCCAACCTCTAAACAATGGGGAACCAGTGAAAGTGTTAAAACAAGACAGTGACATCATGATACATGGATGATGGCTGGGAAGGGGAAGAACCCAGAGTCATGGGAACCAGGTCAGTGGTTGTTATGACAACGTTGGCTAGAGGTTCTCATAGGGCTAGGCACATGAGAATCACTGGGAGCATGTTAAGCAGCAGATTTCTGGATCCCGTTCTGAAAGATTTTGGCTACGTAGATCTAGAAGGGATAGAGGACTATTAAAACAACAACAACAACAACAACAACAACAACAACAACACAGAAATGGAGAAGAGGGAAGATGAGGGATTCCATGCAAGATGGCCTTGCTTTTTCCAGGGATAAAATGAGGTTATTTGTTAAAGGTGAGGGTTGAAAGAGGCTGTGGCACAGATCCAGGACTCCCAGTAAGAGGCTGGACATTTGCAGAGGGGTTAATCAGCTCTGTTCTGCTAATGCTTTGTAAGGCATGTTCCATGTGGAAACAACATGTTCAAGCGGGAAACAGGTGAATCTCGGGCTTAACACAGAACAGGGGTTTGCCTATATGGCTTGGCAGAAGTGGGGGATGTTGGTGAGAGAACAGTGGAAGCAGCTGACCTCAGGCTCCATCTGGGTGGAGTAAGAAGTGACATCTGGGGGAGGCAGGCAGAATGGGCAACAGCCACAGGGTGAAGAGGAGGCCAAAGGGGAAGAATTGGTAGAAATGCAGGGGTCAGAGGGCAGAAGGACAGAGGATCAAGGCAAGAGAGATGTGCCACAAAAGACCAGGGACTAGAGGACCCAGATGTGGCTGTGAAGTAAATCTGAGGTGGAAGTGCTTTTTATTTGATTCATAGAAGGCCAACTGACTGTGGCACCTGGGAATTGCTCCTAGGAGGTAGAGAGAAAACCCGGATGGGGGTCAGAACTGCCAGTTGACCAGGAGGGTGGTCAGATGATGGCAAGGGGAGTGGGAAGGGTGTTATGACCAGAGGGCTCCAGATTCAGTCATCTCTGAAAGTGCTGAATAGGGAATTCGAATCAGGGTCTCATGGTGCCCTCTTGTTAACCTCTGAGGCTTTGAGGGCAGGCAGGATTCCCTACGTGCTTCCTTACATGAGTCAACAATCTTCCCTATAATTATCATTATCTATTATTATTTAATAGCTATGGAAGCATTTAAACCATTTTGAAACAAAGGCATTATACCCACATGTCACAAAACAGGCATGAATTAAATCAGACCAAAATGAAATCGACACGTGTTTATATTAATGCAGGCCTACCCCGGGTACTTGTACACACTCTTATAGGTTCTCCTCTGATTACAATAAAACTAATTAGTTAATAAATAATGTTGGAGGCTCTACCTCATTTGTTCAGTGTCCAAGTTCAATTTACATACTAATGGCTGCACACTTGCCTTTAATAGATACAGTATGTGAAAGTAAGTATAATAAATGAATAACCGTTTAAGTGTAAAGTTAGCACATCTTCATGAGAAATCTGAAAAAATCAAACAGCCAGTGAATCTATTTATTTCTTCTATATCATGAAATAAAGCTAATCACCGGATGAGATGATAAATGGGAGTTATTTCAGAGTGGCATAGTAATGAAGGTGCCTCTTCCACAAAGAAGTGTGCAGACACTGGTGGAAAGAATAATTTACTCATCGGGCTTGATCTCTGTGGATTTGAACTCGAAAGGCCCAGCTGCAAGGACAGTGCAGATATGTTCCGATTCCAGATGTGCTCCTGACCTGTCGACAGCCTTTCTCATCCTAGTTCTAGAATCTATTAAACAAGCAGCTTCTCCCTTCAGGATCCACATTGAGGCTCCATACTGAAACCGCTTTCTTCGATGCCGAATTAGCCAATTAACAAAGTGTATTCTCCATTCTATCTTTTCTCTTTTAAAAGGTTAAGTGGCACAGAACAATTTTCTGTGCAGTACGTGTGCAGCTAACAAGGTGATAATTGGGAAATTGGGTGAGAAGGAAAAAAAAAAACCGTATAAAGCTAGAAATCCCCAGTGTCTGGGAAGAGGGCAACTGAATTACCTTTAAAAGATGCAAAAGTTAATGGTAATACACTGCTAAAGAAGCAAACTGAAGTCCACAAAAGTAAAAAAGGAGATGCTGGGATTTTAATCATTCCACTGGAATTCAGCGGGCATACCATAATATTCCAGATTGTTGAAGCTTTAAATGAACAATGCAAGTCAACCTTCGGTCTCCTCTCTTCTCACTTCCTCACACATTACAGAGATCTCCCAAATATTCAAATGTGGATGGCATTTATTAGATTATTTGATTCTAATTTCCTTTTCCTTTTCAATCTTTGGTCAAGAAAAAAATATTTTCTGCTTACCATACAGAAATATTCCAGAAGAAATCTCCAAAAGCTGAAAACTGCCGTGATTTTTTCTTTGTGTGTGTGTAATAATTTAATGTTGGCCTTCTATGATGATGAGCATTTCTGTAACTGCCCTAAGCAACGGTTCATGAGCCTGCAGCAGGCACCACAGAAGAACTGTACACCTGCCCCAGCAGGCCCTCCTCTGTCCCCGCCCCACCTGTTACTGTGGTCCTCTGACCTGAAGGAAACTTAACCTGTGGATTTGCTGGCCTTCGCACTCTGTCCTGAGTCAACTCCCCAGCACGAACCCGGGTGCTTGCTCACCAAATTCATCTCACTTGGTAATGATGGGCATACCCCCTGTCACCTGGTTATTATTAAAAATAGTTTTTTTTGTTTTTCTTTTTAAAAAACTCAAGATAGTAAGAAAATGTAGAGGTCGCTTTTGGGAACCAATTTGAACAATGGAAACCTGAATAAGGTAGAAGGGCCCACAGTGACTGAATTCAGTCCCCTGGCTGAACACAAACAGGCCCATTAGGTGACCCACTTCAAAATATCCATAAGCCCTAGCTGACTAGTGGGTTACTTCCCCTGGGCACAGGTGCCAAAGAAGGAAAATTCCATACTTCCCATACCTCCTCACCTTCCCCCTTTAACTACAGCTCCCACCCACTGCCCAGTGGCAGATAGTCTCTGCTTTTTGTCCTGTCCACCACTTCCTTGTGTGTATTCAATAAACTTCCATCTCCTTTGTTCTGCCTGGGGTGAATTCTTTCACCACCCACACTGCTGGCTTCCGCTGGATGGGGGTACCCCAGATTTGGTGGCCCCCATCTGATCAGGAGAGATCCCACAGAAAATATTACAAAGGACTTTATGCCAATACATTTGAAAGTTATATGAAACAAATTCCTAGGAAAAGAAATACAATTTATCAAAATTGACGCAAAATAAAACAAAATCTGAATAGCCTAAGAACTATTAAGAAATCTAATCTGTGGTTGGGGCGCCTGAGTGGCTCAGTCAGTTGAGCGTCAGACTTTGGCTCGGGTCATGATCTCATGGTTTGTGGGTTTGAGCCCTGCCTCAGGCTCTGTGCTGAATGCTTGCTCAGAGCCTGGAGCCTGTGTCGCATTCTGTGTCTCCTTCTTTCTCTGCCCCTTGCCCGCTCACGTCTTACTCTGTCTCTCAAAAATAAATAAATGTAAAAAAAAAATTAAAAAAAAAGAAATCTAATCTGTGGTTAAAAACTTCCAAAAAAGAAAACTCTAGGTCTAGATAATTTCACTGATAAATTGGATCAGACACTTAAGAAAGAAATAATGTCAATCTTCAAAATATTCTCTCAGAAAACATAAAACAAAAACACTTCCAAATTAGTTTTATGATAGCATAGTCTTAACATCAAAAACTGATAAAACCATAAGAAACAGAAAACTATTTCATCCCTCAACACAAATTTAGAATCCTAAACAAATATTTGCAAATCAAATCCAGAAATCTATTAAAAAGACCATATATTCCAACCATATTCATTTCAGGACTAAAAGGCTTTAACCTGCAAAAAACAATCACTATATGTCACTATATTAACAGAATAAAGCCAAAATATTATGGGATTGGTTCTCAATATATGGATGAAATATAAATTTACATAATTCTAAATAATCGAAATATATAAATATCCAATTTATTGATAAATCTTTAGTCATTTATGATAAAAGCTCTTAGCAAACTTGAAATGGGAGGAAACATCTCTTGTTTGATAAAAGGCTTTACAAAAAAAAACTAACAGCAACCACTTTAAATATACCACTTTAAATATACACTTCAAAACTTTTGACATCATATATTGGATTTGGTTTTAGTTTTACATTACCATAGTTCATTTAGCTTAATCTCCCCAATTCAATCTACTCCAGTGAGAAACTAAGAATCACTCCTGGTAAAATGACGATTTCAAAGTCAGTCAGCTAGCAAACTGCTTTTCGCAATTAGATTTACAAATCCCTTGGAATTCACTTGTTGATAATTAGGAACGTGGGGTCAAGTTCCATGTTTTCCATATGGACACTCAATCTTCCCTGCTCCACTTGCACAAAAGGCTACTCTGGTCTGTCTGTCCCATAGAGCAGGTGTGTTTCTGGGCTACTCTCTGCATTCTGGGGGCCTGTGTCTACCCTGCCTGAGTGTCACCATCTCAATCACTGTAGCTTTTAAAAGAATTTGACATCAGATTAAGCAAAGGCTTTCACTTTGGTTGTCTGGCTATTCCTGGTCCTCTGTATTTCCATACACATTTTAGAATCCACTCATCAAATTTCTCATAAAATCTCTCTGAATTTCTACTTTTTAACTATTTTGGCCACTTAATATGCATTTTGAAACAACCCTACAAACTGTTTTGAACTTACATATGTAACGTGAGAATGGTAAACATCAAACTGAAGTCAGGGTCACCTCTGCGTAGGACGGCAGGAAGGAGAATGTCATCGGGGAGGGCTAGGTATATCAACTGCATTTCTATGTTTTCACCCTTTCAAAGAAATCTGTGGTAAAACCTTAGCGTTTTTGAGAGAAGCTGGCAGCAGCTTAGCTGGGAAGAGGGCACACAGTCCTATGTTATTAGCAAATCAAATCAATAAATAGATGTATGTTTAGAATAGTCTGTCATTTTAAAAACAAATAAAAATAAATATAATATACCTACTTGGTTCTCAAAATGCAGTTAACCTGGAGTTCAAAATCTGCCAAATGGGCTCTACAGAGGTCATGTATTTATCATTCACTATCTTTTGTAGTGAATTGAGGCCCATAATTGTAATTTATAACTCTCACAGGGAGGCCCTTTAGAAAATAAATTCTTCCCTCATACTGAAAGAAAACATTTGATTCATTCCTCAGCCAAGTGAGAGGAAGAATAATTAAGCTATCTACTATATAAATTACTGCTTACTTTAACCATTCTTCATTTTCAAGATCACAAGATTACACATAACAAAATGCCAACGTAAAAGGCACAAAGTTTGAAAAGCTGAAGTAATTCTCAATTCTTTATCTAAACACAGGCTTACTGTAAATCCTAACATTTCAGATGAACCCAAATGCTCCTCTTACCCTTTAAGTAAAGGAGCAGAGATCAACTGATGCTCTAATTGCATCAGTGAAGAGATTTGTTTTTCCTATTGCACAGGATGAGATGAATTAAAGACACAGAACAACCACATTTACCTTTCTTGACTAAGAATTCAGTAAGGTAATTACTTGGATTTAATTTGGTCCCAAGAACATTAATATATATCTTGAATTTTCCATTTGAATTGGCTCTAGTCAACACTTGTTGGATATGCCATAGTGACCCTGATTTCCTATACTCAATCTGAAATACAGCCACACATGCCCACGAATGCCATCCAGTTGTTCTATCAAGAGTAGGTGCAGCATATTCTAGGCAAAAGGAACATTTCACATTTGACCCAGGATCAAACTCTAAGGGATGATTTCAAGCATTAGCCAGCATAAGGTAGGTTATAGGCTGGAATAGCTTTTCTAGCTGCCTTATCATCCCATTTCATAAGTGACTGTTTATTCATAGAAATAGCTGTGGTAATAAAAGAGCATTGCCTATAGGGCCTAATTGTATGCATCTGGTAGTGAAATAACACAGAAGAATAAGCCTTATTGACATGAGATCAGTATTTTTTTTCCCTCTTTTTTTTTTTTTGTGGCTCTAGACTGTGTTTTATTTATTTTATTTTTATTTTTTAGATTTCTTTTTTTTTGGTTTTATTTTATTTATTTATTTATTTATTTATTTACAAATAGTTTATTGTCAACTTGGTTTCCATATAACACCCAGTGCTCATCCCCACAAGTGCCCTCCTCCATGCCCATCTCCCCCCTACCCCCCACACCCATCAGTCCTCAGTTTGTTCTCAGCATTCAAGAGTCTCTCATGGTTTGCCTCTCTCCCTCTCCCCCACTATTTCCCCCTTCTTCTCACCCATGGTCCTCCTAATCCTCTTATACGTGCAAACATATGATATTTGTCCTTCTCTGCCTGACTTATTTTGCTCAGCATAACACCCTCAAGGTCCATCCATGTTGCTACACATGGCCATGTAGTATTCCATCGTATAGATAAACCACATCTTCTTGATCCATTCGTCCGTTGATGGACCATTAGGCTCTTTCCATGTTTTGGCTATGAGCTCAGTATTAATATCAGAAAACAGCAAGTTACCATCATGGACCATTCCAACTGCCTTTAAAATGAGGTGAAGAGACTCTGCTGAGGACTTCTGGAAGACTCTTCCTCACACTTAAAAAAGGAAACAAAAGTGTTCTGTTTTCTGCTTCTGGACCTTGTTGTATGAAGGCAGGCTCTGTGCTCCTGCACCATCCTTCAAATCTGAGGGGTAAAAGTGTTCAAGGTTCTAGAGCCCTGGCATCACTGAGGGCTATCTGCTGTTGTTCTTATTTTAACTACCGTGACTTGGGTTTTTCATGGTTGAAGGCAGAAACATCCCTAATTCAATCCTGTAACAATCACTCCTCGTATTCAGACCTGGGACAAAAAAAAACCCACTGACTGACTCATCCTTGTTTAATTAACATTTTCTTTTTTCCTATGACAATTCCTTCAAAACTGCATTTGATTTTGGTCTCTATTCTGATGATTTCCTCTTAAAACTATATATTTTTCTCTATAATTGACAAATCAAAATTACATATACTTAAGGTATATAATGTGATGATTTGAAATATACATAGGATTTATATATATATATATAATGAAATATTTAGTTTTCATTATATATATAAAATAAAGCATTTACTAGAGCTGTAACTTTTAACTTTATGATCCATCAACTATTAGTATTCAGTTTAGAGGATTCTGTTCAGTACTAACGTACCCTTCAGTTTCCAGAGATAGAAACACCAAAACCTCCTCTAGTCAGATAATTCCCAAAATATATTGCACATAATTTGTCGGATTTTATGGATGTTGGCAAGATTTAAAGTCTAATGTGTTATCTATAAATAGGAAGTTCTTGTATATTTCCAAGGTTAATAGTGAATAAAATGTAATGTGGATATTGAGTGTGTGTACATGTAAAGGTCACATAACACCCATCCTTCTAATCTACACTATATGAAAGCTGTGGAAGAAGAAACGGAAGGGCTCATTCTTTTTTTTTTTTTTAAAGTGCCTCAAACCAAAAAAAAAAAAATTGTGGTAGTACTTTTTGAAATATGTAAATGTATCAAAAGACCTCTGCCTTAACAAAAGCAAAAAACAGTCAAAAATCCACAGGTCTCTGATGATAGAGGGGCCACAGGCCAGAAGATTCCATTGACTACAGGTCAATGAAACATTCTTGCATCACATGAGTAGGGTTATCTAATACTAATGTTGGCAAAGCAAGCTAAAGATGGGAATTATGGGCAGGCCTACAGCTGTCACACTGAGAATAGGGTGTTTCACAGTTGTTACAGTGATGGTGGTAATAGTAATAGTGGTGGTGGTAAAAATAAGAATAATAGTTAATCTGGATGAAACGCTTACTATGTGATAGGCTCTAATACAAATGCTTTACATATAAGGACCATAATCATTCCCAAAACAAACCTGCACATTCTCTTGCTCACTGCATCTCTCCTCATTTTGCAGTCAATGATGATTACAGAGCACATACAAAAGGTTCTATAGATGGTCAGCACCCCCACTTCTTCCTCTACCTCTATTATAGGCATAGCTCCCAGATATTACAGGTTCAGTTCAGGGTGCCCATAATAAAACAAATATCACAATAAAGCAAGTCAAATAAATTTTTTGGTTTCTCCATGCATATAAAAGTTATGTTTATACTATAAGTAGCCTATTAAATATGCAAAAGCATTATGTCTTAAAAAACAATGTATATGCTTAATTAAAAAATATTTTATTGCTAACCATCCTCTGAGCTTTCAGTGAACTGTAATCTTTTTGCTGATGGAGGGTCTTATCTCCATGCTGATGGCTATTGATTGAATAGGGTGGTGGTTGCTGAAGGTGGGGTGGCTGTAGCAATTTCTTAAAATAAGACATCAATGAAGTTGGCCACATTGATTGACTATTCCTTTCACAAATGGTTTCTCTGTAGCTTGTGATACTATTTAATAGCACCCACAGAACTTCTTTCAAAATTGTGGAGTCCATCTTATCAAACCCTACCAATTGCTTTATCAACTAAGTTTATGTGATATTCTAAATCCTTTGTTGTCATTTCAACAATCCTCACAGCATCTTGACCAGGAGTAGATGTCATCTCAGGAAACCATTTTCTTTGTTCATCCATAAAAAGGAACTCTTCATCTGTTCAAGTTCGATCACAAGATTGCAACAATTCAGGCACATCTTCAGGCTCCACTTTTAATGCCAGTTTTTTGGCTGTTTCCACTCAATCTGCAGTTATGTCCTCCACTTAAGTACTAAACCCCTCCAAAGTCATCCAAGCGAGTGGGAATCAACTTCTCCCAATATTCTGTTCATGTCGATGTTTTGACCTTTTCCCATGAATCATGCCTACTCTTAATGGCATCTGGGATGGTGAATCCTTTCCAGAACATTTTCAATAAAGTTTGCCCAGATCCATTAGAGGAATCACTGCTGCAGCTAGAGCCTTACTACATGTATTTATTTTTTAATGTTTATTTACTTTTGAGAAAGAGAGAGCATGAGTTGGGGACGGGCAGAGAGAGACGGGGGGACAGAAGATCTGAGGCAGGCTCTGTGCTGATAGCAGAGAGCCTGATGGCAGGGCTTGAACTCACAAACTATGAGATCACAACCTGAGCTGAAGTTGGACTCGTAACCAACTGAGGCACCCAGGTGCCCCACAAAATGTATTTCTTAAATAACAATACTTGAAAGTCAAAATTACTCCTTGATCCATGAGCTGCAGAATGAATGCTGTGTTAGGCATAACAAAGACAACATTAACCTCATCGTACGTCTCCATCACAGCTGTTGGGTGACCAGGTGCATTGCCAATGAATAGGAATATTTTGAAAAAGATCTTTTTGAACAGTAGGTCTCAAGAGAGGTCTTTAAATATTCAGTAAACCACGTCGTAAACAGATGTGCTGTCATCCAGCACTGTTGTAACATTTACAGAGCACAGGCAGAATAGTTCAGCATAATTCTTAAAGGTCTGAGGATTTTTGGATCAGTAAATGAGCATCAGCTTCAACTTCAAGTCACCAGCTGCATTAGCCCCTAACAAGAAAGTCAGCTTGTATTTTGAAGCTTTGAAAGCAGGCACTGACTTCTCCTCTCTAGCTATGCAAGTCCTAGATGGCATCTTTCTCCATCAGATGGCTGTTTGGTCTACACTGAAAATCTGTTGTGTAGTGTAGGCACCTTCATTAATTATCTTAGCTAGATTCTCTGGATAGCTTGCTACAGCCTCTATATTAGCACTTGCTACTTTATGCTTTGCACTTTGATATTAAGGAGATGGCTTCTTTCCTTAAGTCTCTGCTAGCTTCAAACTTTTCTTCTGCAGCTTCCTCACCTCACTCAGCCTTCACAGAATTGAAGAGTTAGGGCCATGCCCTGAATTAGGCTTTGGCTTCAGGGAATGTTGTGTCTGGTTACCTTTCATCTGGATTACTAAAACTTTCTCCATGTCAGCAATCAGGTGGTTTGCGTTTCTTATCATTCATGCATTCACTGGAGTAGCACTTTTAATTTCCTTCAAGAATTTTTCTTTCCATTCACAACTTGGCTAACTGTTTGGGGCTAGAGGCCTAGCTTTTGGCCTGTCTCAGCATTCAACATGCCTTCCTCACTAAGCGTCATCATTTCTCACTTGTTTTAAAGTGAGGGATGTGTAACTCTTCTTTTTACTTGAACACACAGAGACCACTATAGGGTGATTAACTGGTCTGATTTCAATATTGTTGTGTCTCAGGGAATAGGAAGGCCCAAAGAAAGGGAGATGGGGGACCATCTGGTTGGTGGAGCAGTCAGAACACAAACATTTTTTAAATTAAGTTCACGGTCTTTTTTTTTTTTTTAATGTTTTATTTATTTCTAGGAGAGAGAGAGAGAGACAGAGTGAGCAGGGGAGGGTCAGAGAGAGAGGGAGTCACAGACTGAAATAGGCTCCAGGCTCTGAGCTGGCAGTCAGCACAGAGCCCGACGTGGGGCCCGAACCCACGAACCGCGAGATCATGACCTAAGCGAAAGTCGGACGCTTAACCGACTAAGCCACCCAGGCGCCCCTTAAGTTCACTGTCTTATATGGGCATGACTGGTGGTGCCCCCAAACATTTCTGTCAGTAATATCAAAGATCATTGACCACAGATCACCTAAGGAATATAATGATAATGAAAACGTTTGAAATATTGCAAGAATTACCAATATGTGACACAGAGACACAAAGTGAGCAAATGTTACTGGAAAAATGGAGCCAATAGACTTATTTGACACAGGGTTGCCACAAACCTTTATTTTGTAAAATATGCTGTATCTGTGATTTGCAATAAAATGGAGCACAAGAAGATGAGGTATGCCTACAGTTTCTTCTCGGATAAACATCCCTTTTCTAGAAAAAGAACAATAGTTATGTGATTTCTCTGTGTATGTGAGTTGAGAAAAAATGCACATGGAAATGGTGAAAAACTGAGAGATCCATAATTTCATTGTAACACAACGAAGCTGATAGGATTCTCACAGCTGGATTTACTTGGGAATAGAATGAAGAAAGTCTGCATCATCCTGCATTAAGTCTCTATCAGACAAAATTTATGATAATGACAGTAGAACCAGATCTAGGAGCTAGTCCAAGCCATGGAGATTAGCAAGTAATCACAGCTCAAGTCCTAATACAATTCTGGAGAGACATGGAGGGATTTCGAGAATTAAACTAGCAAAAAAGGATTAAAAAAAAAAGAAGAAGAAAATTTTGGGCTCCACATGCATTGGTCAGTGTCAGCAAAATTCTACCTGCTCCATTACAGTTCTTCTATATTATTTTACCATTATCTTTGATAATTCAGTCTCTTTTTCCAGACTGGAAACAACTTGATGTCAGGAACTGTCAACTTCATCTAACTGATTCCAGAACAGTGTTTTGGTCTAGGGACAACAGAGTTCACTAGTTCAGTATCAGGAGCTTGCTGGAGTCAGCTGCAGACAAAATCCCAGCTCAGTCACTTACTACTAGAGTCCTTATGGTTGAGTTACTTGGTGGTTCCAAGCCTCAGTTTCATCACCTATATAATCAGTTTATAGTACCCACCCCATTAACTGTAATGGATGAAAGCTATAATATTGCAAAATATTTAGTCCAGTGGCATACACAGAGCACTCAACAAATAGCAAATATTATAAGCTATTTAACAAATTAATGTACATGTGGGCCACCGAGCTATGATTGCTGGAAGACATCAATAAGGGAAGATGGTTGACCCTAGCCTTTAGAAACTCCCAGCCTTCATATAACCCAGCACCCTCCACTGATACTTGGTACTACAGGGAGAGCAAGGACAAACTGTGACACATGTTCCCATAGGAGTCTATCCATGATTGACCTCAGAGATGACTTTCACAGTCAAGGTCCTGTTCATGCCTGCACCACCTTCTGTGTACATTCAGGCTCATCCTTCACATCTTGGATTCTATGTTTTCTAACTTAAATACTGACACTTTCTCTTCATAAATCGCTTAAAGCACACAAACAAATCTCTGACTAGAGCATAATGTTTTAAATTCGCATTTAAACCATGTGAGATTATTTATAGGCTCCTTTCATTGACAAATACAATGAATGAAAGAGATGGATGAATGAATGAGAGGGGAGACAGAAAGGAAGAAAGGAGGGAGGAAAGACATAAGGGAAGGGAAAAAAAGAAAGGAAGGGAAGGGTAGAGAAAGGAAGGTAGGAAGGAAGGAACGAATGAAGGAAGAGAAGAAAATAGAAGGAAAGGAAGAAGGCAGGAAGGCCTTTGGCCAGTCATAAGAACAAAAGTGTTACAGTACTCCAACGGAAATCTATGGTAACAAAATGGAAGGCAAGAAGAAAGAGGAGTTTCAAGTTCTGCGCAAAGGAATTTGTTGTAATAGTTATACTAAACTGAAATTTAGAATGCATCAGAGGAGGAAGTGAGTTTAACCACCTGGTCACACTATCTTACTTTATCATCTCATTTTACAGATGAGGCTGAAGCTCTGACAAGTAAGATGACTTTGTCCAACATTTCACAGTTGCAGAATGTGGTCCATGGATCACTGCCATCGGCATCGCCTGATAATCTGTTAGAAATGCAGACTCTCAGGCCCCATGTTAGCTCTACTAAATCAGAATCTGAGCTTTAATAAGATCCTTGGGTGATGTGTCTGAACACTGAAGTCTGAGAAGCATTAGCGCAAGCAGCTTGTTACCAATAAGTTAATAACCTGGGTAATTTACTCAATGCTTTATTTTTCTATAAACTATACACCAATCTTTGGATCTGCTAGAAAAATTTAAATCCTTTGGCTGTGAAGAATCAACCTATGGATTTTAAACTCAGGATAGAACTTTAGGAACTGGCTCTTTGAAGCCCTGAATAAGCATGTGCTAACACATAACACACAGTGACCACTCGCCTACCTTTTCCTCATCTGTAAAGTGGGAAGAACAACAGCACCTAAGCTCAAAGGGTTATTAAGAGGACTAAATGAAGGCATGTGAAGTCTTTAGAATAACAGACACAGAGTAAGGCCTCAATGAGCGTTAAGCACTGTGTGTGACTGTTGTTAGCTCTTTCATAGGGTGTACAGGGTGTGGTGCGACAGGCTTGCACGCCACAGCCCATCATTCTCACCTGTTTGACTGCAGTGACACGTGTATGAAGTACTATTCAAGATTACAATAGCCTGTGCCCACAGAAGAGAGCCAATCCAACTCCTTAACTGGATGAAAAAAAAACAACCAACACTGCTGAATTATTTCATCAAATAGGAACTGACCTTGTCAGCAATTATGAACATGCACAGAATTAACAATATTTAAGGAAAATAGATAAATTTTCAATGTTGAATAATGAATGATTTTCAATAAAAAGAATTATTCTGCAGAGAACTAAATACTGAATTCATAATTTAGCGCTGTCTGAAGAATACTCAAAGGATGAACAAAACTCGGCTTGCTGACTTTTTTGCTCAGTGTACTGAAAACAGCAAATTTCACCCAGAGGTGTTGGCAGGTGTACACACAACGAGCACCCAAATGCCAGAGTTGGCACGACAAGGGGTGCTGGAGCACGGGACAGAGATCTCCTGTACAGAATGAGATGACGGTTGTATGATAAAACCACCAGCTTGTTTGTCCACGTACTTCAAGCACTGATCCAGATTGGGGAAAGAGAGCTACAATAGACAAAGCATGTAACTCAAACCATGTAAAATAGAAACTGAAAATCAAAATCACATTATAAGCTGAGTTTCTTACTTACTAGACACGCACAATGGTGTGAAGGTATTCAGGAAAGAGTGGTACTGAGGGCCTTGGGTTATACAAATCAGACCACCGCTAGCCGCTACAAGAGAGCCATCATGGTGAGATGGATAGATGGATTTATAAGACCATGGACACTATGTGGAGGGAGATGCCAGAGAAGCTGAGAGCCTAAACCGTAAAGTTGGATGGCCTGAAGGGAGATGAAAGAAAAGGAATTTCTGCCTCCTGCCAGCCCTGCACAATACAATTCCCAAATGGCTCCCAGATTTCCCAGCCAGAAAAGCAACACACTCAACAGCTGCCAGCAGAACTTCTTCCCACGTTTCCTCCCCTCCCCTCAGGGGGAAGAGTCTTGCATAGTATTATGATCATGTTAAATATAATTCTTAAGACAGGCCAACAGTATTAAGTGACAAAATGAGTCTCATTCCTCTCATAATAAACATGACTGTTCCACACCAATAGATAAAAACTGCTAACACTCTGGTACTGTCTGTATCACTCATATCTAAACACAAAATCTGCTCTATTATACCTGCCATGATGAAAATGAAATATATAAAGGTATACATGGCACGTTGAATAATGAAGAAGCCCATGTCCCAAGCCCTGGAACCCATGAACATGTTACCTTACATTCAAAAAGAACTTAACAGGGGCTCCTGGGTAGCTCAGTTGGTTAAGCATCTGACTCTTGATTTTGGCTCAGGTCATGATTTCACAGTTCTGGGGTTCGAGTCCCACATCCGGCTCTGCACTGACAGTGGAAAGCATATTTGGGATTCTCTTTCTCCCTCTCTGTCTGCCCTTCCCCTAAGTGTACTCTGTCTCTCTCAAAATAAACAAACAAACATAAAAAAAGAGAACAGATGTGATTAAGAAAGGATCTTGGAGTGTGCTGATTACCTTGAATGATCTTGGTGGACCCCATGTAATCACAAGGGTCCTTTTCTTTTCTTGTAAGATAAAATTTCAGAGATGATGTGACCAGAGAGGGAAGGGGAGGGGAAAAGCAATGTGGGAGGCAGCCATGATGCAAGAATGAGAACAGCCTGACACACTTTCACAGGCAAGGAAACATTCCCCCGCCCCCTGCTCCCCGCCTTGAGCCGCCAGGGGAACCGGCCCCATGGACACCTCTGTTTTAGCCCAATCTCTGACTGATTCTGTATTTCTGACCTCTCGAACTATAAAATAAGAAAGGACACTGTTTTAAGCTGCTATGTTTGTGGTAATTTATTATGCCAGTAATAGGGAGCTAACACAGAATATAATCAATAAATACTAATTATAACTGAATAATTAGGAAACAGTTCTCTGTGACCTATAATTTACAAAGTATTTTATAGTTTTCAGTGATCAAACCCTAACTGTTCATCAGAAGTTCTTAAGTTTATTACACAAAGACAGCCCATTTAAATCATATTATAGTGTAAGTATGCACACGTTGATTTTGAAATCTGAAAGCAGAAGAAATTACAAAAAGAGACATGTAATACAAGAAACCTAGAGTCTGTTCCTGGATATCTTGGGATCTCCTAAGGGATGACAGTTAAAGTGCACTTAGGTTGGACCTAAGCCACTCACTTATGGCAGCATCTGTGTTAGTCACCTGTTTGCGTCCCACCAGTGTTGTGCACATGGCTCTGTACAGTGTTGGCTGGTGCTCCATCAATGTTTGCCAATTAAATAAATGACTGAAAAAATGAAAAGCTGAATGAGAAAACTTACACCCTTAGCCAGGTTTTACTTTTGATCTTTTAAATGGAGCTTTATTCCAAATTAACCTAGGAGGACTTGGTGCTAGAATAAAAATAAACAGCTTACTTAAAAAAAAAAAAACAAGTTTTTAAAAAGGCCTTTAAAGATGAAACCAAATGTAAATAAATTGCAGAAGATTTTTCTACTTCTGGTTAGGAGCCAAAAGGTCACAGAAAACGATCGGCCCCACTGTAGTGATGAAAAAACAATAAATTTAGAGATCTTATTTGTTGTACAAGATATTGAGGAGATGTGGACACATGTCTAATTGAACAGAAGTCTGTCTCCACAGGGAGATAAGCCCTTCTGAGGTGGACAGGCATTGATAGATACTTTCCCCACTGGTGATGAGTGGCCAGATGAACTGGCCTGCTTTTGGTAAGAAAATCTTGCTGGAATAAGGAATAAGCCAAACTTTTCTCAGCCAAGCACTGGTAGGTGTAGAGGACTGGAAAGTGGGGGATGGCTAGCGAGCCCTCACTGCCAGCCAATGCTCCTTCCTAATACTTTTGCATGGCAGCCACTGGTGGTGGAAGAAGCTGGCAACTGGGGTAAATTAGAGAGACTGCATCTCACGTGCATAGATCCCAAAGTGTGCTGCGGGGCCAGATCTCACCACTAAGGGGATGGAAGATGTGAAATGTAGTTCAACTCCTGATTAGAATGAAGAGATCTGAAACCAACTTGACAATAAACTATTTGTAAAAAAAAAAAAAAAAAAAAAAGAATGAAGAGATCTGGCCTAGTCACCGTTGCTGCCTGACAGGGGAAAGGACAAGGACAAGGCTTGCTGAGGATGCATACTACCTACTGTGGCTTCTTTGTTCTTTTATATACAGTATGAAGAGTGAGACACATGAAAAATCAGGAAAAATGTGACCCATAACTAAGAAGAAACAAAAAGAATAAAAGGAGAACAACAGGTAACAAAATGGTTGGAATTAACAGGACCCAAAAACAACTATAATGGGGGCACCTGGGTGGGTCAGTCAGTTAAGTTTCTGATTTCGGCTCAGGTCATGATCTCATGGTTTGTGAGTTCAAGCCCCATGTTAGGCTCTGTGCTGACAGCTCAGAAGCCTGGAGCCTGCTTTGGATTCTGTGTCTCCCTCTCTCTCTGCCCTTCCCCTGCTTGCACATGTGCATGTTCTCTCTCTCTCAAAAATAAGTAAACATTAAAAAAATTTAAAAAAACTATTATGAAGATGCTAAAGAATTTAAGGTAAAATGTACAAAATGGGTGAGAAGATGAAGAACCCACCAGAGTAATAGAAGCTCTAAAACAGCAGCAAATAGAAATTGTAGAACTGATAAGTACAATATGAATTCAGTGGAGGGGCTTAATGGCTAGGCGGACAAGATAGAAAAGGCTGGTAAACCCTAAGATAAGGAATAAAAAATATCCAAAATAAAGCACAGAGGGAAAAAAATCGATAATAAAAAAGCACACCCTGAAAATCAGAGTACTATGGCATAACTTCAAATGGTCTGACACACATGTAGTTGTAGCCTGAAAAGAAAAGAAAGAATAGAGTATAATTGTTGGAAAAGATATTAGATGAGGGTTTCAAAGATGGCTGAAAAGATATTAATCTGACACAGTGAAGCCCCAAGCAGGAAAACAGAAAATCACCATTGGGAAAACTGCTGAAAACCAGAGTAAAAAGATAAAGACAATGGAATGACATGTTTCAAGAGCTGAAAGAAAAACACGCACACGCACACACATGCACACACACACACACACGCACACACACACACACACACACAAACTGGCAACCTAGACACCTATATTCAAAGAAAATATTCCTAAAAAGTAGAAGTGAAATAAAGGCATTTCCAAACAACCAACCTGAGCACATTCATGCTGCATTACAGGAAAATATTAAAGGAAGTTCTCTAGACCGAAGGGAAATGACCACAGAGAAAAACGAAGATCGGCAGAAAGGAATGATCAGCGGGTTAAGTATCAAGGGAGATATAAAACCACATTGTTTTAAATCTCTTTAAAAAGACAATTGGCTATTTGAAGCAAATAGAGTGACATACTATGGAATTATAATACATGGAGAAATAAAATAACAATAATAATATAAAAATCAGGTGGAGTAAACAAAATGACACTGTTGAAGGATGTTTAATGTCTCATGAAGTTGTGTAATAGCTACCCATAGTAAAGGGTGATGCATTAATTATGCATATTGTAATCTAGAATAGCCACTAAAATATAATACAAAATGATGAAACTAAATAGTAACAGGAGTAATAAAATGGAATGTAAGAAAAACCAAACCAAAAAATACAAATCCTAAGTTTCCAAATAAAGAAATGAAGAAGAGAAGGGGGAAATGAGGGAAGAAATAAAAAATGGTAGAATTAAGCCCAAGAATATCCCATGTAATTATAGTAAATGTAAGATGTATTCAACACTCCAATTAAATAAAAAGATCCAGCTCTATGCAGTGTTCAAGAGACACTTTTAAGGACATAGAGTGAAAATAAAAGGATGAAATAGACACACATTGCAAATACTAACCACAAGAAAGCCATGTGTCTCTACTAGTAACAGAAAAACTAAACTTTAAGATGGCTATTTCATAATGATAAAAGGGTCATTAACAAAGCCTAAAGTTCATTCTTTGCTCAGTCTTTTTCTTCTGTATACAACTTCCGACGGTTTATGAACCTCTTCCTGTGTTTATGGACCTCTATTTAAAACTTATTTTCAAATTCACGTTACTTTTAATTTTGACAAGTTTTAAGTGCATGAACTCTTCAATTCTTAAAAATCATTATTATTGTTAATATTTGATTCTTACAAGTCATGTTACCTGAAATTTCACCTTCTGGTTGATATCTGACACACGGAACTGCTTCAGGAAACGTTCATCCTCACTCCAGAAGAGGCGGATATCAGGGATGTCATAGAGGATCATGGCTAGTCTTTCCAATCCCAGGCCAAAAGCCCAACCGATCCGATCTTGAGCACCAGCTACAATAGGAAAACAAAACACAACTGATTTAAAAAATATAAAGACTACAGGGTGCCTCAGTCTGCTGAGCATCCAACTCTTGATTTCGGCTCAGGTCATTGTCCCAGGGTTATGGGGTCGAGCCCTGCATCAGGCTTCATGCTGAGCATGGAGTCTGAGTAAGATCTCTCCCTCTGCGTCACTTCCTTTCTTGGAGTGTGCTCTCTCTCTCTCAAATAAAAAATTTAAAAATATATATAAAGACTTCGCAGGTGCATCCTACTTGTGGGTAACTAAACAGTAACACTGGCTGTGAGACTACTAGCGGGCAAGGCACTGGGAAGGGACAGGGAGACATCCCCAAGTCCCTCATCTTACGTTTCTTGTGCTCCTTACATCCCTTACTTCCATCCCTGAGGCACTCTGGAGTCACACTGCCTCTAATGTTGCCTTTCATTTTTTATTATATTCTAAGCACTTTACGCCCTGCTTCCTGCCTCTGAGAAACAATTTTTCAGTAATCCTTTGTTTGCCCTGATTCAAATTTAGCCTAGTATGTTTAGAGCGAGAGGAAAAAAAAGGAGGCATCTGTCCCTACGTAGCTTACTAAATGGGTGGGTATGTTGGAAGCATGCCATTATGGACTGTTAATATTCAGAAAAATCCCTCAATTTTGTTAAAACAACTTTTACCCTAGTAAGAGCTACCTCAGTAATGCAGGGAGATCAAGAGACAAGGTGGAATGCTTATTTAGTACCACTCATTCCAAAAGTAAAGTGTGTTGTTCACATTATGGCAATGCCATGAACTCAAAGGGTTTATTTGGCTTACCTGACACAGACTAAGACCAAAGACTTCACACCCACTGTGTGAAGAAGGCAAGAGAGCAAGTCATACTACTGGAAAAGCTATGGAAAGGGCTCATGAAAGGAACATAATTTCAACTAGACATTAAGGGTGTCTGGATCCTGGGCAGGCTGCAATGACCTTAAGATTTCACTCCTGTCATACGTGCCCTGTGTAAATCCCTCCCTTTGAGTGCAGGTGGCCCTGGGAACAGGATGGGATTTCAGCCCTGTGATTAGGTTACTTTATATGCGAGTCCATCTGAGCAAACCAGAGAGCCTCTCCTGTTGGCCCAGGAGAAATGAGCTGACATGTAGTGAGAGGGCCATGTGGCTAGAACCTGAGGCAAGCCTCTAAAAGCTGGGGGAGGCGCTGGCAGTCAGCAGGAAATGGGACCCTAACTCCTACAATCATAAGGAAATGAATTCTCCCAACAGCATGAATGAGCTGAGAGGAGGACCAGAACCCCAGAAGAGCACACAGCCGTGCTGACCCCTTGGCTTCTACCCATGAAGACCCTGAGCAGAGGCCCTAGCCAATCTGCGCCTGGACTTCTGATGCAAGGAAACTATGACATAATAAATTCATTTGGTTTCAATCCATTAGGGATGACATTAATTTGTTACCAGGCAAACAAACAAACAAATAAACAAAAAACCCTAATACGTATCCAAAATGTGGAGAAAGGTAAAAGAAAATTCCAGACTGAAGGAACATCTTCAAATAGCAGAAGGGTAGCAGTGTAGCATGGAAGGGTTAGGAGTGGATTCTGGGAACAGAGAAGGTTCAAGGTTGAGCCAGATAGGACACTTCAGAGAGGATCTATTTCTGGCCAGGTGCTCCCACCTCCATTATTTATAAATAAAACAACAAGTATAAACATGTAAGAGAAGTGAGGCAGAAGTATGAGCCTCTTCAAATGGTCTGTTTAAAAGCTGAATGAATTAAAATAACCAAAATGAGGTCACAGAAGAAAAAGATATGAAAAGAGAATGGCTCAGTAGCGAGAGGGAAGGTGTATGAGAAAGAAAAGCCAGTGGTTCGTTGAGTGCACCTATTCCTGAATAAAAATGAACATTCAAGTGAGGAGGAGGAGGGAAGGGGGATATTCAGCCTCACAGACAGTGGGGTCATGAACATTATGCACAACCCTTGACCCAGTGGTCACATGCCAAATGGAGCAGCTGAAGAGTGAGGGAAATATTTTAGAATAATTCATATGGATTCAGGAGACCTGAAAAATAGATTGGTAACTAATTAAAGACATGAAATTTAAGATAACCATGACAGACTTTTTAAATCTACTTAAAGAAGAATTTTCATTGCTTTAAGTATGTGTGTGTGTGTTTGTTTGTTTATAGAATGAGCAGAGGAGGGAGAGAGAGAATCCCAAGCAGGCTCCACACTGTCACAGGGCTTGAATGCATGAACCGTGAGATCATGACCTAAGCCTAAATCAGGAGTCAGAGGCTCAGCCAACTGAGCCACACAGGCACCCCAAGAATTTTTATTTCTTTAAAGGGAAAGAAAAAATTACAGTCCTGGTGATGTGGTTCCAGCACATTCTGCAGCATGTAGTCCACGGTCCTGACTCACTGGGGGTTACACTAGATATTTTTACAGTTTGGAAACACATATACATATAAAGATCCTTAAGAATGTTCATACTCGTTATTCTATGATTCTACTCAGGAATTGATACTAAGGAAATGATTCAACAGAAGAAAAATACAAATGAAACAAGATATTCAGCAGTATTACTTTATAAGAGCAAAAACATGGAAACAATCTACATGACCCAAATTAGGGAATGGCTTACAAATTATACTACATTTTAATGCAATCATTAAAAATCATAATTATAGAAAAACAGATTTATATTTAAGTAAGATTATAAGAAATTATGAAAAATATTTATGATAACATGAGTATGTACTATGATACCACCATTTAATATAGGTCCAAATGAGGGTTGTAATGTGGAAAAACAAAAAACAAAACATGATGTTCAAGAATTATAATGGATAATAGTTTTAAAACAATTTCAAAACATTTTCCTATAATTGTTATAGTCATTTAAAGTAAAAAAAAAATAGGTAGCAATGTTAATGCTTCTTTGTGACGGAGGTTTTTTCCTTAATCTTCTCGATTTTATTATCAGTCAAAATTTTAGATATAACCAACTAGCTAGAGCCAATATCTGTAACTGAATAAGTAGTAACAGGTACTTGCTACTTTATAGTAACTACTGCTTATTTAGGGTATTTGATTTAATTTAATATCTAGTCATTTTTTTAGTATCTTATGCTTCTTTCATCTATTACCATCAAGTAGTTCCCCATCCCCTGAAACTTTTTCTAAAGCAAAAACAAGAATATCAGAGTCCTTAAAAGTAGGTAAGAAAATGAGCAATAAACTAATTTTTCAAATTAAACAATTTTTTTAAAATTTATTTTTGAGAGAGAGAGACAGACAGACAGAGTATGAGCAGGGGAGGGGCAGAGAGAAGGAGAGAATCCAAAGCACTCTCTAGGCTCCAAGCTGTCAGCACAGAGCCTGACACAGGGCTCAAACTCACAAACCACAAGATCATTACTTGAGCCGAAGTTAGATGTTCAAGTGACTGAGCCACTCAGGTGCCCCCTCTAATTTTTCAAATGGACAAAGAATATGAAGACATTCATAGAAAGGAAAGATTACCCTTAAGCAAATGAATACTTACTTAAGAAAAATATAAGATGAGAATGTACAAAGTTACCATATTTCATTTACCAGACTGGCAAAAATAAACACTCTGATTCCATACTTTATAGCAAAGCCAAGGGAAAACAAGCACTCACTATACTGCCAGTAGGTTCACAACCGAGTTTTTAAGCTATTGATTTAAGGAGCATAGTATAGCAGTAGCCATCGAATTACAGATGCATGTATTACCTTGTTACTTTATTAGAAAGTACCCTACTTATGGGAAATTAAGACTGTATAAGGCCACTTTCTGGAGTATTGTTTATAAAAGCAAAAGACTGTAAACAACCCAAATGTCCATCACTAGGGAACTGATTAAATAAACTATGCTAAGTCCATACAATGAAATATTATAAAAAGTCTCCAACCAATTTCAAAAACTCAAAGCAGCAGCTATCTGTTTTTATTTTTATTTTTATTTTTAATTTGGGGGTGGATGGGAAAGAACTGTGCAAGTGAAGGACAAGGGTGGGGAGTCTATAGTACTTACTTTTATATAAAGTCTGGCAGATTTTCATTAGTAGATAAATAGAGGAATTTCTTTTCTGCTTATTTTTAAGAGGTTATAAGAAGAACAAAGTATTCCTCTTATGTTACACTGGGGCCAAACTTGCAGGAAAATCATGATTAATAAAAATGGATCTCTATGTCCTCTTTTTATGGACAGAATTGGTCTCTTTAATTTTCTAAGAGGCAATGTATTTCCAAGGCTAGAAAATAAGTATCATCTGTAGGGGTTTCAAAAACAACCACAAATTTCTTCTACCCTTTGCCTTCAATCTCAGTGGGTTGTAATGGCTTCAACCAATTGAGTATGGGGGAAGTGACACTATGTGACTTCCAAGGTCACATCAAAATAGCCACACAACTAATGCTTGGTTTTCTTGGAATGCTCGCTCTCCACACACCCTCCTTCACAATTCTCTCTCTAGAATATTCTCTCTTAGAACCCAGCTGCCATGCTCTGAGAAGGAAGTAACACAGAGAGACCATGTGTAGGCGCTCGAGTGGACAGTTTTAGGTGAGTCCAGCTTTTAAGCCATCCTGGCACCGATGGTGGGTATGTCAGTAAAGAAGACTCAAGAGGGTGCCAGCCCTAGCCCTCTATATCACCTCAGCTGTTTAATCTTCCCAAGGCTCCAGCCACTGTGGATGAGAGACAAACTATCTCCACTGTGTGCTGCCCATATTTGTGACCACAGAATAATAAAATGGCGGTTCTCTTAGGCCATTAAGTTTGGAGTGGTTTGTTATTCAACAAAAGATAACCAGACACTGCCCTTGTTAAATCATCTGGGTTTTGCTTTCTATTGCAAACACTTCCCATATGGGTAAACTAAGGCTAACTGAACTGCTGATAAAAGTTCATACATTTGAGATATAAGAATCATGTGTATAACAACTAGATAGGGTTTCACATAGAAGATACCAGGAATTAAGCTTAAAATAAGATGAATCCACTATACTATAGCACATCATATACATCATAATATTATGTCTTAATATCACATCTTATCCAAAGCCCATGCCACCACCAATCATTCACTGCACTGCTTATCCTACATAGAAACAAAACAGTCCTAAGCCAAAGCTATCCAATTCTCCTCTCCAAACCAACTGCTGCTTTTCATCTTATTTTTTGACCTCATGATGAATGGGGTCATCATCCATCTAGTTAGTTAAGGCAAAAACCTGGGAATAAACTAACTTAAAACACTACCTTATTTCAGATAGAGAGCTTTAAATTATATCTCAAAATTTCTCTCAAAACCATCCCTTCATTCTAGTCCAATTGTTGCCTTCAATAAACTTGTCCCTTCAATTTGTGCCTTCAATAAACATCTCTTACCTGAACTATTCCAAGAAACTCCTAAGTAATCACTGTCTGTCTCCCTATTTGGTCCATCTATGATAGTGCTGCCAAGTCTCTTTCTAAAATATAAATCTGGACACTGTCACAGTAGATATATGTAAGGATAAGACAATGAATGACTCATCTCCAAGAGAGCCATATTTGTTCTTATTTTTATTTTGCATTGTCTTTCGAAAACATAAAAATAAAAACCTTAAAATTGTCCCACAGATTCCCATTCACTATAACAAAACTTGAATATTCACGGAACTTCAAGATTAGATGTGCAAGGTTCAGTTGGAAAGATGCTTCATAATAAGTTAAATACTAGCATCTTTGTTTATCAGTTGGTATTAAGGCAATCATAATGACAAATGGAAACATAAGTATTTAGCTATAAAATACAGACAGATGAAGAAGCACTGGTCTTGGGTGCTGGGTGGCTCAGTCAGTTAAGCATCAGACTTCAGCTCAGGCCATGATCTCATAGTTTGTATGTTTGAGTCCTGCTTTGGGTGAGCTCAAGCCCCGCTTCTCTCTCTCTCCCTCTCTCTCTGCTCCTTGCTCACTTGCATCCCCTATTACTCAAAACAAACAAAGAAAAAGAAGCACTGGGGGTGCCTGGGTGGCTTAGTCGGTTAAGCGTCTGACTTTCGCTTAGGTCATGATCTCGCGGTTTGTGGGTTCGAGCCCCGCGTCGGGCTCTGTGCTGACTGCCAGCTCAGAGCCTGGAGCCTATTTCGGAGTCTGTGTCTCCCTCTCTCTCTGACCCTCCCCTCCTCACGCTGTCTCTCTCTCTCTCCTATAAATAAATAAAAAATAAAAATTTAAAAAAAAAAAAAAAAAAGAAAAAGAAGCACTGATCTTTAGTGAAAAACTTTCTAAAAATTTTTCAATACATCACAGGTGGTTAATTTTGTCAAATATAAAATTATGCACATGACACATCAGAATTCACATTCTTTTCAAGGCCGATGGGTCATTCATTAACATAAACGATTTTCTGAGACACAAACTAAATCTCAAAATATTTAAATGGTTTGAAATTTAAGGAATGCCCTATGTCCAAAGTGAAAATAAATGAGAAGTCAAGAGTATAAAAATATCTAAAGGCATTTCGAAATATTGGGAAATTACACAACATACTTTTAAATAACCCGAGTCAAAGAAAAAAGATCACAATAAAAATTAGAAATGTATTGAAATGAATACAAATTAAGATGCAACATAAAATAATGCATGGAATGAATCTAAAACTGTAATTCAAAAGAAGCCTATAGCATTAAATGCTTATGGAAGAGAAGAAAGGTGTCAAATCAATGAACTACCACCTTACAAAAGTAGAAAAAGAAAACAAAATTAAGAGCTAAGTCAAACAAAGGAAAAAATAAATATAACAGTATAAGCAATAAAATAAAAAAAAAAGAAAAACAATTGAGAAAATTGATGACACCAAAAACTGGTTTAAAGTAAAAATTTTTTAAGTGAAGTACAGTTGACACACAATGTAGTTGTGCAACTAACAATGTTACCTGTAGATGTACAACATAGTGATTTGACAACCCCATACATTGTGGTATGCTCACCACTCCATATGTTATGATAGCTACTGTATGTCACCACAAAATGCTATTACGATACCATTAACTATATTCCCTATGCTGTACCTTTAACCCTGTGACTCATTCCAGAGCTAGAAGGCTGTATCACTCACTCCCCTTTACCTGTTTTGCCCACCCTTCTACCACCTTTCCCTCTGGCAACCATTAGTTTGTTCTCTGTATTTATGGGTATGTTTCGGCTTTTTATTTATTTGATTTTTTTGTTTTCACATATAAGTGAAATCATATGGCATTCTCTAGAATAAGAAGATAAGAAATTATAAGTATTGGTAAGCATGTGAAAAAAAGGAAGCCTTGTGGACTGTTGGTGGGAATGTAAACTGGTACAGCCACTATGGGAAACAGTATAGTATGGAGGGTCCTCAAAAAATTAAAGATATATGCATCTGTATGTTTATAACAGCGTTATTTACAGTAGCCAAAGATAAGTAAACAACTGAAGTGTCCATCAATAGACGAATGAACAAGGAACAAGTGGTATACATACACAATGGAACATTAGTCAGTCTTTTTATAAAAGAAAAAGCTTTCAGTGTTTGACTTATTTCACTTAGCATAATACCCTCTGGGCCCATTCATGCTTTTGCATATGGTAAGGTCTTATTCTTTTTATGACTGAATAATGTTCCATTGTATATGTATGTGTACCAAAAGCTGAGTGTTTTTTTTGAAAAATCAATAAAATGGATAAACTGCTAGCCACACTAATAAGGAAAAAACATGAGAAAGAGAAAGTACAAATTACCAATGTCAGGAATGAAAGATAGGACCTCACTAAAGACCGATTTTAGAGATAATAAAAGGATAATGAGACAATATTATGAATAGCTTTATGCAAGTGAATTCAACAACTATTCAACAATCCATAAAAAATGGACAAATTCTTGAAAAAAAAAATTCCCCCAAACTACCAAAGCTCATTAAGAAGAACAGATAACCTCTATCAATTAAAATACGGAATATAGAATTGAGAACCTTCCTGCTGGCACTTGGGTGGCTCAGTTGGTTGAGTGTCCAACTTTGGCTCAGGTCATGACCTCACAGTTCATGAGTTTAAGCCCTGCGTCAGGCTTGCTGCTGTCAGTGCAAAGCCTGCTTTGGATCTTCTGTCCCTCTCTCTCTCTCTGTCCCCCCCTGGCTTGTGTTCTTTCTCTCTCAAAAATAAATAAAACATTAAAAAAAGAAAAGAAAAAAGAAAAACCTTTCTAAAAAGAAACTTCTAGGGCCAGATGGCTTCACTAAGTGAATTCTATTACAATGTTAAGAAAGAAATAATACTAAATCTATAAAACAGAGGCCAAGATTACCCTTATACCAAAACCAGACAACAAAACAACTTTAAACCAATATGCATCATGAACAGAGAATAGAAAAAAAAAACAGCTTTTACAAAATATTAACAAATGCAGCAATACCAACAAGGGACACTATATCAGGACTGGATTTATCCCAGGAATGCAAGGTTAGCTCAACATATGAACATCAATAAATGTAATTTATCATATAAGCAGATTGAAAAAAAAACCCAATACACAAT
This sequence comes from Hyaena hyaena, assembly GCF_003009895.1. Lineage (NCBI taxonomy): Eukaryota > Metazoa > Chordata > Mammalia > Carnivora > Hyaenidae > Hyaena > Hyaena hyaena. The sequence goes on along the minus strand of NW_024081222.1, from coordinate 684,437 downwards.
CAGAAAAAGCAATCATAGTTGCAAAAGTAGATGCAGAAAAAGCAGCTGAAAAAATTCAACATCCATTCATTATAAAAATTCCTAGCAAATGAAGAACACAGGACATTTCTTTAATCTGATGAATGACACAATAAAAAACTACAGCTAATATAATGAAAGACTAGTCGCTTTGCCCTCAGGGTCAGCTTGAAGACAGACAGATATGTCCACTCTCTCTATTTCTGTTTCTACTAACCTGAGTTCTAAGCTAGTGGGAAATGGCGGGGGGGGGGGGGGGGGGGGGGGGGGGGGGGAGCAAAAACAGATTAACAGATTGGAAAGAAAAAAGTAAAACTGTCTTTATTTGGAGATGGCATGACTGTCTACATAAAAACCTCTAAGAAAAATGTTTCAAAGACTACTACTACATGAGTTCAAGAAGATGATATACAAAAATCTGCAGTATGATGGACTCAGGGGTATCTGTTTCACCTGGCTGTCACTGGGGACAAGTGCAGAACCTCTTCTAAAGACAGGAGAATGGCTCTACTGAGAAGACCCAATGCGAAGGCCAATGAGGGAGGCAGGACATCAAGCACCTGCAATCCCAAGCACCTTGGTGGAGGACTAGAGTGTCCTTAGTTACAGGGAGCAGCTGCCCTCCAGCTTCCTTCCATTGCACTTTGAGTCTCATAATCATTCTAATTGAAAGCCTTCTTGTGACCATCACTGTGGAGGGCTGCAAGATAGGATGTGGCATCTCTTTGCAGAGCTGTACCAAATTGTACCTTTGAAACACTTAGCTTTGATCTCACCTAGAACAGCTTCTTTGGAATTGGCCCTTGCACTGGGCTAGCTGGCCATGCTGTTAGTAAGGCACCAGGCACTCCTGTTCAGGATCCCTGTATCACACAGTCTGCCCTATGAGATGTCATTAAATGAACTGATCTCAGATCTAAGAAGATGGACATGGCAAATGCTTCTTTCCCCTGAACAACTGAGTTGTTTTTCATTTTAAGGATACCATAAGTTACATAATTAATCGTAATTCTTTCCTTACTTTGGCCCCATGGATGCTTAGAGCCAACCTTGCAGGTCACCTCCACACTGTACAAGTGTTCAGGGTACATTTCTCTGTGTGACTCTTGGCCCAGTTTTATCTTCTTATCCTTATTTCCTCTTCTTTGTCCTGATTATCTCAACTATTTATTTTCTCCTCTTGTACATACTTTTATATGGTACTTCAAATTCTTTATGGAAGAAAGTGAGCCATAAATAACTAGACACTTAAAGATACTGTCAGCCAAGGCAGGTCTAATTTTCAGGTCTTTGGCACTCCTCGGCTGTAATTTGTTGCCAGGTGCTCAAGGGCTGACAGGGTTTTAAGGCAGTATATTTTTTCCCTATTCCAATACTAGAGAGTTCCAGTAAACTAGAGCCCCCAAAGCAGAAAGCTGACTATAGGGAAACATCCTCACTTAAACAGAATATCAGGATGGGAAGCAATTAGGTGTTCTGATTAACACAACTTTGTGCTGAATGGAGCAACCCACAGAAGAAAAGATTTTGTTTTTGTTGTAGGTGCTGAAAATCATTCTAAGAAGGTCAGCCTATATATAGAAGAAAAATAACATGAGACAGGAGCCAGAGATGGAGAAGTTGAAAGGAGGGGAGGAAAAAGAAGAGGAGGAGGAGAATGGCAACTGCGAAGAGGGCAGAAAGAAGTCATTAGCGTGATTGTGTAGAAACCAAGTGGATTCATAGCGTAAACCACCTAATCCCATACATGGTCCCTTCTATAGCAGATGGCCTCCATGCTCTGCCTCAACAGCTGCAGAAAGAGAAGCACTAGCAAGAGAGAAACCAGGGCAGTGCACAAGGCTCCACACACAGCCTCTGGTCTGGCCCCTCCAAAGCAGAGCTCCTGAGAGCATGAGACATGTCAGAGAGAGAGCAGCGATGCTAGCCATGTGTCGAGACGGGGAACAAAGAGCACTGAGAGAAGATTAAAACTGGCTGCTACTGCTCAACACCATGCCTTTGAAGGCACAGGACGTCTGTGCTATCTGTGGAAGGCATTGGGGGTGGGGTTGGGGTGGTGGGGATACGGTTCAAACCTGCCTCCCCAAAGTCCTTAGAAAAATCACTGTGCCATACAGAAAAGGTTGTATCACCAACCTGAGAAAAGGCTGAGAATGGGCAGTTGTAGACTGTGACACAGATCTGCACACAAACACACTGTATTTAAGCTGTACCAAGACAAGTGAAGCCTATGTGCTTTCGTCTCTAGTATGTTCTGATCTGGAGCCACACAAAAGAGGGTTATATAATATAATTGGACTTTTGTCAGACAATACAAGAAGATGAGGAATTTGGGAGAATTTGGTGGGGAGCAAGAAGTAGAGAGAATTTTTACGGCAATGAAAATACACTATATGACACTATAATGATGGATACATGTCATTATATATTTGTCCAAACCCATGGAATGTGCAACCCCAAGAGTGAACCCTAAGGTAAACAATGAATTTGGTGTGATAACAATGTGTCATTGTAGGTTCATCGGTTGTAAAAAAATGTAGCACTCTGGTGGCAGATGTTGATAATTGGGGAGATCGTGCATGTGAGGGGGCAGAGGGCATATGGTAAATCTCTGTACCTTATTCTCAATTTTGCTGTGAACCTAAAATTGCTTAAAAAATTACATTTTTAAAAATTTTAAAATTAAAAACAGGGGAGAGTGGAAATACAACTCACAGAATGGGAGAAAGGACTTGCAAATTATATATCTGTTATGGGTCTATTACCCAGGATTCTAAAGAACTCCTACAACTCAACAACAAACAGATACAAAACCCAGTTGATAAATGGGCAAAAGAGGGGCACCTAGATGACTTAGTCAAGTGTCTGACTCTTGATTTCGGCTCAGGTCATGATCTCAGTTCATGGGACTGAATCCTGTGTTGCGCTCTGAGCTAACAGTGTAGAGCCTGCTTGGGGCTCTCTCTCCCTCTCTTTCTGCCCCTCCCCTGCTTGTGCACTCTCTCTGTCTCAAAAATAAATAAACATTAAAAAAAAAAAAAGAAAAAAATGGGCAAAAGATTTACAGAGATATTCCTCTAAGAGAAGTTACATAAATAGCCCACAGGCACATGAAAAGACATTCCACATCATTAGTCATAACTACTAGGCTGGCTATAATACAAAACAAACAAAGGAACAAACAAACAAAAAACTCAGAAAACAAGTATCAACATGGATGTGAATGAACCGGAACCCTTGTACATTGCTGCTGGAATGTACCATGGTGTGGTTGCTGTGGACAAGAGTTTGGTGGTTCTTCAGAATGTTAAACATAGAATTACTATATGACTCAGCCATTCTTCTCTCTTTCCCTCCCTTCCTCTCTCTTTCAGTAGATCGATCGATTGATCAATCTATCTACCTACCTACCTACCTATCTCTATCTGTATGCAGATATGCATACACATAATATAGTTACAGACATATATAGATACATAGATGGATATATCCAAAAATTGAAAAAAGAGACTCATGATAACTGTACACCAATGTTCACAGCAGCATTATTTACAAATGACAATGAAACACACACACAGACACACACACACACACGCGCGCGCGCACACATGCACACCCTTAAGTATCTGAGAATGAATAAACGAAATGGGGTACATAAATAAAATGGAGTATTATTCAGCCCTAAAAGGAACTGAAGTACTCATACACGCTATAGGATGAGTTAACATTAAAAAGATATGCTAAGTGAAAGAAGCCAAACAAAAGGACATGTATTGTCTTATTTCACATATGTGAAATGTCTAGAATAAGTAAATTAATGGAGATTTAGATTAGGGGTTACTACAGGGCTAGAAGGAGGGGGGAATGCGGAGCTACTGTTTAATGAATACAGAGTTTCTGCTTGAGGTGATGAAAATGTTTTGGAAATCGATAGTGCTAATGGTTGAATAACACTGTGAATCTAATTAATGTCAGTGAATTGTATACTTAAAAATGGTCAAAAACGGTTAAAAAGGCAAATTTTACAGAGTACATTTCACCACACAAATGTAAGATTTCAAAGGGGCTAAGCATTTACAAACTTTGAAGAAAATTTATGTGTTCTTCACTTTCTTTTTTTTCCCTTCTCATTACCACATCCATCTCCAAATACACTGAGAGATTTACCAACTGAGCCATTATACAGCCAATTATTTCAGTAGACCTGGGCTGCTTCTCCCATAAAATAAAAGAACAGCAGTAATACAGCATCTCAAGTTCCTTTCAGCTCTTAATAGTCTAGGATGTGACTCAGTTTATAAGGTCTGCTCTAAAGAAGCTTTCTTTTTGTTGTTCTTGTTCATTTATTTATTTTGAGAGAGAGAGAGAGAGAGAGAGGGAGGGAGGGAGGGAGGGAGGGGGAGGGGCAGCGAGAAAGAGGGAAGGAGAGAATCCCAAGTAGGTTCTGTGCTCACAGCAACATGGGGCTTGATTTCATGAACCATGAGGTCATGACCTGAACCTAAATCAAGAAGCCAGGTGCCCCTAAAGGAGCTTTCAATGGAATACAAAGTACTGCAAAAAAAAATAAGTTTGTTTAATATTTAATGGATAACAAAGGTATCTGCCAACTGTTCTCTTCTCTGGCCATCTGTCTCCTTCTACTCCTCAGACATGGAGGTACACGTGACTTTGTACTCCTTGCGTGTACAACTGTGACCACTGGGAATGGTCTTTTCCTCCACCCGATTCAGGTCTCTGTTTGAATGTCACCTTCTCAAGGAGGGCTTCCTGACCATCCACTTTAAAACTATATATTTCTTGAGGCACCTGGGTGGCTCAGTCAGTTAAAATTATATACTTTTCCACCAGTCCACACTTCCAAACCCCTGTATTCTGCCCTGTTTTCTTCAGAGAATATCATCTTCTAAGATACTACAATCTTTCCTATTTCTTCTACTTAATGTTTACTATTAGAATGCTGCTAGTCTATAATCTATGAGGGTAGGATCTTTGCTGGTTTTCATCACTAATACATCTCTATTGGCTAGAACAGTGTGTGGCATGTAGCAAGTGCTCGGATATTTGCAATGTGGGTGAATGGCATGGAAGGAGAAGTGCTGAGAGTTTTCTACTTTTTAAATTACTTGTCTCATTTAAATGGGTAGTATTACAATTTCAGACCTAAAATGAAGTTTTCAATATGAGCAATGACTTTCTCTAATGTATCTGTGAGAGATTTATCCATCATACTATGAGGTGATATTTTAACAGGGATGGTATCAGAAATGTCATTTCTGAAAAAGACAGCTCAGAGAGGAGACAGCTAGAACTCAAAAACAGAGCGAGAAGGAAAAGATGAATATTCTAACCACTCATCCCAACCTTCATGGCCATTCATTGAGCTTACTTTATAGAAGGTAGCTGGCACTGGGCAGTAGCTCCCTAAAGTCTGGGACTTTAGCACTGCTTCTGCAGTATTTTGTCTTTCTATTTTATTTTGTTCCTCAGTGACTGAACTGCTGAAATGTAAATCGCCCCAGCATCCCGAGGTTCCCTCTCAAAATGTTTTGTTGCAAAGCCAAGGATCAAATTAAAACTTTAAACTATTTCACTGGAAAACATTTTTTAAATTATATTAAGTATATTTTTCCTTCCCTGTCAATAGGGGCTAATTTCTAGGAGTTCTTTGACTTAATGAATTGACACTTTCCCACAACAGTTGCCACAAGTAATACTGAAACAACCCAGCAATTAACATTCATATTTTATAGAAGTTAACCAATTATAAAACATTTCATCAATATTATCTTGATTTTGACTCTCACAATGATTCTAAGGGGAATTCCAGGACTGGTATTATCATCTATATTTAAAAAATAAACACCATTTAAGCAAAATCACAGACAATGGGACTCAAATCTGCTTTTTCACTTCAAGTATGTATCCAATTAATGCTTCCCTAGATTCACTTTCAAACATTATTGTAGAGGGGCTATGTTGAAAGTATTTCAAACCATCAAAAATTCCACTTCGCCTGTACGCTTCCTAATTTCAAACTAAGTGCCAGCTTCTTGACTGACGTTATCATTATTCCATGAAAGCTAGTATAATAACTTGTATTAAGTAAGTGCTCAAATATATCAGTAGGTTTTTCTGAATTCTGAGTTTTGTCTGCCACACCAAATAATGCTTTCCACACTAAATTTGACTAATATATACCGAAACTCGGAGTGAGCTGACAGGGCTAGTATTTAGCAGTGGTATTGGACAAAAGCTTCCCCATCCCTTGACCATTAGGTACACCAGCAGTCACACTAGAACGAAAGCCCTATAGTATCCCAGTGTGACACTGCACACCCAGAGGCAGGTCTAGAAAAGCCAGCACAGCTACATAAATTCTGATTCCTTCTCTTTTTCACCATGGAGTTAGTCCTTGATCCCCTGCTTTCTAGCTACAACTCTTGAATTCTTCAGAGACTTGCTACTGGATGATTGACTTTTCAAGCTGTGCCTAGAGATCGATCTCCTGCATGAAAAATTTCTCTAGCTGTATATATCCTTGGCCCCACACAATTCTGTCAATAAGTCCTTCACACAATCCAAAGGCAGACCTCTTTTAAAAGAACCTTTCGATGGCGTGGAGCATTCTGGGGATAAGATTCTATAAGCTGTAAAGACAGTGGTCCTTAATACAATCTGAGCTAGACTGCATGTGAATAAACTTAAAGCAACAAACCCTTCAACACTCACCTTAAAAAGCTCACTTTGTCCTTCTCTGCCTGACTTATTTCGCTCAGCATAACACCCTCAAGGTCCATCCATGTTGCTACACATGGCCAGATTTCATTGTTTCTCATTGCCATGTAGTAATCCATGGTATAGATAAACCACATCTTCTTGATCCATTCGTCCGTTGATGGATACTTAGGCTCTTTCCATGTTTTAGCTATTGTTGAGAGTGCTGCTGTGAACACTGGGGTACATGTGCTCCTATGCTTCAGCATTTCTGTATCCCTTGGGTAAATTCCTAGCAGTGCTATTGCTGGGTCATAGGAGGAACTTAACTGAGGACCATGGGGGAGAAGAAGGGGGGAAATGGTGGGGGAAAGGGAGAGAGGCAAATCATGAGAGACTCTTGAATGCTGAGAAACAAACTGAGGACTGATGGATGTGTGTGGGGGGGG